>NW_023339696.1:1765596-1801611 GCF_004916995.1 Morone saxatilis
AGAGAGAGAGAGATAGAGAAAGAGTTTCAAGGAAAAAAGTTAGAAATGTGCTACGTGCCATTTCTCAGCTGCGTCTGGGAACATTAGCGATTCAGATGGAAAGTGGTCAGTGGTTGGCTGCCAGCCTAATGGCATGAAGGCAGGATAGAGATGTGGCGCATGATCACTATCTTCAAGTGTGTGTTTATGTTTCCATCTGCATATGTGTATAAAAATGCACATGAGCTACATATGTTTGAGCAGATGCATGGGGTGTGTGTCTGAGTGGACTAAAGTGCATCCATGCATGTGAGGAATGTGTGTATGTGTACAGTACATACTGTATGTGCTGGACAGTTACATGCGGCTAATTACAGCCGACTGAGAGCAACACGACTGCGTGTTCAATACGCGTGTTCGTCGTGTCTCCGATGATTTTGACGTGGTCCCACCAGAGAGGAGGAAATACAGGCCCTTAAACAGATGTTGTATTGCATTGGTAGTTTGTTATTTGTTTTTAGCATGGAGATTTTACAAAAATACATAAATTATAATATTTGTTCAAAAATACAAATAAGCTTTTGCATGTATTTGGTAGTGTGAAACAGTTTTTTTAAACTGTATTTAGATTGTCGGTTAGATTCCAAGCCTATAAACAGACCTTGATCATTGAATAATTCCCACAAAACCCTGGATTATGACATTTTTTATGTTCGGTGTCACATTTTAAAAATTGCTTTTATTTATACAAGATCTAGACGTGACTATCGGATGATCATCAGTGATGAAGGTACTGTTAGGGACATTACTAACACTTGACAATAGCTATGTTACGAGAGAAAAGGTCCATACTGCTAACAACTGTCCCAGTGACAAGGTGCAGCTACCGTTTGACGTTGTTTTTGTTTTTCTGTGAATATCTGACTACAGAAAAGATTGTCGACTACAAACGGGCAACGGACAAACTAAAAACTGGATGTAGATAGGGCCTTTCACAATTTCAGGCACCACTATAATTTCTCCTACATGCTTGGAAGGGAAGGGTGAAGCGAGCAGTATTCAATTGGTTGCAATCTGCAGCCTCACCGCTAGATGTCACTAAATCCCAATGGACCTTTAATACAATCAATGTGGCAGCGCAGCTAAACCTTGGCTATGGTAGGATAGCTAAAATTCCTGGTAAAAAGGAATAGTTCGACACTTTGGGAAGTACACTTATTCACTTTCTTGCTGACAGATAGATAAGAAAATCCATACCACTCTCATGTCTGTACACTAAATATAAGTCTACAGCCAGCAGCTGTTTAGCTTAGCATAGCATAAAGACTGGGAACAGAGGGAAAGGGACTTATCTATGAAAAGGAAATTAAAACAGGGCAAGCATTCCCAGAAAAGAAAGTAAAAAAACACCCACATTCTTTATCCCAAGCCCACAAAAATGTGTCTGCATGCCTCAAACTATAGCCAGAGATATCCTTTAATTGCACTCTAGTATCAGTTGACATAACGCTGACATACTTAAGACTATAATGCAATCAGTCAAAGCCCACTTTCCCCGATCCAAAACACCTCAAAGAATACAGAGAGAGAAGGTAAAAAAAAAAAAAGCTTCTTCAGTAAACATGCATGTGAGTCTGACTTTCAGCAGACCACACTGAAAACCACTTTGCCACTACAAAAGGCAAAGGCACATGAACAGATCATCTCTTACTCCCAGGGTAAACATAGCTGCTGTGGTTAATTCATATGGGATTAGGATGGTTCATTTGATGACATCATTACACACATACACGCACACACACGTGGATGTATCGTATTTCAAATGATTACTAAACAATCTAATCTTTTCCCAATGGGACACCTGCTCAGTACTCAAACCTTTACTCTGTTTTCCACATGTGTAATGTATCTTTGATCGCACAGCATTATATGGCTTTTAAAAATAACTCCTTTTTGACACAGGCCACACCTTATCTCCTGGCACAAAGATGCCGCCACATGTGCTGCCTTCTCCTTTCCTGCTGTCGCTTCACGAAGAACAATGATTATAATTACAGCCGGGATGATAACAGCTCTGAATAACAGTGGCTGTGCATTCTGACAGGGTAAGCCCATTTGAATACAGTATAAATTTTAAGTACGAATGTGTTACTGATGAAGAAAATAGTTCCTGTTTTCCAAATGTGACCTTGTGCTCCCCAGTACAGAGAGCTCTTCATATCTTCTTCTTGGTGAAACACTAAATTGTGAAAAATGTCATAGACTCAATGTACATATAATAACTACACTGCCCTACACAGCCAAACCACAGAAACTAATTTACACATTTGGTCAAAATGAGTAAAGACCTGAATCTGACCTTTTGACATCTGTTTTAAAAATGTATTGTCATACAAATGTAGAATTTTTGTAAAAAGGAGCAGCTTTAAAAATTTGCACTAGCTACTAAACACGACTAAAAAACAACCCAAACTGCTAAAGAAAGAGACATATAACGAATGTAAGCTAGCCTAGCTAAAGCTAAATATAACAATTAATTTTTTCTCTTGCTCTTTTATCTTTAAATGAAAAATTAACTGACATCTGGGTATTTCAGCTTTGTATTCCATTTAACTAAATGAGTCAGTCGCTGAACCTAGTCATGATGGAGAAACTAAACACCTGCTAAATGGTAGCTAGCTTAGCATAACTCAGTTGCTGCCATCTCAGCTTTTGACACTGGTGGAATTCATGCGATTTGGTGAGGTTAAGTTCCTTTAAATGACATATTTAAAAGCTTAATTTATTATAACTGAAACAAAGATTAATTTCATTCCTAAACTATGGACTGTAAATAATCAAAATTAAGTCTTTCTTTTAAACAAACTAGTTAAAATGGGCAAAAAAGCTGAAAGAAAATGTTTTCATTCCAATTATTTTTGCCATTAAATCCAGCCTTAACATGTAACTGTTCTTTGCCTTTGTAGAGTAACGCATCTACTGCTCATCGAAAAGACAGTTTCAAATAAGACAATGTCGTCCATGAAGAAAATCCATGTGTTTTTCTGCTGGATGGATAAGTTATTTCACCGTATATTGTATCGTAAAGAAATTGACCTCTGAAACTGAACTGAAGATGCTCAGGAAATGAGGAAACAGTTTGTCAGAGGAACAATTTCTAAAAAAACATTCTCCCTACAGAATTTCTTTTGTTTGTCTTAACTAAGGTAAAAACTTTTCTTAAACAGGTTTGTCATTCACACATGTTGGGACAAAGTGCTATATCAGTATCTGTTGTGTTCATCGGGTTGATTGTTTCCGGACTAGGAGTGTGAATATCAGAACTTTAATCAACTGAATAAAGGCTGACTCACTAATGTCTAATATCAATGGAGTTAGGCAAATTAGACATTTATTTATAGGAAAATGTTGTGGATTATTATTAAATACCAAAGCGTCTTATAAAAACAATATGAACTTCAGATGTTCACAGTGGTGAAACAAGCGGCTAGAAAACATCGACAGCAGCCGATGTTGCCTCACCGGCTTCATGTAACAGACAAAATGGTTGCCATTAAGGCTTTTATTTGCCTTTGTCGACTGCACGTGTGTGTGTGTGTGTGTGTGTGCGTTTTCTGAGGGAAAGAAAACAGACAAATAAAAGGCACTGAGAGGGAAAGATGACCAGCGGCAAAACAAGTCTTCGCCTTAACATCAGCTGCAGACACATAAATTTACACTCATGGTGAACGCCCAACACACACGCATTTATACACACACTCCCAATTCGTGATGTGCATTTGAGGCCTCTTTGTTCCATCTGGTTTTGTTGTAATCAGTGTCATGTCCTTTTGTTTTCTGATTCTATGACAATCTATGACTAAACTTCACATGACATTTGTGTATGCCAGCGTGTAATTACACATAGAGGAACGTGCGGTGACAACAGTTTACAAGAATGTACCATTGCCTGTTTGGGCTTTTATACTGGCCTAGGTGCCCTTTAACTGGGAACCAAGGAACACTTTGATTACATATCCAATCAAACAATCAACGACAGGATAGAATCAGGTTCTAGAATAAATCTCAGTTCAATTTTGTTGTGTTTTTTTTGTATTTTCTATTAAAAAACGACACTGTAGGTGTGTATGTTCTATTGATATTAATGTATGTTGTAGGCATGCATTCCAATGACAGCTCACAGTGTGTCATAAACACTGGAAATGAGATTAAATTGATACACGCCCTCAATTAGAGAAATTAGCCCACACTTATCAAAAATGTTTCCGACTCTTGTCATCACAGACAGATATTTTTCAGTCCTTTTCATGTGCAAAATGTATTTTTATATCATCTTGAAATAAAAGAAATAGCTCAGCTAAGACTTTCAGTGTAAAAGAGCAGACATATGTTGTGTGTTTTTCTATGTGTATCATCTTCCACAGTACCTGGGTCTGCGTCAGGCCCAGTTTGGCCGCCAGGTCGGCCCTCTCGGGCAGGGCAAGATACTGGGTCTGCTGGAAGCGCTGGTTAAGCGCCTGAAGCTGCAGGCTGGAGTAAATGGTCCGAGGCTTCCGGATCTTCTTTCCCTTCCCGTTCAGTCTCACCTCCCCGTTCTCTATCACTGCCGTGGGCTTCTCGTGTTCTGCAGAAGAGGAGGGAGGAGAGCAGTGTTTTAAATATCAACAAGGGGCTTTGAGGGGGGCAGGAGTTTGGCCTTACAGGCGCCGTCCTTCAAAAGATCACAAGATTAGTCAATGGTCATGAAACATTTCAAAATGTTGTGAAAGATAGAAATTCCTGCTTCAATCTATCCTCTGTCACATTTCTGACACCTTTCTTTAAGGGAAGCTTGTGGTGGAGTTTTGCGCTGGTTTCCTCATCATGCTGGGTTTTACTGATTGCTTTTTTTCTATCCCACAAAAATGCTAAAGAAAGTAGAATGTGCGTACTACGAGGAAACAGAAATTCAGGGAGCAGGTCTGTTTTTATACGATATACACGTGGGCTCTATTAGAATGTGATGGAAGTTGTTAAGAAGAAACAGGAACACATTCAGCCTCATATCACAGTGTGTTCTTAAAAAAAAAAAGTTTTTTGTCTAATATGTAGGGACAGGCCATATATGGGCTCAGCCATTTTAAAGTTTAACCATGCACCTAACCATAACCATCTAAAATTGAACTACAGGGATGTGCAATATAACCAAAATGTCATATCCTGGTATAACAATATCAAAAAACCAATATCCAGATAATACACCTTTTCTATAAATCAGTAAAATAAAATGACCACTGTGTCATACAAAGACCACATCCGTGTGACAGAAGTATCCTCGTTTTGTCTTGGCAATGTCGGAGTCTGTCTCCTGTTTCGGAATCACTCCATTCTGCTTCACCTTCACTGTTCTTCCTTTTTTGTTTGTGTTGCCTTCACGCAAATTTCCTGCCTGCATCCGGAAGAATGCAAAGCCTCGTCCAAATGACGAAAAATATTGCTGTCAAGACTGTGATCTTGGACACAACAAAATAAACTATAGAACATAGTGTGATATTTTTATATTGTCATATCTCACAGCCCTAAATTTAACAGCAAAATAGAAAGTGATAATGGTTGGGGCAATTTTGTTTAAATACAAAATATGAGGCTTTTCTATGTGTAATATTGTGTGGTACAATATCATTTGAAATTCTGTGAGTACACTTCAGTATCGTGAAATATAGTGTGTGAGAAGGCTGTAAAATGAGTCTAATAACTATATGACAATGGACGCAGGTAAAAGGATAAATCCACTTTGTTCTCTCCAAAGCATTTCTGGTTCAGCTCAGCTGAGAGGGCTTCTTTTCTTCTTCGCCCTTTTTCAGGAAAGCCATCCGACTGTATGTTCGCCCACGCTGAATATGTTATGACATGAGCTTATAGCCTGCAGTGGCAGGAGAGAACAGCTGCGGACAAGCCGAGGCCCCACAAGACGTTCAGATTCTGTAACTGAGCTGCAGAGTGGCGGCGCGGGCGCACTCAAGTGCATGAGCACTGGAGGAGAGAAAAACAACGGGCCCTTCGAAGAGATTTGACGAAAAAGGAAAAAGTTAACTTAAGAGGGTATACATTTCTGAATGTAAGTCCCGTTAGCTTTAGGTTGTATGTGGAAAAATAATAATGATTGATATATAGTTGTCTAAGCATATTAACACACACACACATATATGTGTGTGTGTGTGTGTGTGTATATATAAATATAAATATATATATATATATATATATATTTATATATATATATAAAAGTACTGAAGTGGTAACTCTTTGCTTTGCCACAAACTGGACCTAAACATTTCATAGAAGTGAGAAAATAAATAAATGACCATAAAGCATTCTTAGTCCACCCAAAAAGCTCCAATAACAGAAATGTAACTGGACTGGGTAGTAGGGCTGAAGTCCTGTCAACACCAATCATAGATACTCAGAATATATAAATCCATTGTGTTTAACATGTTTTACAGTTGACACAAGTAATGCCTCAATATGTCATCAGTTGAGATTAGGATATTTTATAAAGTATAATAGTAATAAAACAACATCAGGTGTGTTCCTATTCAGTCTATTCATCACCGAACACACTGATGATGCTTTATTTGTGGTTAATTACCTCTATTTGCATCGTGTAGAGACAAGCTGAGAAAACCAGCTGAAAGTGCTGATGTGGCGCTTATTGATGTCTGTAGACTATACATTATTATTTTTTTTAAATTAAAGAAATTAAAAATAAATTGTTAATTTGTTCAGCGATTTAAAACGCTGTACACTGAATTTACATGAAAAAGGCACAAAAACAAGTTGGGATAAAATATATACAGGAGTATAATTTAATTACTTATATTTTACTGCTGTATTAAACAATGTAATAAACACTATTTTGTACATGTTTGAACTGTTTTATAATATTATTTAGAGTGATTATTATTAAAGATCTGTACATTTTCCTAGCCACTTGTGTCATTTTTAATTCAGTTTGGCTTCACTGCATCTTTATACATTATGTTACTCTGACAAACATTTTGCTGAAAAAAGCATGCCGTACATGAGGGGTAGAAAAACAAAGAAAGAAAGAAAGACATTTTGACAGAAAAACCAAGACGTGTTTGCCTGTAGTCAAGTTTAAATAGCTAAATGTGTAGAGAAGGACCTGTATTAATATTATTAGTAGTAGTGTATGATCAGACTCTACATCTATTAATAATTCATGTAACATATATGATGGTTGACAAAGGTCCGTCTACATACATGTATCTTAATATATATATGTGTGTATGTAATCCGGATTGCTGCTCTTTATTCCATTGTAGCAGCCGGTCAGATGGTGGAATTCTATGCTTTTGGCGGTGCCTTTTAGTTGCATTAAAGCAATATCACTTTTTTAGAACATAAGCTATCAAATATAACACCATCTGTATATTTAAGTGGTCTGCATTGAATTAGCTTGAAGCCATTAAAATTGATCACAATGGGCCTCGATGGTAAAGGGTTTATAAATATGATGACCAAAAAATAAATGATTAAAGGTGGTGTTATTTAGGAATTCTTTTAATTGATCTGCTTGGTGTGAAAGGTTAGGATTCTTGAAGTATTTTATTTTGAAACTATATAACACTCTATACAGTAAATATTTTGTTCAATTAACATTTATTTTTAAATCGAATTCAACAATTATTTTTCATTTTTCAGTACTGAAAGTAGTGTAATTATTATTATTGTTGTTGTTGTTGTTGTTATAATTGTTATTGTTATTAGAGGTGTCTCGGGGGTGCAGGCAGCAGGCAGGGTGGATGTTATTTGGAGATGATGTGCTGGCTGTGTTTTGAGGCTTTGGCCGCTGCGGGACACCACAGGGCCGGAGTCGGCTGCTTCTTGTGGAGAGTCCCACGGTCTCTGTGGGCCCTCGGCTCATCTTCCGTCCAACCCCAAAGTACACTGAACACGAGGCTGCGGCCGACCTGTGTGTGGATCCAATTATTGCGCTCCGCTGTGGCTTATTTTTTACTCCGAGCATTTTAATGGGCCTAAATAAGACATCTGTGAGGAATAACATTTTGTTTCCTGAGATTTTCCTTTAATTATTTTCTGCGTGTTGTTGCATTTAATGTCCTCTGTGATGCTGCAACCAGCATCTTTTTGACTTGAGCCGCCACACTGGTTTTTATTCGAGACGACGCACAGAATCATGAACAAACATATCATTTTAGCGCGGGTGGGCCCAGTAAAAAGCAAATAAGCCATGCCTCAATTAAACTAAAGCCTCTGTTTTCTTTCTCTGAGATCTTTCCACTCTTCACACGGGGTATGAATATTGAACTCAAACTGTGGATGCAAAAGAAAAGAGCGAACATGAGTGTTCCATATTTGTCCTGCGTAAACCTACCCGCATCCTCCAGTCTGGTGTGTCCAAGCGCGCCGCCGTGACCCCCGTGCTGATAGGGCAGGTAGGCCCCGGGGTGGTGCGCGCTCACGGGGCTGTGATAGGGCGGGTATCCCAGCGGGCGACCGTACGAGGACGCCCCGGAGGAGAAGGGCCCGTCGTGCTGCGAGGGCCCGACGGCGTGCAGACCGTGCACCGGGTAATGGTTGTGGGACAGGCCGGGGGAGGGCTGCTGGTGTCCGGGGTAACCGTGGCCGCCGAACTCCAAAAACGCCGACTTGGACGGATCGGGCGGGACTAAAGTGTCCGATATAGAGCTCATAGTCATCATTGGGGTGAGGGGCAGTGATGTAGCGGGAAATAAGAGGGGTCAGCTATGACCTCCAGGCGGGGGTCATCATAAGACAACCCACCATCAATGTTAAAGTCAGCAGACTTTCAGAGAAGAGTTTCACTTTCCATAAACCGACAGCAGCCGTTGGAAATGGACTTGAGCTTCGATAACTGTCACTGTATTCCTGCTGAGAGAAAGGGCGATAGGACGCGGGTTTATGTGGGTTTGTCCTCCGCTACATCCCGGCTGAAGGGTCCACAAACGCGACGCTCAGTGTTGAACACCATTGACGCGGACAGGACGCATGACAACGTGCAGCCAGGACGGCACTGTGTGAGAAAACACCGCAACAACTCCTGACGAAAAGTCCGTAAAAAAGATTTACTATCCTTCCAGTGGGGTTATTTTCCTTCTTCTCTTCGTCCAAAATAAGCAGTCCGGAGCTTGTTCCCTCCCGTGTTGTGAAGAGGCGCTTGGCAGGAGCAGAGAGGACTGTGTGTGTGTGTGAGAGTGTGTGTGTGTGTGTGTTCCTCCTCTCCGGAGCGCACTGTGAGTCTGCACACACCATCCTCTGCCTCCACTTGGCACACGCAGCGCGCAGCTCATTGGCTGCAGCGCTCCGCCGTGTCACACAAATCACATTGAGCACCGGCCGCGGACCGGCTCCCTCTCGGTTTTTGGCGGACAATGAAGGCCCCACTTCTCAAAGTCTTCAGTAAAACGCCATTTTAACCATTAAAATATCATACCGCAAGCGTGAATATTCTGGATGAAAAAATATCTACCGGTTCCTTTCATGTGGTGATCAATAAATACAATTACATTCAAATAAATAAATAAATAAAAAGATACAAATAAAATACCATAGCCAACAGGACAATAAATGAGTGCTTATAAATGCTAAAATATGTATATATAACATATTATATATATTAAATATAAGCATTATTTTTTGATAAATGAGGATGAGTTATCAATCATTTGATATCTATGAGGAGGTAAATTACTGCTTGTTGCCTTTAGGACGCACTTTAGCTGGAGATATCTGAGTCAGATATCTCCAGCTAATAAGATAATAATATCTAATAATATCTAATATATATGTATATATATATATATATATATATAATAGATATAGGATAATCTGACTATGTTTCTCAGGTAAAATTAGGCTCAACATGTATGCATTATTGCACAAGACTGTATATTTAAAAATAACCACCCATTAATTCTGCGTAGGTTTTAATAAAAATGGACAATGGCGGGTTGGCTCATGAAACGCAGCGGCTCTCCAAAATAAAATTCTTCCAGTCTGCCAAAAAGCAAAATAAGGCGGATCAGACCGAATTATCTTCATAAGCTGCTGTTGAAAGGCCGCAGACCTTATTATCCAAATTATTTTTTATTAAACACACACTTTACACACTGATCCGCAGGAATCTAATTTCTTTTCAATTCCACGTTTGGCTGAATATGGAGCTATGAAGCGATACGACTCTTTCTGCAGGCCTAATCGAGTTCAGCTTGATTTTTATGCCAGTGTAATAATCTTAGAAGTAGTAGAAGAGCGCACGCACGCACGCACACACACACACACACACACACACACACTGACACTGAGGGCACCGCCTGTGGTCCCACACGAGGGACAATTACAACAAACATCGGCCTTCTACAGAAACTCCAAACTTGTGATTTTGGCAGAGCAGAGGCTCGGACACTGTAATTTCACTCAGCTCACGGTCATTATGCTCATCTGCGGTGGAAATCCCGGACTGCTTTCAAATTAAACTGAAAAACCTCAGCATCACCAGATATATGCTGTAAAATACTGTAGGGCAAAGTCACTGCAGCGGAATTATTAGATCCGGATAAATCATTGGAAGTCGCAAGAAAAAAACTGCTATTTAAGTATATCAATAGCATTTATTTGCTAAGAAGAAAATAACTGCAACTTTATAATCTAGTCTTTATTTTACCAAAGTCTCTTTAGTTTCAGGGACAATTTTTGCCATGAATGTAAGGAGACCAGCGACGCACTTGAACGCATCATTACTTTCATCACAATAAACACCAGATGCAATCTGACTTGTAGAGGTGAAGTCGGGTCTGAAAAGCCCACAAGGTCCCATCATGGAGTCAGAGTGTTGTAGTGGGTAGCACTAGTGGGTGCTCGGCTGTGGAAAGTAGTTACAAATATAAAACTACTGTGGTGCAGTTTTGAGGTACTTTCCATTTGATGCTACCTTCACTTCTCAGAGGGAAATGTGCTTTTTACTGCACTGCATTTATCTGACAGCTTTAGTTACTGGTTACTTTTCATTTTCAGATTTGAAAATATTTAATAAACTTGAGTGAATTTTTAAAGCTTGAACCAGTTTCCAAGCTTTTTGCCAGGTGCGCCCTGTCTGTCTGTTTACAAGCTGTTTGCAGTTCCACTAAGGAGGTAAAAGTATCTGATATTTCTCAAAAGTGCCAAAATTAGAAAAAAAAAGAATATAAATTTGTGTAGCAGAATTTTTTCTTCTTTTGTCATCTCGCGACCCCTCATATTTATCTTGTGACCTTCAGAAGGGACCTAGGTTAGGTAGGAGATTAAAACTAGCTGCGATGGTGAATGATGCACACACATATAATAATACATATATTTTGCTGTAAGTACATTTATTGATGATACTCATGTACTTTTACTTGAGTAAGGTTTTCAAAGCAGCCCTTTATTTTGTAGTATAAGTATTTATAATGTGTCGTATTGGTACTTTTACTTAAATAAAGGATCTGAATACTTCTTCTATCACTGCTGTTGCTCTTGGAGGAGTTCATCATACCAACTGGAGGTAAAAGAAGGGTTACACGGACGTTTTCAGACCGGTCCCGAGGCCTGAGGGTCCGTCTTTAGTCACTAATCTCAGTTTTGATGGGACTCTTTGAAGGCTCTGCTGTCACTCCAGCACACACACGCACACAGAGGTAAAGAAAAAAAAGAGACAGATGATGTGTTCTAAAATGCAGATTTTTAAAGGGAGTTGTGTCAATAAAGTTGACAGGATTGAACGTGAAGTATGAATGAATCAATGAATGTCAGCTGCTCCCGTCAGCATTAAGTTGCGTAGCTTTGACAGCGTAATTTTAGTCATGTCAACTGGAAAAAATAATAATTTGAACATACTGTAGACAAAGAGACAGACAGCGAGGAGGACAGCGCACACACACAGACAGCAGAGTGAGAGATGTTTTGGCATGTTTCTTCCTCGTTTCTCCTCTCCTGCCTCTAGGATCCGGCTTATTATACGAACAGGCTGATGTGTGGAGAGTTACTACACATCCCAGCCTGCGCTCCCGCTTTCATCTGCGGCCAACATTCCTCCCCTCCCTGACTTCACCTCTGCGAGCGCCGGGCACACCCTCCTTGCTGTGTGTCAATGCTATTATTTAGTGGCACAATCTTGCTAAGTCGTCAAATTTTCGTTCAGTTTTTTCTCACTCACGGGCTGAACTTGGCAGGGCTGGAGAGAGGTGCAACATGGGAGCAAATTATCACTCTTTTAAAAACTCTATTGTGCAAGTCTTAAAATTAAAGGTTCTTTTTAGGCCCAGGGGTTCCAAGCATCCGATGGTTCCCAAGCTGACTTCAATCGCAATGTCAAGAAGTACTTGACTTCGAATATATGTTGCTAAACTAAATAATTCTTCTAAAATCATTTGGAAAGCAGTTGCAAGACTCTTTGTCACATTTAACATAAAGGTGGTTCAAGTATTACTCTTGCTGCATTGTGCGTTTTGACGTCAACAAACATGGGTGAATTTACCACTTAGGTACATTGCTCTCTGATTCAACGGGCAACATAGGCTAATGACTGCGTTCAAACAGCCGCTCTAATTTTTTGGCCTGCAGGGAGGCAATTTGTCATCCGTGTCAAGTGGGAGATGAGTTACTGTCCGACAGCAAGAGATGGAGCTCATACACACAGTAGCTTGTGGGAACACATGCAGGTCAGTTTACACCTTCAGGGAGAACGAAGGAAAGCGAGGAGGAGGGGAAAGAGAAAAGGCAAATCAAATGAGTCTGTTTCCATGCGTCTGAAGTGATTTTCACAATTTATTTTGGATAAAAGTTAACTCATTCTTGTTTCCTGTAACCAACAAACTCTGAGCAAAAGATGTGATAGAAAACTTTGATCCTACTGACAAGTATATCATCGTTCATTCGATATATAATGTATTCCTCTGTGCTGCAGAGCTCCGTTGCACTGGGTATCATTTTCCCTTATTACCATGAACACACTGCAGTTTATTTAGAGCCATCCTGCTGCCAGAGATAATCACTAGTTCCCAACAAAGGCACGGTTTGTTGCAAATTATTTAGCCTTTTTTAAACTATATTTGTGATCTGTTTTTAAAGATTTATGTCTCCTGGAGAACATTTTGGCTCAGAGTTGAGTATGGAGTGATTTGGAAATAATGAAAGATGGACTAACACTGTTGGTTTTGGTCTAAAGATTATTGAATGTATTAAAAATCTCTCCTGTTTGTATTGTTATGGAACCAGGAGTTATAAGATTTGACAAAGGAACCTACATATAAACGGTACATATCTTAAAGCTATCTTAGAGCTGAATTATTGGCGACTTGAGGGCAGCAGAACAAGAACAAGCTAGACTGATGAGAGCAGTGAAAGTGAACCAACAACAAAAAGCTGCTGACCGTAAAACAGAAACAATGAGCTGAAAGATGCTAAAACGGTCTGTAGAGCTGAAGGTAACTGGATTTTGGTGACAATCCTGGGTTTGTCACTACAAATTAGGGCTGCCCTGACTAAAGATTTTCTTAGTGGATTAGTCGTAGTTAGTTAAAGCCAATAGTTAAATTAAACAAATTAACTTGATACAAACTCACCGCTCCTGTCCCTCCCTAAACCCGCCATGTCTTTGTCATCCCGGAGTCCTGGTTGGAGCTGCTAAATCATTTGGCCTCAGACGGTTTCTGAGGCTGTGAACCCGATTCTGTTGCCCACGCACTCAGCTCCAGTTATGGTGCTGATTCTCCTATGCTAGTGCCTATACTAGTAGTGTAAACAAACCTCCCTCTGCTCCCAGTCCAGATAGATACTGTGTTACAAAAGCAAAGGTCTGTGTTGGTCCACATACTTTAGCTCCTGCACGGAGTTTGACATTGTTGTTTTCTGTGACTATCTGACGAATAAAAAATGGATTAAGTAAACCTGTCTCAGTAATGGTTTAGTCAACTATAAGGGGGCGGGCCTGCTCGAATGACACCTTTTAAAATTATACATAGTTATTTCATACATTGTTAATAAAAAAATATTAATTGGTGCAGCTTTAACATAACATCTAAAAGTATAAGTAATGCGCTTGTGATCTACTGAACTTTTGGAGTTGTCATGATTTCTATAAATCTCTCTGTTTCCCTATTGTTTGTGTCTGTGTCTTTTCGTTATATAATCTTATTCCTATGGCAACATTTCACCCTTCTCTTACATTTTTACAGTTGATTTAATTGTTGTGAGGAGTATCGATCAGATGATGAGACAGGTTGGAACCTCCGGTTTAGCCAGATTATCCAAACCATCTATTTCTGGGTGAAGTCGAAAGTGTTCACGCCTGAAATGTCAGTTGTAATCATTCACTGGATAGAAAAAAATGTGTGTACAATAAAACTACTAGTTTTGTTACAATCTGTCAGTGTGTGAGTTCCTTTCCTGCAAAATTTCCTGAAATATTAAAGGCCTCTGTATGCTTCAAATTAAGTGCATCAGATTTTCTAACTGTGTGGTCACCAGGCAATTTTTTTAACTGAAGAGGTCAACTGAAAGATGTTACTAGACAGGGGGGAATGAACTGATGCAAATTTGCGCTTATCTGGGAACTTGCTATAAAAACATACATAAAAGGAGAGACACTTTTATGTATAGATAAAAAGGATAGAAAATTACAGAAATAATTTGAGTTTCTGGTGAGTTCTGAGATCAGTTGGAGGCTGAGCACAATTCACACACACAGAGCAAACAAGCTCATTTTTGAATCTACACAATACTTAAATCACTTTTCTGGGCTCACCAAATGGTGTATAAATATCATATCATAATTATGTACAGTGCAGACGCCGTCTAATCCAAGTCCCATTTTGCATGTAGGTGATACAACAACCTTT
This sequence comes from Morone saxatilis, assembly GCF_004916995.1. Classification (NCBI taxonomy): domain Eukaryota; kingdom Metazoa; phylum Chordata; class Actinopteri; family Moronidae; genus Morone; species Morone saxatilis. The sequence goes on from NW_023339696.1 coordinate 1,780,473, forward strand.
TACATTAACTTCTGTGAGGTGATAGACAGTATATATAATGGACAGAGCTTTCGGGTATGTAAAGTGAAGCTTGTGCGGTAGTGTCTTAAAACCTGCATTCTATGTAATTTCTATGCAGGGGGAGCTCCATTGGCTGCAATAAAACACAGATACCATGCAGTCTTACAGTATGGAGAAATGAACTGACTTCTCACTTCATTTATGAGCTCAGTAAACAGTTTCCTAAAGAGTTTATGGTCTCAATCTCTAGTTTTAGACTTCTTCCATACAGCATGATGTTCATTTAGTAAATGATGGTCCCATTTAGAGTAAAATAAATAATAAAGCAGGTTATGCTTTAGGGCAGGACTACCTTGTGATTGGTCATTCTCAGTGAGTCCGTCAAGCGTAACGCATCAAACTGTCAAACTAGGCAGTGCTGATCAGATATGAATCCAGATTCTCTGACTGCGTTGACTATTTCTCTCCTGAAATTGTTTCAGACAACCATGTTGTAAAGGGGAATTCCGGACCTATCCATTTCTTCGCTGGTGTTTTCACTTTGGTGTCAGTCGCATGTTTTCGCAAGACGAGCTCCCCCTAACCCCACGCTCGTTGGGACGTGTTAGTCTTCAGCAAACACGTACGTAAAAACCACACTCAGCTTGCGGGCACTCGCTCCAGCTCCCCCCTTTTCTGGCAGCCGCTGCTGATTGCCGTTGTTTTTGCCGGGCAACTTTTTCGGGGTGGGAGAAATAGTGTCGTACCGAGGTGGGGTAATTAGATTAATACACTAACCGTTGTATTACGCTTTATGTGGAGATTGCCGAATAAAGCCGTTTCGGTCTTTCTCGCTCTCGTTCTCGCGCGGTACTCGTCCTATGTTCCAATTTAGCCGTACGGTAGCCCAAAGTTGCAAGATTGGTTTTCCGCCTGGGGGGGTCGCACTGGGGTCGGCCTGAGTGGGGTGGGGGGGTCACGCTTTCACCGGAACAGGCCAATTAGCCAGTCCATAATATGATTTCTAAACGGGTTTATTAAGCTGAAAAAGTTGCCAAGTTCCCCTTTAATGTACTGTTTATCTGGAATACGAGAACATATGTGACCAGGTGAGCCTCCATTGTTTCCTGCGATGGACAAATTACGCAGCTCAACTCACAGTACGTTACCTCCACTGGCTCCGACAAACCGCCACGGCCACAACCATAACACCAAACTCGAGGCTTCAAAACAGTACTCCACACCACGGTGTTGACGTCACAATAGGTTCATACTTGCATGTGAAACTAAAAGTCAATGTTGACTAATTTGAACTTAATGAAGTTTTTTTTAAACTACGTTCAGGAACAAAGACCACACCTCGCATTCATCTAACTTCCACTCAAAACTAATAAAGCAAACCTTATCCTTTCAATCCCTCCTTGACTCAGTTTTCATATGTTCATTGGCATGGTCGTTGTTAGTGAACGTAATGTAATTAACGTATGTCCTGATATTTTCTTAAACCTTAAAGTAGTTTTGGTGCCTGACCAAAACTATTTGGAAGGTCACCTGACTATTTCCTTTTCTACATGTCCAAAATCCACAGCTAATGGGAATGATTGGCCTATCACCTGCAAAAAAATTGGACTTTGGCGTATGTACTGCACGTAATTTGAAAGTGTATTCTAGTTTGAAAGTCATGCCATTTGTACGCAGTAATGAGTACAAATGAGTACGACGCTATGAACTCCTAAGAGGAGAGACTGTCCAAAAGTGTGCGCTGCTATCCCCATTTAAACTATTCAATGCAGTGACGAGAGGGTTTTCACCATAGTATGTGGTATACCATGTTTACCATGCCTTTAACAACCTGTCATTGCAGCAAGTTCGTTTGAAGTATACTGAGATCTGCAACATATTTGGGATCCTTCAGTGACAGAGGTAAGAGAACAGAACCCACGCAGAGTTTATTTGTCCTACGCATGTGATGTCATTAGCCAACCATGCCACCATCTGAGGGAAGAAAAGTGTAAGTCATTTGATTTGATGCTGATGAACTTTGCTTATGACTATGAGCCCAGGAGAGCCACCCGGAGGAAGATAAGCAGGCCACTACCTTTAGAATATGCAAACAAGTGCATGGGAACCTGTTCCTGTGCCAGTGACACACATCACATACTGACATATTGAGCTTGAGCATTACACATGAAAGAGGTGTGTTGCCCTGCGAGGTGAGGTGAGGCGAGGGGTAAGGTAGACGCTGCCTGTGTGCCTCCTCTGCTAAGACTGTAATTATGCCATGCCATTATGGAGTGCAGAACAAAGGCGAGCCCTGCAGCCCCGCAGCAGCCGGAGAGCAGGGGATGTACTGCTGCCTCTATTCACACCGCAGTTAATAACAATACTCCTCAACGCACTGCAGACAGCGCGGCGTCAACCCTCCCACGTGTGTCTCCTTGCATGTTTGTGTATGTGTGCGAGAGACGAAGGGGAGGGAGGGGAGAAGGTGTGTGTGAGACAAAGAGAGAGAAAGACTCGGACGGGTGTGAGACAGTTATATAAGTTTTGAAGTACACCTCCATTTGTCTGCTATTGTGATGCTGCAAGTATGGTTTACGAAGGTGACTTCATCCGTAAAATGAGCCAATCATCCTCTTAAAATGAGAAGAGTATGTTTTGTCATCGACAATCAGCCTCTTAGTGTAATTCACTTATAACGACGACATAAAACCAACCAGTGAGGTTGATTTGGGGACCACATAAAGAGTGTTCTTCAGACACTTATGGTCTGATGTCCAAAACAAAGCAACATGACCACATACAGCACAGTAAGAAGCATATGGACCATACCAACCAAATCCGAAATGGTTTATGATGATTTTTTACGAAGGATTATGTGATTAGGTAACACTTCTCATCGTAATAGGAAAAGCAAAGGCCTCACTAACAACTATTCAAATGCCCTAGTAAGCCATGACAGTGAGCCAGCACAAACAATATGTGGTCCCTGAAACTTAAACAGCTAAATGGAATTCAGCCATCATTAATATCATTCAGCATATTTAGTGTGACATGTTGCTCTCTCTTCGGTCTTCAGTGTGCTTTGTGATTTTCTGATGTCTTGTTAAGCGAAACAGGATATTTGCAAGGGATTAAAATCATAAACTCTATACTTTATTGTGTCGGTTATTATATGCGTCTTGGATAACAACAACAGCAAACACAAAGGTGTGCGTCAGAACATATGATGCACAACTAGGTGCAGCTGAATGAGTAGGAGAGACTGAATAAATTACTACTATGAGGAATGAATGAACCAACTCTGTTTCCTAGAAGTTTGTATATTACTAAACTGTTGGGACTGCATTGTAAAATAAATGTTACCGCTGCTTTGCCATCCATGTGTTAAATTACACTCACACACCCTTTCTCAAATAGACTGTAGATGAAAAACATGTATCATTGCTGCTCATTGTAATGACTAGAGGTGTGTATCAGATACACAAAGAAGATAACAACGTTTTTGTAGTAAACTCATGTATAGACAGCATCGATACTGGCATTTCTGTAGAACTCCGGGTTCCTGGATTACACTTCTGTGGGTGACTATTGGTAAAAATTTTCCTCAGTCACATTGAAAATTGGATTGTGACACACGGTGTTTAGTAGTTTTGGAGAGGTTTAGGGGTGTGTACCTTTTCTAACTAAAGCCACGCAAATTGACCTGTGTCTATGATAAGAGGTGGTCACAGAAGGTTATAATGCACTTTTGTGCCAAAAATTTGTGCCACATGTAGAAACACAGCCTTTTTAAAGTTTTCCAGGACAAGTGGGAACCAGGGTTGGGCAACTCATTACTAGTAATAATATTACAGTAATAAGATTACTTTCCCCAGTAACTAGTAGTGTAACCAATTAGTAATAAATATCAGTAATAACAGTTACAACAGTTACAATATTATTTTTGTTAGCACTCCCCTACTAATTTTAAATCCAACAATCCAATCACATCCTAATTGTTGTAATCATGGAGGAAACTAGTTTGGAAATGCAAACACTTCATTCAGCAGCTGGAGATATCCCGTTACTTTGATTTTAACAAATAAATCTGGATTTTAATCATCCTAAATCTGAATTTTGGGGAGAAAGGACACATTTACCAATTTTGTGGGAGAAGTCATTGTGTAACTAAGTAATAGTGTAATTACTTTTGGCAGGGAGTAATAAGTGAAGTAATAATATTACTTTTCAAAAGAGTAAAGAGCAATAAATAACATTGTTTGAGTAACTAGCCAAACACTGGTGGGAACCCTAATTCTCATGCATTTATATGGATGGACTTGGACTCAAAATTATGTGACCACTGCATGAACTTAACAGTCCGCACACAAAAAAAGAAATGAGATGAAAGAACAGATGAGAGTGGTTTCAGCAGCTGTGTTCTCAGATCTTGCCCTTATCCTCCAGTTGACCCCAGAGCATTTATCATCCCATTTAAACCAGTCTGCCAGCACTGAAAACATGTCTCTGGGAAAGTTTAGCATGTCCTAATTGTCCCTTCACACAGCTGACAGAGGGCCCACATGCAGTGACACTGTAGTGTAATGTTGGCTGTTCATCATGACAGACAGATTTCCCGACTGCCTACTGACAACTCGGACCAGGCCTTTCTACAAACTTGTCCTCAGTTTGTGCAAGTAATAATTATATTGAAGGGCATAGCTGCTACACGGTGGGTCAGCTATTGCTATAATAATGTTACATTTTCAAGTCTTTATTAGACATTAGATTCCACATTCAGTGACCATAATCTGCCAGTGAGTGGAAGCGGCGACTGTGATCAACCATCTGTGCTTCCACAGTGAGTGAAACTGTTCAATACAGCGTGCTACTGCAGCCTTGGTGGCGTGACTAGCAGATTAGTGTATGCATTTTTCAGTTAAAGTTTCCTCTTTGCAATTCAGGTTTGATTTGCTTAAAGGCTTGATAACTGTTTGTTTAAAGAAACGGAGAGTCTGAATTCATTTAATAATACTTGACAAAATACTTAAGATGGATACATTTTTAATTGTTCACATGAATACAGGTGTGTACATGTTTAAGTCATCTGTACCGTGTGTACAAAAGGAATCTGGTAATCCTTGAATCGTCCAAAGGATTACTTGGAGGAACTGTCTGTAAATCATCTCAGTGAAATTCTTCTGAAACATTTAAAAACAATTAAATACCTCGTAATTATCAGTATCACCACTGGGGGTATGAGGAATGACACAAGAACCAAATCCTTTTGTTTTGCTCATACAGAACCCCTGGAGCAGGTATTCATTGTTTTGTTGAGAAAGGTAATTTATTGTTGAGTCTCATTCTCATGGCGTCCAATACTGATGCTTTGTCTTGTTTAGTTGGTATCGTCCAGTGTTCCAGCCCAGTGTTAAGGTTATTTAATGTTTCAATTGAAGTTTGTGTTGATTTGTTTTGCACTTTTGACATCCTCTGTGAGAACGCCTTTTGTTTTGCATTTTGATACCCTCCTTGAAAGTGCCTTTTTTTTGATAAATAAATATAATTTTTTTTACATCTTTGTCTGTCCCAGAGTCGTGCATTTGAGTCCACCAATATTGTGTCAGAGGTTGTGACTTTGCTGCGTTGAGCTTGGACGGATCCACTGAGAATGACCTTGTCAATCACAAGTAGCCTGCCCAAAAGAATACCCTGCTTTATCATTTTTATTTTACTCTAAATGGAACCATCAGTTACTAAATGAACATCATGCTGTATGGAAGAAGACTGAAACTAGCGATTAAGACCATAAACCCATCAGGAAACTGTTTACTGAGTTCATAAATGAAGTGACAATTCGGCTCATTTCTCCATTAAAGTGAATGCTATCGGTGTGTTATTGTAGCCAATGGAGCTCCCCCTACTGGCCATTACATAGAATGCAGGTTTAAGACACTTTCCGAGATGGCTTCACTTTTCAAACCCAGAAGCTCTGTCCATTATATATACAGTCAATGGGTGATAATGATAATTACGAGGTTTTTCATTGGTTAGAAGTGGTTCAGCAGAATTTAACACATATGATTCACAGGCAACTCCTCCAAGTAATTCTAGAAGTAATCAAGGTTTACCAAATTCCTTTTGTACACACGCTACAGATGACTAAAATGTACATGCCTGTATTCATGGGAACAATTAAAAATGTATACATCTTGAGTATTTTGTCGAGTATTAAGTAATAAATTCATATTCATCAGCCAGAGGAACCTGTTTATTTCACAGGTCTCATCTTCTACTGTCAGGATATAGTGAACGTTTCAGCAATAATGACAAAGTTATAAAAGTTACCTACTGCAGCTAGGCCAGGCTAGGTAGACACTGTAAGGATTAAGCCTGATTTTAACCCCAAATTAGTTGCTGATGGCTAATTTTAGAAGTAGGACAAATTTTTGCAGTTTGATCTGATATAATTTCCCTCATAGCTGCTTTAAAATATAATCTGCTATAAACTGTCATGAGCTTGTTTTAATATTACTGGAGTGGTATTATATTCTTACTTTCCATTCATAATAGAATTGCACAAAGTAATGCCTTTCTCTCTCAACACTGAAAAGGGTGTGGTCATTTTGTTTGAATAAATTTGTTAGAATTGTCACTGGACAAAACCGACCAGAGGGTTGCATTCTTACGTTCAGTGTGAGCTTTAATGTGGCAGGTTCAACATGTTTCAACCAGTGGTTGAAGTTGTACATTTAAGGTGTGTTAATTGATTCCCAACATCAACTCATGCATTAAGTTACCTGCAAGAAAACATTCCACCGTAAAAGTTGCCGGGAGCCTTTGAGCGGCTCAGTAAATGAAATTAAGTACTAAGGTTATTAATATAAACACACTGTGTCTGCCCAGCTTCAAATACTTCCTCACAGCACTTCAGAGCAGGCTTAATTGGTGTCATGCTTATCCGTTCAGCCTGGCTCGCCTGTATTCCATTTTGTGAGTTTAAGAAGAAATGCCTAGTTTACTGGTAGGACAGCGTGACATGCAACGGGTCAGAGAGACAAAGTATGTTACTGCTGGAATATTAACTATTATAAATTGATCACTGATTAAGATTTAATTTAGTTACAACAGCAGGTCAAATTCAGAATATAAAGTGACAGCCCACATACACACCCCAAAATAAAATCTTCAGTAGTTGTGCCTGTGCCAATGACTATTGATGCTTCTGCTTTTGGCAGTGTAGACTAAATCTAAGGCAATTTCATCAAAAATTATGGTAACATGAACACTTTTTCCAAACCTGAACTGAATTGCAGTCGCTCCCACAGAAAGTGTGTTTATAAGTGAACATTTGGAAATCATCAATCATGCCAATTTGATTCCACTTAAACGTCCAGTTTGTAACATTTAGTTGGATCTATTGTCAGAAATGGATTATAATATTCATAGGTATGTTTTCATTAGTGTATAATCACCTGAATATAAGAATTGTTTGTTTTTTGTTACCTTAGAATGAGCTGTTTTTATCTACAGACACAGCAGGTACCTTCCATGGGAGTCCACCATGTTGAACCGCCAGGTGATGTTGTATATAGGTTGTGTATATATATGTTGTGTATATATACAGTACATATGATATCTTGTTTTTCAGGAGGGAATGTGGAAGAGGGTTGTTCAGTTTTAACTTCTTTGAAGTTCAGTCTCTGCCTGTGTGTACATCGTTCTCAGTTGTCCTTGCATACAGTATGTCGAAATGGGTGCTACATTGTTTCCTGGCAACGCTGGTAAACCGCTGCACTTGAGGAAAATGTGACGCAAATACACAACGGATTGGAAAACTAGTAAATGCCTTTTAAGCAGACCAGCAGGGTTAGAATGATTAAGGACAGACAAACTCAGGTTTGGAATCCCTGAATGACCCTGAGGTGAGGCAGCTAATTGAAGATCTTTTGTGATCGCTTTGACAGCCGGGGCAGGTAGATCACAAGGCAGTATCTCAGCTGTTACCAGATGTAGTACTTAATCACATCCAGTACCACATATACTTAGACTGATCCCTTAAGTCTAGATGTCATCTGAAATATGACCTGAGGCCAAAATCCTAAATCAGAATTAGAAATCACAATCAGAAATACTTTAATAATCCCAGGGGGAAATTACTTAAGAATTTAACTAAAGTTCATTAGATGTGATTGACCAAGTTTGGTCTACAGAATTACAGTACTTGTTTTCCTGAGTGTGTGCATGTGATTATGTCTTTGATATTTATTTAATTTTCACACGCTGTGTATATACCTGCTTTTATGTCTTTATTAGTTCAATTCAAGGTATGTGCTGGTGATTATAGGCACTTTAGCTTTGATGTTTGTAGGTGTGTCTATGCATCGGCTTCATTGCGAACGGGCAAATGTTTCTATTTGCAAAGTGCGAGTATGCTTGGATGTGTGTGTGCCTGTAGTATGCTGGTTGCCTGAGGGGTGCGGTGGGCGGGTCCACTTTGAGGAGCAGTTTTAGCTAATTGGTCTTAGGAGAAGATAAAGAGAATACGACATTCCACAGTGCCAGTGTGTTCAAGTGGTGAAAGACCAGACACAATAGGTGCAGCTAAACAGTTAAACACAGTTTATTTCTAAGCACACATCTATACGTGAACTGTAACATTATGAGCAAGATGTTTTCATGTGGCATTTATCATAACAGGTCCTATTATAAGATATAATATAGAAATTGCAGTTCCTTCAGTTAAAATAAACACTCTTGTTACTGAACAATGGCCATAAATTCTTGTCATCAGGTATTTATCAGGCATCATCAACGTACATAGGCAGCAGTAACAGTGGCAGAAATGCACATTTAATGCACAATAAATCTAAATAAATGAAATATTTTTGAGATCAACAATTAAATGTGTAAAGGCCTTTTCACATCAAGTCCGTATTTTTCTTGAGCGTTTTGTTAATCCTTCATCTGATTAAATTTGTTAGAAACCTTGCACACTGTCCGATGCATTCTGTTGCAAAATTCACAATATAAGCAGAGTCATCACGCAATGAGGATGGTTTCATGGTGCTGGGGTTAGTAACAGACCAAGGTTACCCAAGGAGTCTGCGTGTAAACATGATTTTCACACTGTGAGGTTGTATTTTTTTATTTTTTTGCAACAATTTCATATGAAAAATACAGACTCGATGTGCAAAGGCCTTCAGTTTACATCCTTTCCTGCATTAATAAAATGTAAAATATTCTTTTCTAGATTGAAGGTATCCTTTTCTTTTTTTCATTACATACTTTACATCGCGGGAGTCAAACCTTTCTTTTCATTGGCTACTAAAAAGGTGCAAATTTAGGTTTATAAAAAGCTCAAAGGTCTCTTCTCTCCTCACAATTTGCCTGAATGGCCTGTTTTCTGTAAAGCGCTCTCAGTAAATAGTTAGCTCGTTAGTTGTTAAGCTTTGCACTAGGTTGATATCCTGATTTGTCAGCACAGAATGAAAACCAGTTGAATTTGATGACCTTACTTTATCAGTTGTTTTTATGCATTGCACATATTGACAGACTGGTTACTACTTCTAAGAACTAATTAGTAGGCTGCTTACTAATACCACACCTTCCCATTAGCTCTGTGGGCTGTAGGCAGGGCTTGGGTGGTGTTCAGCAGAAGAAATTATTCTTTCACACACATACTGAACACTGAAACAGTTTCACAAGCATTTTTCTCCAATAAAAACATTTTTTAAATCACAGCTGGAACGCCATTCAGTCCTGACTGTGGCTCCAACAGGAGTTCCAGCCCATTTCAATCCGACTGTAAGCCTTTGTATATAAACTGGGATTTACTTGTTGAAGTTGCTAGCAATGTAGCTGTGCTAAATATGTTAACTTGCAAAGGAGTTGTTTTTCCACTCGCTCCCTATCCCAATTTGTTTTTTGTTTTTTGTTTTTTATTTCTTCAGACCTCCATTTTGGTTGTAGCTACAACAGACACATGTCAAGTGCTTTATGTTGCCACAGTTTTCGTTTCTTTTAGTGTAACTTTCCTCCAGTGACAACAGTCAGGACATGAGGGCTGTGCAGATACATATCTGTGTGATGAATTGTAGATTGGTAACAGTAGAAAGTCATCTCTCACCAGCATTTAAAACAAACAAACAAAGCAATACAGGAAAATCAATTAATTCCAATGGAATCACTGTGATTTATAAGATTTGTTGGCATAAAATCCTTCCAAAATATTTAGGTCGAGTTAAATTTTGGTGAAGTTTGCTAATCAATAGCAAACTGTATTGACAGTGCCGAGACGAATTGAGAACCAGAAAAAGGGGAGGAGAATGGTATTCAAGCAATTTTGAGACAGGAGTTTATGGTACATGTGCGTTTTTGACTGTGTGAGCTTTTTGTCCTGTTAGTGACCAAGCACAACTTAGCCACGTAAAGCTTCCACAACCAAATATTTCACGAAGACACACAGATTAATTTTGCTGTGTCACTTCCTGGTGTGACCAGCCTTTATTTCCCATGGTTACAATGTTTAAACAAGCATCTGGTAATGACACTGATATTGTAGTTATGCTCGAAACATAGCAGGAATAATAATAAACAATAATATTTTTTTATTATTATTTTATAATTTATTTTATATACTTGCAAAAAAACATGTGTCATACATTTCGTCCTGACCTGTTCCTCTATATTTTGCCTAAACTAAATAGCAGTGTCTACTAGTCTTGCGTGTCCCTAGCTAGACTAGCTATAGATTCCAAATCCAAAAAAAGAAAAGTCTCGGAGGACAATAGAGAATTTAATAGTGCGTAGACAGATTTGTTTTCTTTCACCTTCCATGCTGCTGGCTTACCGCTATGCTTGATCTGTGGCAAGAGTTAGCATCATAAGGCTAAAACATGATTTGCGGTTCCAGATAGTTTGTTTTCCCGACAAAAATACAAAAATCTTTTGATAGTAAAGGTTTCAGTGCAACCCATTCATAATGTCAAAGCCATGTAAGAGTTAATGGGATTGTAACTGTAATGCAATTTAAAGTGGTAATTAGTACTTATTTGCTGAAACTTTCACTATATCCTAAAAATAGTACATGAGACTGATACATACAAATCTGGTTCCTCTGGCTCCTCCTAGCTCTCCTAATGGTATTTGCAAGAATCCACCAGGCCTGAACAAAAACAACCAATTAGAGTCAAGAAAGATAGTTGATTGTTGAGTCTCATTACCAAGTTGTCAAATGTTGATACTTTGAATAAGACTCAGCAATTAACTATCTAAACTCAAAGCGCCTTTCTGTCTTGTGTCTGATTGGTTGTTTTCATTCAGGCCCAGTGGATTCTAGCAAATATGATTAGGAGCACTAGGAGGAGGCAGGGGAACCTGATTTTTTCACAGATTATCTGTTTCATGTACTACTGTCAGGTTATAGTGAAAGTTTCAGCAGATATGACAAAAAGTTATTTTAATTAAAGTTACCTACTGCAGCTTTTAAAAAATGTGTTTTGTCTTTTATCCCCACCATATTCTTTATCATCATCAAAATTATTTATGATAATAATACATTATTTAAAATGGGAAGAACTTTATCTTCAACTTTGTCACGAAGCTGAATGACTGAAAAATTACTGTATATGAAGAAGAAAACAAAAAAACCTCCAAACATAACAGACACCACATTAACAGGTGGGTTTGCACGCAGTTGTCATGGACGTTTGCGTGCGTGTATCCAAATTGAGCATTTGGCCCACAGTGTTCACTTCCTCTCTCACTCCACTCAAGTAACAGCAGCACAGAGCCAAAAGCAACAGACCGAGGAGCTGGACTGTCTGTCTCTCTGATTCTTGATTCCCCTCGCTCTCTGTCTCTTTCTTCACTACGCACATGCGCTCACGCACATAAACAAACACATGTGCATGTATGCGCAGCACCAGAGAGAGATGATGAATACCCTATGTGGATGGACTGAATTAAAAACAACATTAATGAGAAAGCTTTAATTGCCGTCATCTATCAGCCTGTCTAGAGCTGAACTCCGCGGCCTGCGGATCAGATACAAATCAGTCTGACTCCAGTACTTTTAGAGAGAGAGTGAGAGGCAGTATTTTCCATGTTGTACAAATTTCTTTTTTAAGATGCACACAAGTTTAGAATGCAAAAATTATTTCAATATATTTTTAATTGTAACTTTTTTTGGACAAGATACACCCCTTGAGATATATCATATATCTTTATTATATACTGCATTGAAGTTATAATAATAATAATAATAATAATAATAATAATAATAATCATAATTACTTCCAAGCTAAAGAAAACAAAAAACAAACAATTTTTTATACCTAATTAATAGGTATAAAATAAAGGCATTAAAACTGAATTTAACTAATATCTTAAATTAATCCAAAAGATACTTTTGAATTTGAATACTGGATTCATTGTGTTTGAATGTGATTTTATTCAAGAGAATCTTGAAACTAAGAGGTTTTACTCGAGAGTCAGGGAGTGACTGAATATTGAGGCTGTAAAATGTGTCTGATGAACTGGGTAATTAAAGCGAATGCAATGAAAAATTAATATGAACCATTGAAATGTTGTGTAATTGTTGGCATAATTATAAAAACAAGTTGGTTGACAAGCTTGTTAATAAAAGACATTAAAAGACCAGAAAGAATGATTAGACCTCCAGCATCTATAGAGATGTTGAAAGAAAACTTTCTATCAATAAAAAATACCGAGGCATTTAATAGAGTCAGCTTGTGACAATAAGGCCTGTAACTCAAATGATATTTGAGGATCTTTTGATGTGCTGTTTAGCACCAAAGAGCTATTTTAAATGTATTAAAAGCTGTTGGGCATAAAACCAGCCCTGTATCAAAGTCATCACAACATTTAAAAAATAAATATTTAGTGACGATGCATATATTTTTTGTGAGGAGGCTATGAGGAAACACCTTGGTTGAAATTTGCATATAAACTGTGTGTAGTATGTGGGGCATGTGTGTGTGTGTCCCTGCAGCTACATATAACTTGTCGTGCATATACAAACAAACCTTTTTTTACTATTGTTTTGTCTTTTATATTGAGAGTGTCACAGCAATAATCTAAAGTAGTCGTGCATGTGATTATAATTATAGTTTACTGTTACTATGCTTATTACGCTGCTGTTGTCATGGTGATTGACCTGCTCATAATAAAAAAAAAAAACGGATGCAATTACATTTATATTTGTTTACAAACATATATCAATTTAAAAACATAATACTATAAAAAACTCAAAATTAAATGAAAAATACTAAAACTATGAAATCACTGCAAAAAGTTTTTACCCTTTAAAACATTTACTGTAATTTCTTTTTCAATGGCATATAGTGCGCACATACATCCATGTTTATGAGCTAGAATGTGATGGCAAGATAGTGACTCCTCTATGTTAGTGAGTAGAGTTAAAATAAATGGTTTAATAATAATAATTATAAACTCTGAAAACCAAACACTGCACTCATGGCTCAGTGGGAGCCCGGAGTACCCCTTTTCCACCAAACTAGCTCTGGTTGTTGAACCGTTCTGTACGGGATTGAACAGCAGTCAACAATAAATAATCATATTATTAAATAAAAATACATTATTGATATAAATTGCCACCCATTGGCAGTGCACTGAACAAATGTCTCTCCAAATTTCACAGCAACCATCCAATACAGTTGCCAATTGGGAGGAGTGACCGCCCCCTCCCCTTCTGTATTATAACTGAACAATATCCTCAGTGCCGTCAATACCCATGAGCAGTCAGATCAACTTCTTAACGAAATAAATATCATCTAACGCAGCTGGTAATCTTTTGTACAGTTGGTTTGACTGGGAGGATCTACAGATCAACTTATTGATATTTCAATACAGACCCAAACTATCAACCTGCTTCGGCATGAGAGAAAGTTAAAGTCATTAGAATTTATTCTCTAGGGACCTTGGATATTTATACCAAATTTCATGGTAATCCATCCAATAGTTACTTATTTCAGATATTTCAGTAAACACATTGTGTCCTGTGCTGAATTTTCTCTACCAAGTGCTGTGGGTCTCTAACATAACCATACAATAGTTTAATCAGCTTTAATTAACAAATATTGAATTTCAAGAGAAAGATATTGTCTGGGAAACAAATAAAAAGCATTGTCACTGAACATTATACTGATACGTTCAAAACATTTTGCAACTTTGCAGATATGTTAATAAACACTGTTTCCTCCTCTTGTTGATAAAACTAAATTCTGTTGAAAACTGGCAGTACAGTATATAATTGTGATCTTTAGAATACAGGGTTGCCTCATGGTCCCTTTTTTGTTATATTGTTACAAGTCAGAAAGTCGAAAATGTGGTGATGGTGAAACCATTAGAAAATTGTTGTTGATGATAAAAATTGCATAACAAATGTTTGTGGTATTCATGGTTTGTATTGTGGAATTGTTTCCTTGTTCACGTAAACACTGTGATTTTTAAAATCACCTTTGTTGTCTGCCCTTTTTTGGTTCTAAAATCAGACTTTGCTACCATATAATGTATTATTTGTCTTTTTTGTTGTGTGTACTGGAAATATGTACTAAGTTAATATGTGTGTGTGTGGTTTCAGTTCATCCGTGAGAACATTTATAAAAGCAGTCACCTTTTATATTAAAGTAAAGGGTGGGGAGACGGAGGAGACAAGACTCAGCCTGCCTGCTGACTAGCAGTTAGAATAGCCAGTGATCTAGCTGCTTTACTTAATAGGACTGTTATCATTTTAAAAATCGACTGCAGCTGCAGTTCTTATCATTGTCACAGCCAAGTGCAAGAGAGGTAGTGGATTTGTCTCCATGATACAGCCACAGAGAACATACTGACAACTAAGGTAATTATTATGAAAAAGGTCAGCTTTTGTCAGTTGCTCTACTTTATTAAAATAGACACATTTATAATTATATGTAATATTGTGTGTGCTTTGATAGCAGTTGAAAAAGGTTATTCTCTGGAAACTACTTTTGGCTACAGTTTTCTTGTGGGGAAACTTCATTTGTGATGCGGGTCAAGTTGGATCTGGTACATAAAAGTTAAAATTAGTAAGGACATGTGTGGCAGGTTCACTTACACTAAAAAGAGGCCGTCAATGTGTGCAATCATGTGCTATTATCAAATCTAATCCCTTAGATTCTGGAAAACTCTTAACAGTTGTAAACTACTAAATTGGTGGTCAGTCTCTTAAATTCATAATTCACCTTTCTGCCTAAATACTTTAAAATTGACATGCATGTTAACATAATGGATTTAAATAATGGATAGAACTGATCAAGAAAACACTCAACTGTTCCAGAAATTTACCATTTTGCATTATGGTGGCATAGAAAGTAAATAAAATGGACAGTATGTAAAGTCCACAAAACCAACAAAACAGCACAGCCAACAATGACATTCACTGTCAGGTATGGAGACTTAAGGCCTTTGCACACTGGGGACTGGTTTTAACATATACACAGACTGAGATGAACCTAGTGAATGTGACCTCTCTAACTGCGAGCCATTTGGTGCAACACCAGCCATAACATTGTGACCACCTGAGCACCCTGGTGTTCAGAAAGCCATCAGGATTGCAGGTGACCCCACCCACCCATCTCACAGCCTCTTCAGCCTGCTGCCGTCGGGGAGGAGACTGCGGAGTCTCCGGGCCAAACCAGCAGGCTTGAAGGAACAGCTTCTATCCACCAGGAGTCAGGAACTCAACTCCTCCCTGCTTCTACCATCATCCCACCTTGCCCACCCCTCTGCCCCCCTGCCACAGACTAGACCCCCCCTCAAACACACCACAACTCATACACTCTGAACTCCATGACTGCCACATTCCACTTTCCTCTGTTTATTTCACTACCACCGCACTACCTCACCTGTTTAAATACTTATTTATTTATCCTATTTTATGTTCATTCCATGTAAGATACCCGATGCCTTAATTCTTGATTGTGATTGTTGTTTATTTTATTCTTGTTTGACTGTTTATTTTATGTCTGTAAATTGTTGATTAGTTTTACTTATGGTCTGTTGATTGTTTATTTTCTTCTTTTCTATTATATAGGAAAATTTATTTTTCATTGCCTGTTTGCACCGTGGGTCCGAAGAGACTGAAATTTCATCTATTGCTTGTATGTCGTGCATTATTAGCATATTGACAATAATAGTTGACTTGACTTCGAGAATGTTCTGCAGCCCCATACCAAACAAACTGTGATACACTGTGTGTTCTGACCACCTTTCTATCAAACCAACTTAACTGTTTCAGCAGGTTTGAGCTCACAGTAGCTCGTCTGTTGGATCGGACCCACACAGGCCAGCCTTCGCTCCCCGTGTACATCAATGAGCCTTGGCCCCCATGACCCTGTCTCTGAGTCACTGCTTTTTCCCTTTCCTTTGACTCCTTTTGATAGGTACTGACCACTGCAGACCGGGAACACCCCACAAGAGCTGCAGTTTGGAGATTGTTCCTGACCCAGTCGTCTAACCATCCACAATGTGCCCTTTTCAAAAGTCGCTCAAATCCTCACGCTGCCAATTTTCCTGCTTCTAACATTCAACTTTGAGGACAAAATGTTCACTGCTGCCTGATATATCCCACCCACTGACAGGAGCCATGATAACCAGATAATCAGTGTTATTTACTTCATCAGAGTATTCTGGCGGTCTGAAAAGTGAAAGAGAAACAGAATGTGTCTTAAACCTGCATGTAAATTCCAACCAGGTGGGCAGCGCTGTTGGCTTGCAATAACACAGCGATCCCTACTTCACTCTAAATGTAGATTGAGCCGACTGACACTTAATTTATGATGCTCATGTAAAGAGTTTCCTGATGATTTTAGGATCACATTTTCTTCAATACATTATGATATTCATTAGTAAATTATGGTCTAATTTAATTTAAAAAAACTGATAAAGTCACAAATGCTTTTGGGCGTGGCTTACCTTTTGTATTGACAGGTCGTACTCTCATTGACCGGTTACTGCGTTGGCCTATTTCTTAGCTTAAAATTGTTTCAGAAACAGTTATTTTAGTGTACTGCGTTTAGCTGTTATATGAGATGTCGTGTGTGACCAGGCGAGCCACCATTGTTTCGGGTACGGGACAAGTCAAAACTGCACAGCCAATGAGCGTAGACAACTCGCCAGTAAGTCAACGTTTGCTGTCTCGTGCTGGCTCTGTTTTTACTGTCATGGTGCCCCAAACACTGAACTTGAGGCGTTCAAAACGATAGGTCACGATAGGTTTACACTTGGTCTATGCGTTAGCCACATTGCGAATCTGCTGTTACCAATACAAAAGAGATGCTGACTTTTCTACAAAAATCTGCTCTCACTTTAATTCTGAAGCAGTTTCATGAAACTGATTGATTCTGGTTATTTGTTACAAATGAATTTAGTCACTTAGGGCGATTGGATTAGTCACTGATGCTGTACCCAACTTTCCACAGGAAAAATAAAGATAGCTCTAGAAAAAAAACTTTACAATGTGGGATGGTCACTTTTTTTTGTTCCTCTTTAATCAATAATTCTCATAAAGCAAACCATTTCAAGTTTTCCTTTTTTACAGTTTTGCTGCAGGCTGGAAGCGATTCTCCAAACCTGGCTGTGTGATGTTTGTGATGCTTGAAATAAACCTTCAAGTTGGCTAACGTTCATGTTTGTAAACCATAATCCCTCAGTGTCTCTCCGGTAATCTCTGCTCTCTTCTCTAATCCCTTAATTCAACAATTTATGCAGAGTGAGTGAGAGGAGACAGTGAAATACAGTGAAGAGAAGAGAGAGCATTTCCTCCCTTTCTCCTCTCTCACTCCCTCAAGCTCTGTTTTGCTCTTTCCTTTTACATCCTCTCTCAACCCCCTCTGTGTTACAGTCAGACTGGGTGTGTCAGTGTCAGATGATCAATCCATTCTACACGTTTTGACCTATTTGCATTCAGCTCGTCACAGTGATTGGGGTTTGAGGATGTACAGCACTATTTGCCAAATCAGTATACATTTAGTGTATCTAACCATGCAGATAGATGAGATATTTACTGCAGTGCTGCTCAAAGTAATGAAAAAGTACACTGTAAAAAAATCAACCTGTAGTTTCCAGACACAACAGAAAAGTAATAATTAATTAATAATAATACATTTTATTTAAAAGCACTATTTCTAAATACTCAAAGACACTGCCACATACATAGAACATTTAAATCTAGCAAAACAACATAAACAGTACATACATACAAAAAAAAAGCGACAAACTTTGTTGTGCAGTAAACAGAATGAGAAGAGCTTAGGGCAACTGTATGGCATTTAGTAACAACTGTTGCATAGTCGCATTATCATACATTAAAAACATATTAGACTGAGCTAGATTTTAAAAGCCATTTTAAAAAGGGTGTTTTTGTCAGTGATTTGAATGTTTGGAGGGTCGGTGCATGTCATGATGGGTTTGGGAGAGATTGTCCCAGAGGGAGGGGCAAGCTACAGAGAACGCCTTCGCCCCAGGTTCGGCTTGGTCCGGGGTGGTGGAGTCAGAAGTAGTTCCAGTCCAGTCCACTGGACACAGTTATGATTTCAAGAGGAAGTATCTTTACTATCCGCTGAACGTGTTGGTGAGCAGCCAAATCAGCAGATCAAACTACAGTAACTAATTCCCATTGGTTTTAGAACACCTGTCTCTTTCACTTTACACAATATATGTTTGCTTCATGTCTCTTCCTCATTCACATTAAGTATTTTTTGCAGTTATGACACTATTTAAAAAGTTTTTTATAGTTATGTGAGGGGAAAAATCACTTTAACAATTATTTTTTAGCGATTTGAGACAAGTTTTGGGTGACTAATTTTGACTGTAGTCAGTGAAAGTGCAGGTTGTGTAAGGTGAAACAAAAAAATCAACATAAACCTAATATGGTTCTGGAGCTGTCAGCGTCATTCTGATGTATCACTATACAAATAAACATCAGGTTCATGGCCACTGTGCCTCATTAGCTGGTTGTTGTTTATATCTGCACTGGTTAATGTTTTGGCTGACCACCCAGATGGAACACACACACACACACACACACCCACACAGGCACACACAAACACACATCCCCCCGTGCCATAAATTCAGCAGACCAGAACTACACTGTAAAGCTGAGATCAGATCTGAGAGTGCACTCTTGATGTGGCGCGCTGATTCAGCTGCCTACAGCTCTGTGCATGTGTGTGTGTGAGTGAGAGTGTGTAAAAGCACTGTGATCTAATACTAATCAAACAATATTACGCCATTTTTCTGCAAGGGTAAAAATTAAATAAATGTGGGTGGGCAGTGGGTGAGAACATAAATGTGTTGTTTTTCTGGAGAAGTCAGAAATGAAAATGACTTTCGATTTGCATTTTTTAACATTTAAATCAACTAAATATTATCGATTTTTTAATTTTTTTTTTATTGAAAAAGCCGCTAACACGCAGCAGGAGCACAACTGCTGCACCAGCTGACAATATACTTTTCCAAGAGCACATGTTCATGGTAGCTTTATTTAACTGTCTCCTCTGATTGCTTATAGGCATCTTTGCTTACCTGTGTATATATATATATATTCTTTGTCCAGCAAAACATCCAAGAATCATATCATTGGTGGAAGCACCATAAAAAAGTCTTAGAATAGTTCAAATGCATAATCATAGATCAACTATCCACACGGACTCTTCCCGCCCTCTCGCTCAGAGTCTGGGGAAGACAACTCATTGAACAATCCACTCAAAGCTAATATTTTTATTTGCAGCTCATTGTTTTTTCTCAACCGGAATACTTCTCTTGTGTGTCAATTTGCAGGAGAACCCAATCTTCTTAGTAAAGACCTTCCGTACACACAGCCAATTCACCTGGACTGACACATGCTGTCCTGCAAACAATGAGCTCAACTAAACCAGGTATATGCAATAGAAAATACCAACACAAATTAACTTAGGGAAGAATATACCAAAACCCCCGGCACTTCCAAACAAACAAGCCCCCAGACTGGTTCACAAAGTAGATGGAATTCAGGGGTCATCACACAGGACTCTTGTTTATCACATTGACTTACTTCAGTAGCTGCAACAAAGCAATAACAAAACATGAGCTGCTGTGGTTGAGTCACTCTCCTCCCAGACAGTGCTGTAGTACTGGACTCAAAACATTATTGTCTTGGACTTGGACTTGTCCATTGGTCTTATCAAATACCATAAAACTTCTATTGAAAGCAGAGTCCCAAATAAACACAGGTCTCCTTTACTAGCCTGGTGTGGCTACACATTTTGTCCAATAAATGCAGGTCTCAATTAATGGCCTGCTCTGGATTTTATGGGTTAGTGATTATGAGCAAGTCCTAAACTGCTTGGATTGCCTACACAAATATAAATGTTTGTACATGCTTCACATTGTTAGATCAGTTACAGTCTCCACAATATGAATGTTTGGTTCGTTTTATGGAAACTATGAGCACCAAAGTATAATTCATTCAGATTTACTGGCATGTTAAACAAGAGAGACAAAAAAAGTGCTCAACCATTGTGGTCATAAAGTCCGTACCATACGGTCTGTGTCCATTCCATTATTTATATTCCTGTATGCTATGTATCATGGTGGTGGCACAGAGAAAAAAGTACCACCTGAAATTGAAGCTGTTATTTGTTAAATTTGCTGATCTTTGCTGAGTAAGAGGTTTGTGTAAAAGGAATTAAAGATCTGTCCCCAATAAAAGCAGGAGGATTTCAGTGAGTCCTTTTAGTCTCTCCTGTCTGCCCACAAGCTGCATAAGAATGGCAAGGACACAGAGACCACAGGCATCTAGACCGATTTCTAACCTCCCCGGTGAATGTGTATGAATGAGTTAGTTTCTGTATCGATGGACTTTTGCCATCACTTGAGTGAATGGTGGTGTGAAAAGGGTGAATGTGTCACGTACTGTAAAAGCGATTGAGGGTTGTAAGACTAGAAAGGTGCTATACAAGTACAGGTCCATTTACATTTACCATTATTGCCATGCTTTTTTATAGTGGTGGACCACTAGAAAATACGAATTTTTTCGCCCGAACCAGACATGTGCGCCACTGTTTCATAAGTTTTTCGAGCATGGAAAGCCACAAATATGCGTTAGTTAGGAGGAAACATTAAAAATAAATTT
>NW_023339696.1:1801636-1803314 GCF_004916995.1 Morone saxatilis
AATTCCTTCAATTACAATAGGCTTGCACGGTCAGTTGCTCGGGCCCTAACAAATCAGCTATTAAGTGTAACTAATTACTTTATTAAATGGGTTTAATAAATTGTCTAATAATGATTTATAGATCAGTTATAAGCCATTTGATGAAAGCAACATTTTGGTTTCCAGGTTGTTACAATTTTTTTTATATTGATAGGGACAATGCAATTTCCAGCTCAAATACAAAGCATGAAACTGATGATGCACAGAGTTTATATGCTAATTTTCAACTCTTTTCCCTAGTTTGTACAGTGTAATTAAAATATACCAACATTATCACAAAATACATAGTAGACATTACAGATACTTGACCACAAAACACACAGGATTATGGCAACTACAACAGAATACACACACAACAATACATCACAACCAACACCAAGTAATGCACCATGGTCATTCAGAGTAGTACTATTAATACCTACTCCCAACTAGGCTGCTTAAAGAAGTTGTACCCTTAATTGGCACTTCTTTACTAGATATGATTAATCTTTCTTTATTATCAGGATATGTACCACAGTCCTTTAAAGTAGCTGTAATTAAACCCCTTCTTAAAAAGCCCACTCTTGACCAAGGGTTTTAGCCAACTATAGACCGATTTCTAACCTTCCCTTCCTCTCTAAGATTCTAGAAAAAGTAGTCGCCAAACAGTTGTGTGACTTTCTACATAACATAGTTTATTTGAGATTTTCAGTCAGGATTTAGACTTCATCACAGCACAGAGACAGCTCTGGTTAAAGTTAATAATGACCTTTTGATTGCTTCCGACAATGGACTTGTATTATTAGATCTTAGTGCTGCATTTGACACCATTGACCATAATATTCTTTTACAGAGACTTGAGCATCTAATTGGCATTAAAGGAACCGCACTAAGCTGGTTTAAGTCATATTTATCAGATTGTTCTCAGTTTGTTAACGATGAATCCTCCATAAACACTAAAGTTAGTCATGGAGTTCCACAAGGTTCTGTGCTTGGACCAATTCTATTCACTTTATATATGCTTCCCTTAGGCAACATTATATCCTCATTAACTTTCATTGCTATGCAGATGATACGCAGTTATATCTATCAATCAAGCCCGATGAAATTAATCAATTATCTAAATTACAAACATGTTTAATAAGGACATAAAATCCTGGATAGCGATATAGTTACTCTAGATGACATTACTTGGCCTGTAGCACCACTGTCAGGAATCTAGGAGTTTCTTTGATCAGGATTTGTCATTTAATTCCCACTAAAGCAGACCTCTAGGACTGCCTTCTTTCATTTACGTAATATTACGAAAATTAGACACATCCTATCACAGACAGATGCCGAAAAACTAATTTTTTACGTCTAGGCTGGATTATGCAACTCCTTATTATCAGTGGCCCCAATAAGTCCATTAAGATGCTCCAATTAATTCAAAACGCTGCAGCATGAGTACTGACAGGAACTAGGAAAAGAAGATCACATCTCTTCCTGTACTAGCTTCCAGTTTACCAAAGCTCCCTCTCTCTGTGGAACCAGCTTCCAGGTTGTGGTTCAGGAGGCAGACACCCTCTCCGCACATTAAAGAGTAACTTAAGACGTTCCTATTTGATAAAGCTTATAGTTAGGATGGTTCAAGGACTCACCCTTAGTTACGCTTTGTTAT
>NW_023339696.1:1803339-1805381 GCF_004916995.1 Morone saxatilis
GATAACTTCTGTAATGAATTGGCACTATACAAATAAAATTGAATTGAATTGAATTGAATCTGTTGTCCAATCCAGTGTAACATAGACGTCTTTTCCCTTCACTGCACACTGGATGTCCTCCACACACTGAGGCAACAAACTGTATTTCTGCAAAAAAGGAGCCTGCTTGGAAGACTTCTCTGGGGGAATATCTGTCTCAAAAAGAGCCTTGGTGAAGTCCAGCACAAACTCTCAGCAGTTGAAGGGGTTTTGGAGAAGCAGAAAGCCAAAGTTTGATTCCTAGATTGTACTGAGGGTAAAGGAGAAAGACAGATATTTACTGTGTTAAAAATACATTTTACATACTCTACATACATATTATTTAGTTTAAAAACATTTATTATTTCTGTTATTTTCAATTATCTAAATAGCCTACATTCTCCACCTCTGAGACATCACCAAATTTATTTTGTTTGTGTTGATATCTTAAAACACAAATTTTAAAAAGACTTAAAGGACCACTATGTAGATTAAAAAAAGGCTCATTCTAATGTAACGGAAACATCAGTTTCTACTCCAGGATACTCCCTATTGAAAAGCTCAGACAAGCGGCTGTGAGCTGCACACACAACAGTGAGATTGATGCCTGATCAGAAGTGTTTTTAAACAGTTAGTTTCAGGGTTTCCACGTTGGATGTAAAGCACTTTGTCGGGCAGAGCAGTGATGTAATGTAGGGCAGACTATAGGACAGGTAGATTCTGGCTGCTTTTTATATTATTTACATAAAGCCTATCAAGCTTTAATCACTTTCAGATGCCATGACTGAACTCTGGTCTCAGCTGTCTGGAGAAAACCAGAAAATCCCTGTTAGACTCCAGCTGCTGCTTCAAAACACATCTGGTTTCTGACTCAGAGATCATGGAACAGGTTTCATTGTCTCTGATAATACAGTTAAGGTGCTTACTGGTGAAAGCTATGACTCCAGGTCATCAACATCACTCATTTGACACATAAAAGACAGACTGCTCTTATCTCTTTACTGCAACAGAGTATTCAAATCTCAACTGCTCAATTTTCTCGTAATATATTTTTTTTCTTGAAATATTATTTAAGGATTCAGGGTCTTTCAATTGTCATTTACAACACAGGGTTTATTCTGTGTTGTCATGATTCATTCATGATTCAAATTCTAAGGATGTCACCTTTTGTATTTCATGAGTTACATTATAGCCACTGCTGGTAAGTTATTTGAAACACTATATTAATGTACCATCTGGGAGTTGCGTGGAGGTGGTTGGGGTGGATGATGGACGTGCAGAACTGTCACACCACAATCTAAGGGTTGTGTCCTGTCGGTGGTTATGGTTTATGCAGGAGAAGCACTGTGTTAAGGTTAGCGAAAGATTGTGGAGAAGAATAAATGAAAACTTTAAGCAAGTAAGTAAACTAAGCAAGTAATGATAAAGCTAGTTAGAAGTCAAGCAGCCGCATTCGCGACCAATTGGAGCTGAGACGCTGCAGAGCAACTCAAGGTGGTGAACAGTGAATTACAATAATCAAAAACCTGAATGACTTTTTCCAGATCTTGGAAGGATAACACATGATTTGGGTTATGTTTCTTAAGTGGAAGAGGACAGTTCCTCTTATAGTTCCACTTCCTGTTAAGTTTAACAAGATTGGATCATTTTCTTTATGTGACACGCAAAGTTCATGTGTTGATAAAAGAAAAAGTTTCATTAGCCTTGCCTAACATTTGCTGCTAGAGGACTAATGCACAGCTGAATTTTTCCAGAGGTTCTCTCAGGGCCCATGATAAGGACCTCTGTTTGGTCAGAGTTAAATTGGAGAAGGTTGTCTGACATCCTGTCCTTAATAACTGTTAGGCAGTCTTGCAGGGTAGAGAGTTTCCCAAGGTTGTTCGAGCTAAAGGAAAGGTATAGTTGTGTATCGTCCCCATAACATTGATAAGAATTACACCTAAATCAACTAATTAAGAACAGAGGAGGAGCATGTACGGGGAGTAAAGAATAGGACCAAAGATTGAACCCTGTGGTACACCACA
>NW_023339696.1:1805481-1819846 GCF_004916995.1 Morone saxatilis
CAGACCCAGACTTAACTTGTGGACTTTGATGGTAATTTTTGACATTTTTGAATTCTTTAGTGATAAAAAAAAAACACTGACCTTCTGAGCCTAAATGAATAACAGTAAATAAAAGTATACCAACAATCAAACAAAGAAGTGAATGGGATTCTATACTCTCCAGCAGATGCAAACGTGAGCTGTTATTATATCAATTACATGACGTAACACTGGTCTCTATACCCTTTGCGCAACAGCTTCACACCTCCCCTCTCACGATCCCAGCATACACACATACGCCAGCACACACACACAACACACACAACACACAAACAGCACCCCTTGTTGGCCACTTCAACAACTGCAAACGGCAAACGCATATTGGCTGTTTCAACCTCTGCCTTGCTCTCCTCACTGTCTTCACAAACAACTGTTTTTTCAGTGTCTGATATCGTTCTCCAGCAGCTCTAACAGCCTGGTGTGTGTGTGTGTGTGTGTCTGTGGTCGTTCTTGGCGCAGTGTGTCAGCAGTGGAAAGAGCTGGGGGGAAATTTTGACACTTTTCCTTCTATAAAAGAAGCTGTGAGACCTGGAAGCCTCTACCTCCCTCCTGAGGTTAGACTGAGTTTGTCTGTCTCTTAAAGGGTCGGTTCACCCAAATAACAAGTGGCGTTCTAATGAAAACTGATCCTTCTCAGCTGTCACTATATCTCTCTCCACACTTTTCTACCTCTCAACACTTTTTGTGTAAGTATGTTTGCTACAAAGATACTGCTGCTATTTTGCATATTTTTCCATTTTTCAAAAGAAGATGAAACCATTTTTTTCCTTGGAAGCTGCTGTCTGACATTTAAAGGCTGGCGATTGATATAAGATGTGTTCACCTGTGCCTCCAATAAGCCTAGTGTTGGTTATGTACCATAACATTAAGAGAACAACCCCCCTTGTGGTGTTAAGTTTGTATTTTACTCGGAAAGTAGCAAGCTAGTAGGGTTGAAATTAGTATCCAGTACAGTTCTCTATATGAGTCTATATGAGTATCAAACGACTAATATGTGTTAATATCCGTACGTATTAGCATTTTTTGCATAGCATAGTTATTTTTAACCAGTTCCTTAGTCAGTATGCTAAAATAAAGGACTCAGATTTGCAACTGTATCTAAGAACCATTGGTGTATTTAAAATGTAATCAGCATTTGTAGCAAGGGCCACTTGTTGAAACACTGTCAGTCTCATATAGCACAGGCTATGTTTTCATAGTACCCTAATGTGCACATAAACTAACGCATATGCACATATCACTTCTCTCTCAAATACATTATTTGAGGTTTGGTGCATAGACAAGTTAATGTTAATGTTGAGGCTGTTAAAACTGTTTACATGTGTGATGTTTGCAAATAAATAATAAATACCCAACCTGGCTTTTGAATTACAGGAAATAATGTTGTTTGTTCTCTGTAAACTCCACTTCAGAGCCAACAAAATCCATGCAAGTTTATTATCACCAACAGAGTCAGTAGTTCAACAGTTGGGAAAGTCATTAGAAGCCATTGCCAGCGCGTCTGTACCACACTATATTACCACTGCACATCTGCATAGCCGCACGTCTGTAATGAACGTATGCTACTGTACATCTCAGAGAGAAACAACATACTTTTTACTCACTTCATTTATTTGACTGCTATAGTTAAAAAGTTAAAAACCAAGATTTTACATTAAAAACATTGGAGATTTAAAAAAAAAGGTTTAGTGAAAACAAGCAAGTGTATAATGTCACTTATATTAATATTATATTATTAAGAAGGTATTAAGAAAATTTATTAATTGAGAAAGTAATTCATTAGTCAATCATTTGTTAACTAATTTGTTGTTGCAGCCCTAAAAAATATATCCTAAGCTCAAATACAAGGTAGCTAACTGTATTATGTTATTGACAGTGTTAATAGGTTAGCAATTTGTTGAAAGAAAGAGTATGAATTCTAAAGCTCTTAAGCACATTTTGCTGATAAAACCTCTGTACTTTTGCTTAAGTGAAAATCTGAATGCAGCACTTTTACTTTTACATTGTCGTATTGGTTCCTTACTTAAGTAAAGAATCTGGGTACTTCTTCCACCACTGCTTAAAACATTTAATTATACTTGAGACCAGTGTTAACAACTTGATGAGGTGAAACACATCCTGGGTGCACAAGCAGAATTTGTCCTATTTTACTCAACTTGTATGAATATCTTATTTGATTTGTTTGTCTGTGTTCTTATGATTAAGAACAGCAACATGCAGCAAATTTTAAGTCTGCATATAATAAAACAGACACCACACAGCTGCAGTGACAGTGTTGTAGAGTGCAGTCTGGATAAAAAGATAAAGTGCATCCTAAATCTACTAATAAATTTGTTGGATTTCAAATATGGTGTTCTTTATTTTCTATTTTCTATAATGGAGAATATGGAACCTTGTGCAGGTCATCTTTTCCACACCTTGGTGAATGTATTTGTAAAATATATTTTTTAATGACAATACGTTCTTTATTAAAATATCATCAGTGACTATATTGAGATTTATAGAATTTGTTATTTATTGTGTCATGCACATACAAGTGCCCAGCGCACAGGGAATTAGAAGACACCAAATACCACTGCAGTGGTGAAACAATTGTCAGATGAACGTATCTTATTAGACAAAGAACTGTCTCCTGCTGCAAAATTGACAACAATAACAAGAATCTGCTCCAAAAAAAGCTCTGAGGAAAAAAAAGAGCTTATCTTTTTTTGTTTTTTTAAATTGTAATCCTATATAACGAGCAATAAAGCATGACATAGAATCACGTAACAGACAAAGCCTTTCTGCTTCAGGGAGACTGTTAAACCTGCCTGTTCCTGTAGCACATGCTAATCTATCTGCACGTAACTGCGCCTACAGTGAACTTTATCTTTTACTTAAATTCTTCTTCACGGTAGGCTACAGTGTGGCAGTTTTTCATGAGACAATATGTTCGTTATTTATTCAACAGATTATCTTTCCTCATGCTTTTCCTCATGTTTATGTCCTTGCAGTATTATTTTTCTCATTTAGAAAGACAGTCAATTTTCTTCAAGAATAAATATTTATTCTTATTTATTTCATTTAGTTTAATTTTTTTTTGCATATTTAGCATTCACTATATGAACATAATTGTGAAATTAGTTAACAATTTCTATCCTGTAGTGTTAATTTATTGTTTATAATTATAAACAAACATGGTGTTTAAAACATTTGTAGAAATGTTTGACAGTTAAAAAAAAGAAAAGAAAAGAAAAATGACTAGGACATTCTTAGATAAATAATAGATTACTGTCACTTGGAACAATATTAACAATTAAAATGTTTTTCATTCTTCATACTCTTCATACACACAATACACTCATGAACCCACACCCCTAATGTATATGCCAACCTTCCAAATGTATTAAAATATATGTTTTATTTTTTCCTGAATTCTTAGCAGTCATTTCTGCGCTTTTAAAATATATCACAGTAAACACAATCAGTTCATGCAGGGCTGTAATATCCTTCAGTGAAGACGGCAAATTATTTCATAGCAAACATCTGATATGGGATCAGCTCCTTTAACAAGTGCAGGTGGTGAAAGGCAGAGGGAGGACCGGAGTGTGTGCTAATGGGCTGCTCTCAGCACAGACAATAATAATAACAACAACAAAGTGCAGCGCTGAATGGGCCCCCTTCAACCGTTTCCAAATGTCATTCCAGGCCTGGATGTAATGAGCCTCAGTGCAGAGTTGAATGGTTGGATAATTGCTGAACAGGGGAAATGGTTTGTCACCATAGCTTCCTTTAGTTTTCCAGCTTCCTCTGTCTGTGTGTGTCTCTGTGTGTGTGCGTTGACATCTGTCCTTCAGTGTGCCAGAGTTGTGTCCCTAAACTCTAGGCTTCTTGACCTGATTGTCTGTACGCTGCAGGGAACTGGACCCATGAGGTGACCCCCTAAATGATAAAAAACAAACAAAAACAATGTACAGATTGTCCAGGAGATCAGTTCATTAGATGTCTGAGTCTTGTTGCAGGGGGTGGGGGCAGATATATTTTCAGATAAGGAGGAAGGAAGAAGTATAAAAGTGGGAGAGGAAATATGGGAAGGAAAAAGAGACTTGTGAGTCTGCTTATTATATCTGTAACTGTAGTCTACAGCCATGCCAGCTGAACTGGAGCTTTTATGCTTCAAACCTCCAGCCATGTTGGGTCTGCCCCAATGCTGTCGTCTTTTAAAATCAGAATGAAAACATTTCTTTTCAGCTTTCAGTTTGCTGGGCTTAACTAATATCTTAGTGGCTTTACGCATGTCTTAGATATAATCACAGACGATGCTATTTTTCCATAAAGGTAAAATTTAAAACAGCAAGTACTTTGGTTCTGAAGAGATTCCCTGGACTACAAATCTTGCTCTCCAAAAAAAAACCAATTCATTGTTTTAGCTTATCCAGTGAAAATTTAATTTAATTTTTCATATCACGTTATCTGCTCACAGGCTGCACAGAGTCGTGTGCAAACAGTGGATGTTTTTAGTACTTCTACTGCATACTGAATATTGCAGCCTATCTTTTATATTTAGCGTAATAAATATATATATATATATTTGCTTTCCCTCATTGTCCTTTAACAAACAACAATTAGATTATTGGACATTTTCTGCTTTTAAAACCGCAGGGATAGTTTTTTGGACTCAACCGAAGGTCAGTTTTATAGCTTTTTCCAGAGTCTTCAGCCATATTACATGGTTTTCATTAGCAGATGGAGGTTCCTCAGTTATCATTGAGTCGGATCTGTTAACATGCAAGCTCAATAATTGATATGTTTTCCACAGCACTTTTAGGACTTCTCAGGCCTTTGAGTACTGGGTGATATGGTTGAAACCTCTAGAAAAAGCTAGTAAGTGGACCTTGGCCTTTTTGGTTTATGCAAACAAACAAAGCGAAACAGGATTGACATGAAAGGTATTACAAGTTAATTAAAGTTATTACGCTGCAATATATTCTGGTTTCATATTGCAGAGAGAAGTTATTGTATAGGATTTATAGATGTAAATTGCTTATGGGTGTGTGCGGTTATGTGAAACAGGGTATCAGATTGCGAAGAGGAGCAAAGAAGGGAGAAGAGAAATATTTAACCTTAGAACAGAGTTGTGGTATTGTAATGAACTCCTTGCCCGGACAGCGATTTTGTAAAGAGCAATTTCCATGTCATATGTGATCAAATGTGACGTTGTTGAAAGAGTACTTTAACCCGCACTCCCTTCTCCAGTATCTGGGCTGCTTTACATTCAGTGTAACAGTTTCCCCAAAGAAAATCAAACTGATTAGACGCATGCCAAACATATCAATGTAAAGACCGTATTTGTGAAAAGAAAGGTGTTTTGTTTAATACCCAGAGGATATGCTCAGAAAAATTGGCAACAACTCCCCACATCCTGGATATATGCACACACAGAATGGTCCTCCTCCTGCTGCACATACCATGTTGCTCTTACATTTGATGTCCATTTTGATTTGGGCCAACATCAAAGTATGAGGTTTTAATATAGGAAATGACTATACAGTATTTATATTAAAACTCTATATAATAGTGATTCCTAAAACAGTAATGCATAGAGCAAGCACTAAGTTAAGTTCATCACCACATAATGATTGAGTGCACAACTGGTTTTAAAGTACTGTCAATTTGTTAACAATTAAAGCTCCATTAACCAAGATCTTTATAGTAACAATAAATCAAATGAAATGAAGTTACGCATTCCACTACTTTTAGCAGTAACTCGTAACAAATTACGATTTTAAATTAAATAAGGCAATAACAATTACTGAAATTACCTTACGGTGGCTCAAGACAGTTCAGTCCTTTCATAATTATTTAATAACTAGTTAGATACATTTTTCTCTTAGCAAAAATTAAGACAAAAGTTACTTTAAGTTACCTAGTAACTAATTACTTTTATATGTAGTAATTCAATTACTTCTGAGAGAAGTAACTAGTAACTGTAAGTACTATTTTTCAGTATCTTACACTGGTTGGAGGTGACACAGAACTATCACCCTGGTCTACAGTTCTCCTCAGCTCTATAGAATTTTTGTATCCTCTTTTAGCTTATTGTTTTGGTTTTTCAGCCCGCGAACTGCACTCTTTTTAGCATTGTTTCTGCCCAGTGTAGACAGCTGTTTTCAATGAAAATAACTCAGTAAAACCTTCAGTACACTACTTGCCCAGCATTCCACAGCAGCCTGACAAAGTTAGCAACTAGCTAGTGAATGTACAGTAGTGGAGCATTTAGCAGTAAAAGATCCCTATATCCTCTGAGTTGGTGAAGACCAAAGCAGAGCTAAAAGACAGTGAAGATGGGTTTCCATGCAGCAGTGGACAGAAATACAACTCCAAGTTAAAGCTAATGTTGCTCTGCTTGATGTGTAGCCTAATAATAGGCAACTGATGAAAACTTGACCACACTTGAGCCAGTATGTATGTAGCCATCAACTGCATGTTTAAGACTCTTTTTTTTTGTCAAAGATTTTTGTCAAAATGATCAGCTTGAGACATTAAAAAGTAAGCTAAAAAAATTGAGTTCGCTTGATTATGTAGCTCTCTATAGCTGATAAGATCTGCTAGCGACAGTCGCCAGCTAGAATAAGAAGCTGCGTTTGTCTATCTCTGCCTGAAATCGAGGACACATTGTTTCAAAGAATTATGTCTGTTACCGTTATTATTGTAAACTGCATATGAGCTGTGCGAGAACAGAACACTTGACATGCATACACTAAAAATATTGGATCACAATTGACCAGCACTGATAGAATACTGGTTTAATTTGACCCAGTAACAATGGGAAGAAAACTACCCAACAGAAGGGTTGTTTTTGATGAAATAACCAATTTCCCTAATTAACCCAATTAGTGTGTACCAACTAGGGTTGAGCGAGTACTCGCCTGAAAAAATACAGATACAGATACAGATACAGATAATGTACTTTTTGCAAGTATCAAACAAGTGAAAGGTTTAATATCTATCTAATCTAATAAATATAGCAATTTCTGACCAACCCAGATCAATTTCAGGCTTAAAGTAACAACTTATGGTTAGTCCTGGAGGTGGTAACTTGTGTGTCTAACCTAGCAGAACACAGGATTGGCTACTGGCTTGGCTGGTCATTAGCTTCTGTGGTTCCGCCACACACACTTCCGGTCTAAGCACAAGTTGGTTGAACAGATACAGATAATAATGTACTCGCTCATCCCTAGTAGCAACAGTAACTAAGCAAACTACTGAATAGTGAATGGCTGAAGGACAGCCTGCATCCCTTTGATTAATGTCTGAATGACGCTCACATCCTCCATCCAATGCACTTTTAGTGCATGTGCACAAGAGAGAGTTCTGTCACCACATCTGGCCCTGTGTGTTATTGCAGAGGTCAGGGGTCTGCTGGGTCTCTGCAGACTGCTTGTGTGAGTGTCTGGAGCAGAGCTGCAGGTGAATGCCAAAGGCAATCATAATCACAGGTCAGGGTCATTAACTCTTTTCTGTGTGTGCCAGTGAGAATCGGAGAAGGAGGGTATGTTGAGGGTGAACAGGTGGTGATCCAGTGTTCAAAGTGTGTCCAAAAAGAAAAAAAACTTGTTCTGCCCAGAAAAATGGCTTCAACACGATGAAGAGTTGCAACCAAGCCAGTTGCCTATCCATCTGCAGAAATAACATTTAATACATATCATTATGTATATGATTATTTCAACAAAGGCAAACATAGAAAGTGGGCTACATATTGCTTAGAGCTGTCAAGTCCCACACTCTTTGCAGCAAAGTTTTCCTCCTCAGCCAGTCTTAAAGTGCAGGAACGACAGTATTATGAGGTCCATATAGAACAGAGAGCTAGCAGACCGTGTGGAGATATTTGCTGAATTTTACAAAAAGTATATTGGATTAGAACCATTGATGACACCTCTAAGTTAAAAAAAACTTTAGGAGTCTTGCACTGCTTCTGACGGAGTAAGCATGGAAGTAGTGGGTGTGAAGTTAGCACATAGTTAGAATAAAAATAATTTTAAAAAAAAGTTACCTATCACAAGTGCTAAAATAGTTTTTATTTTAGAAGCCTATTTGGTGCTTGTAGTTGAGAGAAGATGACACTTGGACTTGAACTGGTCCTCTCCAAACTCATTTCTTTCTGATTCAGGTTCAAGGCTGAAGAGAGGTCCCCCTGCTATTTTAAGCACCAAGAACAAGATGGCTGACCTTTGTCCTTTCTGCCCCCGGGGTCAGGTGTCAGGGGTCAAATGTCGGCAGGCTGAAATGACAGTTTATTTTTAGTGCAAACAAGACTGCTATTTAAGGCTACATAAAGAGGCTGGTCAGATAATTATACCACCGGTTGGTCGGCTGCCATTTATCCACCCACCCTACCGGTCAATTGCAGCCATATGTGGACAGACTAGGGGGTCTACCCTTCTGCCACCATCT
Organism: Morone saxatilis; assembly: GCF_004916995.1. Taxonomy (NCBI): domain Eukaryota; kingdom Metazoa; phylum Chordata; class Actinopteri; family Moronidae; genus Morone; species Morone saxatilis. Next base: position 1,813,954 of record NW_023339696.1, read on the forward strand.
GTGTGTGTGTGTGTGTGTTTGCATTAATTTTCTCCTGTGTAAATGTTGGCATCGCTCCTTTCCTGTGTTGTAAATGTACACCACTTCATATCTTCTCGTGGATGTGTGTATCTGGCTTGTCTGTGTAAATGTAATCATTTCTCTTATGTAACCATGCAACCCAGTACATGTGCATCCATCCGTGTGTGTGTGTGTGTGTGTGTGTGTGTGTGTGGTTTCTCTGCATAAATGTTAGTGTCTCTCAGTTGCTCTGTTGTTAGTATGGCTTCGGCCAACCCTCTCTTCAATTTGGCTTCAAAACACGCTGTCCACCCTTGCACAGCCATCCTCCCAATGTGGAGGGAGTCAAATCAAACCAAATCCGTCTGACATGTTGTTTATGCCGCGCCCTCTCAAACCACCCAGATGCTGCACAGAGGACGACGGTTTACACTCTGTTGCAGTAAGGTACTGTGGATGAAAAGTCAAATGTCCTCCAGTGTGACTGAGGAGCGTGACAACCACATGAAAGAGAAGAACTACTTCAGAGTCACTCACTGGTCAAAATGAACAGCATAGTTCTAAGAATTTTTAGGGAAGTCAAAAAGCAGTTTTAATATCATTATATAAGTGCATAATTTACTGAAATAGTATTAGTTACCTATCATATATAATACTAATAATATATGTATGTATAATGTACTTTGTGACACAGTGCAGCAGTGAAGCAAGTAGAATTACATTATTAAAAGAAACTAGGACAAAAAGTGACTCTCAGAGAAGCACTTCCAGATGCCCCTACCATTAACTTCAGAAGAGCCCCAACTCTTAATGACAAACTTGTGAGGAGTCGTCTACCCCCTGTACAACATAAAGCTTGGTTATCTACCAGAGGAGTAAACCACAAGTGTGGAAATTGCGAACACTGTGGTAATATGACTAATAGCAACTAATTCATTGACATAACATCAGGCCGTAAATATAACATGGTCATTTATAAATTGCAACACTTAATATGTGGTTTACAGACTTGTATGGTAGCCCATTTCTGCCAATGTGATGGGAAAAAAAAGATTGTGTAAGTCAGAAACCTTCTTAAAATATTGACTTAGTATCACAAAATAATGACTTAGTATCAATTAATCCGTACAATAAGAGCATAACAGTTGCAGATTTTGGGCAGAAGCCATATTAAAACATGTACTGTAAGGTATAACACAACGTACAAGATTAATATAAATGCACACTGTTCAATTTACTCATAACAAAGATCCAAATTTGCAGGTCCCTTTACAGAACTTACTTAGCCATGATGTTTGCTCATCGTCACCTGACTTACTCCTTTGTCAGAATTTGAATTTATATAAATGTAATATATTAATTACAATAAATACATGTAAACATGTATTCGCCAAAATAAATAAAATAAAATAAAATAAAATAAAAAAAGAATTTATATATATATATAATGGAAAATACCTAGCGACCACACACACACTTACACAAAACTCCCTAGAATATCCTAGTCTGTTGCATGACTAAATTCCCACAAGGCTGTGGGGCTGAGTCACCAGTTTCACTTTCGCATCAGAGGACGATTTAACTCTTTCTCTCATCTTCTTGGACTTTCTTTTGTTAATCTTTCCTACCTTTGATTTCTCAGTTCCAATCTTTGCCTTCCTCTCTCTCTTGCAGTGTTTCTCTCAGTTTTGTTAGTGATGACTCTCAGAGGTGAAATTGTCAGACAGGGCTCATATCATCTTGTTTATTTGTTACACCAACACGAATCAATGCTGCTTAACATTTATAGTGATAGTTCATTGGTTCCAAATAGAGTGTGGGACTTGATCCCAGTGTTTGAATTTCTTTTTTTAATTTAATTTAATTAAGCTGTACAAATTCCACCACAGCCCAGAGCAGATTTATTTTGTCAAATCAAGTGAGACTCTCATTAAAGCTGCAGTAGGTAATTTTTATTACAATATTTTTTACATATTTGCTGAAACTTTTACTATATCCTGACGGTAGTACAAGAAAAGAACCAAGAAAGATAGTTGATTTGAGTCTCATTCTCAGGGCGTCAAATACAGACACTTTGAGAAGGAGACTCAACATTCAACTATCTTGGCTTCCTAAGCTTCTAAGCTTCCAACTCAACACATCATTATATCTTTATTGGCTCTGATTGGTTGTTTTCATTCAGGCCCAGTGGGTTCTTACAAATACCATGAGGAGCACTGGGAGAAATCAGAGGAACCTGATTTTTTCACACATTATCTGTGTCATATACTACTGTCAGAACACAGTGGAAGTTATAAAATATGACAAAGTTACTTTGATAAAAATTATCTACTGCAGCTTTAACTGAATGTAATTCTGTGAAGAGGCAGCTGAATATGTAACATCTGCCAACAAAGCATATGGCAGTACTATGACAGCATGGATGGCTCCAAGTAGGAATCAAACATCCTGGCAGCCATAGTAGCATGCTGTAATCACTGTGCTGTACAGTAGCTGTATAGAGTATTATTAGTATTATTATTATTATTATTGTTTATATTGTTTTGCCATCTGTATTTCACTTAGTTCACTAAATATTTGTCTTGTTATGTTAAAAAAAATCTGAATTTACTTTTCTGTCCCCCTCTGAAAAAGACTTGTACACTGTATTTTAATGCTCTAAAGGTTATTGAAGCACATCAAAGTGCTCACACTTACTCAAACAAAGAACACATACTCTGAATTTCCCCGGGCAGGACCCTGGAGAAGATCAGAGCAGGTGGCTGCTGAGTGGAGGAGGTGAAACTTTGTTTGCATGCGGCACGTGGAGGTCAGTCAGTCAGCAACACACCAGGGGAAATCAGTGTGGTTTGCATAGTCAGCACTATTCTGGGATGGACCAGAGTGCAACCTGCTTCAGGGGGAAAACAGAGAATGTGAAACTTTCGTGTGATACCACTTGTCATTGTCTAAATAAACTCACTATAGCTTCTCTGACCTGAGCTATGATACCCGCAAGAAAACAAAATGCTAGCATCAACAATATGCTCATTCGGTAGGTTTACAATGTTAGTTCACTGTTAGTCATGGGATCATCAAAGGCATTAGGATTCATCCTCTGGAAACCATGAATGTGGTGAAGATGTGAAGTTCAGTGCCAGTACGTCTGGCAGATGCTGTGATATTTCACTGGATGTGACCTTGGGACTGCTGGTGGCGCTAATTGGACAGTTATGGCCTCACAACAGGATTCATCCTCTGAGAACCTTGACATTTTCCAGTCTTTTCAACATTGCAAAAACGTCCGGCAGTCTGTGGAGTGGTTGGACAAAAATATATATTTTTTAAATAATATCAAACAATCTTTGGCTTTCAGCAGTCTTTTAAAAAATCCTTAAATCCTCTCTGAATCTGTGCAGAAATTGCACACCATGCAGTGTTTTAAAAGTCTGACCTTTGTGGCCGCACGGTACACATGCAGACCCTCTAAGCTCCATTATGCATCCTTCATGCATACATGTGAGGTGTCTTCCTTAAATGTTAGTGTGTTGTTTATATGCTTGGTTCATATACATGTGATTGCACTGGCAATTGGCTTGATAACACTTCTAATTTACATATTTGTTTGATCACACTGCAGAAACTATGAATTGAGTTCAACAGCAACAATAAGTGGACCATGTCTCTTTCTGTGTTTAGACAGAACAGGAAGCAAATTCTAGAGGCGACGTGATTACATGCAAAGTCAATGTGAAGATGCAGATTTGCCTGGGTCGGTGTGAAATGATGTAAAGACATGTCTGTGCAATCAGAAGAAAAGTAGAGAGACAGGACGGGAGGAGCCGCAGTTTCTGGTGCAGTCCTGAGATGAGTCAGGGGAGATTACTTTTTCTACTGTGGTGGGGGAGATTTTATTTTCACTGAAACAAGTTTCCTTAATTTTTTAATAAAATATTTCACCTTCTCCTCTAATTTCGGTGCAAAAACATGCAATCACAATTTTCAAGGAAGGCTGTGATGACATCAGACATTTTATGCCGCAACAATCCCAAAATAGCCCACGAACTCCTAGAGGGCCTGATATTGTCAATATGTTTTTAGGAGAGCTTATGTCTCATCAGGAGGAGCTGGGCTCCCCCTGGCTCCCCTTTAGTTAGCACCCTATGCAGACGCCACTGCAGTGGTGATGGCTTGTTTATTCACGGTTGGGGATGAGCGAGTACAGTATCATCTGTATCTGTTTAACCAACTAAATTTCGTATCTTCTTCATAGTGGATGAAGCTTAAACCTGATGTGGGTGGGGATTAAACACAAATGGGCAGGGCTTACAGAACTGAGCTTTAGAGCAACATTTGTCATTACAAGAGTCAGAGAACTATTTACAGAACTTTTTAAAATAAAAGTAATATTGTTATAGTAAAAGTTATATTTACGAGTTCAGATATTGACACATTTTACTCATTTTCCACTCGTTATCTGTACTGGATAGTAGCTTAACCCTACTTCCGGTGCGTCCCCAGATTCGTGTATAGAAAGGTGGAAAACTTGTATGTTGTGTTCGAGTTCTGCTTTGGACTCTGTAGACTCCACACTTCTTTGCCCACTGATCCCTATCAACTAAACAGACGGCTGGCGCTCAGTAGCTCGGCTTCCGCAGCAATTACCTTCTCCCTCGAGACACAAGAGCATAGACAGCTTCTCTGTGTGTGCATGAATGAGTGAGTAAGAGTGAGTGTGTGTGTGGATGAAATGTGCGTGCATGCTTACAATATGCTTATGCATTTGTGTGTGTGTGCATATCAAACGTGTTTCTGCTCTGAATGGAAACCCCAAAGCAACTGTGTCAGAAAATTGAGCTTACCCACACAACCGAAAATACCCATAATCCCTCCATGTGCCCACATGAGGTATTTAGTTTCCCCTTTACAAATGGCCCCCAGCTCCTGTTATTTGAAAACTAAAAGCTTATGCACTTGGAGGTTAAGCCAGAGAGACAGCGACCAGTGTCAGAAATATTTGATTTGTCATGATCACACTTTCTTCCATTAGCCTTGTACAGTAGGTGGGACCAAACTGTTGGGCTTAGAAAAGCCCCATGATTGGTGGTTTATGGATAAATTGCCTAAAGAGGAGATCAGTCATTGGCTCTGCTGTTGTCTGAACTCGTACCATTCACATTCAAGAGTGTTAGCATAGACGCACGCTGTATATGCATGCACTCACTAGTAAAAGAAGTACATTACATTTCTTGCAGAGAGTCAGGTAAAAATATGAATACCACTCTCATGTCTGTGTGATAAATATGAAGCTATACAGCCAGCAGCAGGTTAGCTTAGCATAGCATAAAGAATGGAAACAAGAAAGAAATGCTAGCCTGGCTCTGTTCTTCCACTAACCAGCACCTCTGAAATTTCTATTCTTATATCTTTTTTTCATTAAAGAACTTCTGAAATACTTCCAGTGAACATTTGAACCTCGATGGAGATGTGACGCAAACTCAACATGATGTAATCAGTCAATGTAGGCTTTTATTGCCACATTTACTCAAGTACTGTACTTACATACTAAAGCTGCAGTAGGCAACATTTATAAAAAATAACTTACTTTCTGAAACTTTCACTATATCCAAGAAATATAATTGTTGAGACTCAACAATCCGCTATCTTCAAGCCACCATCCCAAAGCTTCTTTCAAATCTCTTTTGGCTCTGATTGGTTGTTTTTGTTCAGGCCCAGTGGATTCTTGCAAATGCCATTAAAAGAGGGACCTGTATGTACTACTGTCAGGATATAGTGAAAGTTTCAGACAATATGACAGAAGGTTGTTTTCATAAAAGTTACCTACTGCAGCTTTTAGTACAATTCTGAGGTACTTGTTGAGTACCTCAGAATTGTACTTTTACTCCACTACGTT
>NW_023339696.1:1819946-1828236 GCF_004916995.1 Morone saxatilis
AGCACCGATTCCAAAGCTTTCTTTAACTAAATCTTTCATCTTTTGGCTTCTGATTGATTGTTTTTGTCCTTCAGGTCGCCAGTGTGTATTTCTTGCAACACCATGCCACTTGTGACCGCCAGGGACCTTGTATTACTTACTGTTCATGATATAGTGAAATTTTTCTGACATATATTGACAAGAAAGGTTGTTTATTCTATAAATATGAAAGTTACCTACTGCAGCTTTTAGTACAATTCTGAGGTACTTGTTGAGTACCTCAGAATTGTACTTTTACTCCACTACGTTTATCTGAAAGCTGCCACTAGTTATTTTACAGATTATTTTCATATACATACACATCATTTTCATACACTTCAACATGACATATTTTAAAAACAAATCTCCTTTTTATCTGCTCATTTAGATCCTTCAAGTTTTTCTTTTTACATGAAACTCATTTTTCAATCCTTTTTCAGTGCATATCAATTAAAATGTACTTAATACCTTATTAATTAATACCTTAATACTTATTACCACAACCTGCATTATTCATTCTTGTTTCATTTTCGAAATCCTCCTTTTTGTAGAATTTCTACTTTTCACTGCACTGCAATATACAGTTTTTAGGACTCAATTATAGACAGAAATGTTCTTTACAAGCTTTTTGTAGATTAAACTCCACTTTAGTTTAAATCTGCTCCAGCATGCATTGGTGATAATGATCCTATAATAACTTTAACACTCTGAAAGTGGCCATTTAGCATAATGGATACTTTTACTTTGATATTTTAAGTACATTTTGCTGACAATACTGTACCTTAAGGAATGGCTGCAGGACTTTTACATGCAGAGGAGTATTCTTACATTGTTGTATTGGTACTTTTACTAAAGTACATGAAGCTTGTGAATACTTGCTCCATCACTGGTCACATACTTTAGAGACAGAGATAAGATTTTGGGAGGAAAACAACATTTACTCTCAGTATTGTTTTAGCTGCATAATGGATGACTCAGCAAATTTCAAGTGATTAATTACTCATAGCAACAGTTTTTTGTAAGAGTGTATTGCACTGTATATTGATTCATGTGTGTACACTGAAGATTAAAACTTCCATGAATGAGTGTGTGTGCCCGTGCAGGATTGTGAGTGAGGAGCATCTGTGTGTGTGTGTGTGTGTGTGTGTGTGTGTGTGTACATGTAAAGTGTGTTTTTCTGCAAGTAATTGGAGAGAGCTAGCAGTCAAGGCTCAAGGATAAGATAAGATTGCAGAAACCAAACGCTGCTGTCGGGAAATAACCATGTAACTGCAATTTCAGTGTTTTTCTTCCTCAGAATGGATGTGTTTAATGTTGGTCTGCGCGCATTGATGAGTGAGCCTCATCAACCCTGAGGCATTTTGTTCAAAGTCCGTTGTGAAATTTCAAAAACTGCATCGACATAAATTAGAAAAAAAAAAGCATTTCCCAATGCTAAAAGACAGACTGACTTTGTGCAGATACGTGGTTTTTGGTCCGACAATGGCGAGAAGCATCTGGTAACACTTCTGTGTAATTGCTGCTGAGAAACCCTGAAGATCTGAGAGGAGAAGAAAATTCCAACATGTTTTTCCTTCGTCCTTCTCCTGCCCCATTCGCCTCGTGTTGGAATTTCACCAGAGTTTAGGCAAAAACAAAAGAGACGGGTGTTCTGAGTGTAAGAAAGAAAAAAGAGAGAAACACTTGGATGAAATGCAAGGAGGTCGTTTGTATGTGTGTGTGTGTCTGTGTGTGTGTGAGAGGTGTTTTCTAATAGCTATACTGAGATGCAGAGTTAAGTCGTGAGGAGAATTAAATGGGTCCCAATTTCTTTTGTAACAATCACTTCTCCTACCAAAAGCACTAACTGAAAACAAATGATTTTAAATGAATAATTGTTGTAGCTTGAAGTGCTCCATGTCTTTTTCTATTCTGGCAACACTTCTGGTGATAAGTGGACATTTCAGAGATCACCTGCCATTCATCAGGGGTGGAATTGGGTGGGTGTTTTTCTTTGGATCTTTTAGAACTAGTTTCTTTTACAGATGTGTATTGTTCTTGACAAATAAAGATGATGGCTGATAAAATATGACAGTTATAGACTGGATTTTTCTAGATGGTTTTGTTTTGTTGTCCCTTATTGCAAATAGATTAATAATGGTTTCTAATTTTTGAAACTACTCTTACAAACACATACACTAGGCATGGGATGATCTTATCTTGGCCAAAATTATTGTAATAATATCACGATAATCGTGAAAATATATTTCAATAAAACATACTGGAATCACTTTACCTTACATTTTGCTAAACACATATATTTATTGCATTAAAGATAAGCATCTCATCTCCCTGTTCTGTATTTTGGAATCCATACTGTTTCCACACATCCGGTTGAATTTTTTTGTGGGAGATAAAACAGGCAAACCTTCAGCCATGGTGACAGGATTAGGATTTTGGAAAGATGCAGGCTCCCCTTTGTCCCATTGTTAATAATAAATCAGGAAGTCAGTATAGGACTGTATGCAGGAGAGCTAGACAGCTTTTTTTAAGTCAAACCATCTGAGGATATTCACAGTTGTCATCATAATGGAAATTCACCTTGATAAATGTTTGTTTCTCATCGCAATACACGATAATATGCTATATCACCCCATCACTAACACACATAAACATACCCTTGTATGCTGAAATATCACTCGATGCTTTAGGCAACATATCCTCAAGCCTAACCAGCAAAACAAGAGATTTGTTAATTCAATTCAATGTTATTTGTATAGTGCAAAAACATAGCAGAAGTTATCTCAGGACACTTTTCAAATAGAATAGGTCTAGATTGTACTCCTTATGCAATTATTCACAGACCCAACATTTCCCACAAAACACTGCCCCTGCACTGCCTGACACCCCTCATTTGTACTACTTCATAGAGAAACACAGCACCACCTATAGGCTGGGTCCTCCCTGGTGTCCGCCATTGTTGTTTTCTCCGTAACGCAGCTTTTAACACAAAGACTTAGAAGGTACGAGCAAAGCACACGCACAATTCTTCACCTACTCCCACCATCTGAGGAAGTAAAGTGAAATGTATTTTTGATGGAAATGTGAAAAAAATTATTATCAGCAATGGCCAGTACAAAGCTATGACATAACAGGAACTGCTCTGCTGTCCATCATCTGAGGAAGACAAGACCCGGGGTCATCGCTTTATTTTGGGTGGAAATGTTGTACCTCACAGCGATGGAAAAACTGGAGCATGTTTGTGCATTTTACTACAGACTGCTTTATCAACAAGAGCCAGGGCGTCCTGGTAGCTCACCTGGTAGAGCTGGTGCCCCATGTACTGAGGCGAGTCCTTGCTGCAGCAACCATGGATGTGACTCTGACCTGTGGCCTTTTGCTGCGTGTCATACCCTCTCTCTCTCCTTCCCTATCACTCTTCAGCTGTCACTTTTGATTAAAGGCAATAAAAGCCCAATATATGTATGTTTTACATGTTTTATGTTTTATACATATGTTTTTTTCCCACACTTTGTAGACAGTGTAGAACAAATGATGCAACAAATGACACAGAAGTACATAGACCATCTGAGTACATTTAAACTATCTGTTGTCATAAGAATGATATGAAAATTTGCATTTTTTGTTTTTTTGCTTTTATAATAGGGCACAAGGAAAAGAAAATTACTCAAACTCACCATGGTCGATGCCTTTATTCTGAAGGTTTTGGACCAAAAAAAACGTGTTCGTATACCCACAAAGCGATTAACTTGGCTACAAACTTGTTCCTATTTGGAAATGTATTTATTCAGCTTATATATTTGTTTGTCTGGATGTCAAATATGGCAAGCTGTTATTTTGAAATGGGGTGCGATGTTGTACAAAAACCTCTAAAATAATTGAACTCCCACAATACATAAAGCCTTTGTGTGGTGTAAAGGTACGTATGCTAAATATCATATCATATCTTGTGTGTATATATACAGTACCTAACTATATATGTATATGTATTATATATTTTGGTGTAATATATTATATACATATGTATTATGATTATATTATTATTATATTCGTTTATGACTGTTATTAACAATTGACACTTACCCGGCAGATAGAATTCGTTATATTAGCTAGCCATTTTTCACTTCTTTGCACCTTATCTATCTTTTTATCTTTTTTATCTTTTCAACCTCAGTATTTTATTCTATCTATGACGACCCAATTTCCCTTCGGGGAATCTTCTAAATCTGTCTGGTCCTTTAAGAAGTCCTAAACAGAACTGTAAACTTGATTCTACAATTGGCACTCATCCTGTTATGCCTGTATCTGTGTTTAGAATGTATACGAGACTGCCTGTATCCTCGACAACAGCTGTCTCACTTCACTTGTCACTGGCACAGTAGCTTTTGCTATGATGGACAAGAAAAGACAGGGATCAATTTTCAGTGAGTCGGGACGTAGCACGAATGTAGCATATCAATGAGATTAAAAAATGATCGTCTTGGCAGTGATGATCTGGAAAATTTAAAGCGTCACCATAATAACCTTTCAGTCATATTTTTGTGTTCATGTTGTTGATTTTGATTTTTTTTTTTCTTGTGTGATTCAGATCTGTTTTTTTCATGACAGTGTGAACAGAACAAACCACACTGAATCTGATTCATGGTCATGGACAGGGACAGGGTGTATGCCATCCTAAGATTAGTATTCCTAACAGGCCAGGTAGGCCAGTTCTGTAATAGCTAAATTCCTATCTTTTCTTATTTTGAACCAAATATAATATATACCAAAATAAGTTAAAAAAAGAACAGATATAAAGGTGGAATGTGTGATGCATGTACATGTGTACAAGTGCAACAAGTAAAAGAGAGAGGGGGATATGGGTGTTTGTTTACTCTGCAGTAAAGTATACTGTGACTGGATCTGACAGCCTGTTTAGTTCTCAATCTGCTGCGTGGTGACATTTTAATCAGGAGATCACATGGTTGGACATGCAGACTAGACCTGGTTTCAACGCACACACACATACTGACCACACACACACACACACACAGCCCGCCATCACCAAAATAAATACTTTATACCCACACATAACCGCATTTCGCCAACATATCCAACCACACCAATGAGCCCACCCTGACTCTGCATCCAAATCCGCCATCCCAACTGACTCTAATTTAGCGTTTCAAGTCTCTGTGTGGCACCAGGGTGGCAGGGTGGCACCATCGGGGATTTGTGGGTGTCTACGCTGCCAGGGGGGGCATGTGCCCACAAGCTGTCTGCCAGGCTTCAAAGCAGCCTCTTATTTTGTTTGGTGAAAATGCTGCATTTTACACACTGTCACTTCTACTGAGCACTTTTTGAATTACTGTTGTGAAGTTGTTTTTTAACCCTTTATCACATCAGTTTGTGACAGTGCCAGCATGATTGGGAGGTATGCATGTGTGCCGGCATGGAGGTTGATTACCACCTCTTTGTTTAGCAGTATTTAGAACAAAGAAAGTTCTCAGAGATATACTTTGATCAAAGAGGAGGGAGACAGTGATCTTTGGAGGGGAGGCTGGAACCAAAAAAAGCTCACTGAGATCCAAGGTACTTAATAGTCAGACCTCTGACTACATGACTATATTTCATATTCTATTTAATGCTTAAGAATTCATAACAACTGATAAACTGTACAATGAACCCACATATTAAACACAATAATTGCAGGAAGTTAGTGTAAATCTTATTTTTTTATTAATTTGAGCACAGTATTTTCTGTGAATATTAATCAGAGATGTGATTTCCTCATATGTTTATGTAATGGAAATGTAAAAAGAATTTCAAAAATAACAATGTCATTTAGTTTTCTTCACAGAATTGAACAAAATACTGAGATACAGGCCTTCAGTGTATATTTTATTAAGTTTAATTAAACCCCTAAAATCAAGAAAGCCTTGCAACCCCCCGTGAAGCTTTGGCAACCCCTAGTGGGGGTCCCCAGGCTGGGAACCACTGCAATATATTATCTTAAGCCTCTAGTGGCATTTACACTGTAAAACATCATACAGTAATTCAGTGGAATCAACTACTCTTTGAATATAATATGTTACTTAAATACACCATCATAGCACTTCAGACCTTATGAAGGGATTTGACTTGAAATAATACACTGCCTGTCCCCAAAAAAAGTTGCACACTCTAATATTCCGTTGGACCGCCTTTAGCTTTGGCACACATTTGCTGGGGCATTGTTTTGATAAGCTTCTGCAATGTCACAACATTTATTTCGTTATTCCAAGATTCTTAATGGGGCTGAGGTCTGGACTCTGTGGTGGCCAACCCATGTGTGAATAGGATGTCTCATGCTCCCTGAACCACTCATTCACAATATGAGCCCGATGAATCCTGGCATTGTCATCTTGGAATATGCCCGTGCCATCAGGGAGGAAAACCTCCATTAATGGAAAGACATGGTCATTCAGTATATTCAGGTAGTCAGCTGACCTCATTCTTTGAGGACATAATGTTGCTTAACCTAGACCTGACCAACTGGCCGTAAGTTCCTTTGGGAACGGTGGGCTGGGTCGCGGGGGCGGGGGCGGCCGTTTGTTCCGGTGGAGCCCTGAGCCCCTGTCGGCAACAACCCCGGATACATAACCAGCTGGCCGCCACGGCTTTGTGCCGTAAGGCGACTAGGCATGATGGGTTGGCTCTTCATTCCGCACTCTCTTCTTCAGGATGCCTGACTCGTAGACATGTTTAACTAACGTCTTAGCGTCCCGGTCTGCCTGTGCCTGGTCGCTGCATCGCCAGGGGGTGGACGACACGTATATATCATGACCATTGATGTCCAAGCTGTGTAAATTACGTTTTCCTGCACTCTGTCACTAATTTTCCTCACCCTTTCCAGTAGTCTCTGTCTATGTAGCAAGTTCTCTCGCTCTCTCACGTCTCCCTCCCACCTGTTCACATGCTCACTGTGCCCTGTGTGTCTGTAACCCCCCCTCCTGCTCAGTGTAGATACACAGACGCTGCCACACATCTTGACCAATCACGTGGCTTTAACAGAAAAAAACAGGGAAAAAAACGGGAAAAAAATCCGGATCCGGCTCCCAATCAGGAGCCGGCTCCTGTCGTTCACTTCAAAGAGTTCGCGACCGACCCATCACTACTAAACTACTGGCCAATTCCACTAATTTATGTTAATGTTATCTTCCTTATCAAACATTCGCAAAGCCAATTTAGTATTTTAAATCCAGAATTGTTTACATCCATGTTTACTAGCTTCTTCTTCCCTGCCTTTGTTGTCACTTTGCTGGACAACAAAGGCCTTGTTACTGCCACCTGGTGATCAGTGGAATAATGTGACATTGTTGGACTGTGTATCGCGTCCTCACGCGTGTGCAAGACAGAAAAGGTAATGGGAACCCACCCAGTGCTGATAAAGGTCTAGAACTCAACAGGGAACCATTAAACTGTCAACAAACAAACAAACAAACTTGGAAAAGTGACTTGAACACAGCCTTTCTTTCCAAACACTCTGAGGTGTCCATTGATATGGAAATAGATGGAATATGTGTAATGGCATTCTTCGCCGCTGTCTGATTAATATTTTTCTATATCAGGACACCTCATCCAGTATTGTTGCTTAAGGTATTGTAATTTACTTTTTAATTTTAATTTTATTATTTTATACTTCTTAAGTTAGTAATATTCAATATATATTAATAGTTTCCTGTATGCTGCTCAACCACAACCAGAAATTAAGAATCACAGCTTTTACATGCTGGGTTTAAAAAAAGCCCTTGCTCTTTGAAGTGATTGTATTCTGTGTCGCTGATGAAAAACCTGACTTTTATCTGTAAAGAAAATTGAATTTCTGGATTTTGGTGAATATTTTACTTAAAGTTTAAAAAGATTGAGTGGATGTTAATTGCAGCTTTTCTTGTAGTATCACAGGATGTAGTTGCTTGCTGGCAATCACATTAACATTGTAATTAATTAAGTTAACCTTACAGTATCTCATGCTACAGTGTGTTTTGATTCATTTTCAAGTTTACAATAACCAGATGTCAAAACAACATGGACAGAGTGAGTCACAAGTGCTGCTGACTCAGGTAAGATTTTACATGAACCCCAATTTATTAAACATTCATCCCATCTGAGCACATTCCCTAACAGCTGCTGTACACTGCTCGCTCTTATCGAGTACTGATTGTATAAATATGTCAGCTTTAATCCACTTTGGTGTTTTGAAAGCCTGAGGCAGGCTCTCTTGTGAAAAAGTGGCAATAAACTTGGTGTTACT
>NW_023339696.1:1828336-1832850 GCF_004916995.1 Morone saxatilis
CGCGACCGACCCATCACTACTCTGGAACAGGGTAAATCTGGATTCATCAGACCTATCATTCAAAAGTTTTTTCCGACCACATTTCTTTCTCAAAGATGATAGTTCACCATTATCCCTCCAGGTTTTAATAATGCGATCCAATTTTGATTGTCAGCCCCACCCTGAATATTTTCACCTGTGTCTTGTTATCCTCCCCCTCACCTGTGTAGTTTCTTTGTTTTATTGTGAGTTAGTCTTTTGTCACCTGTGAAATGTTTTCGCTCTTGTTTTCTCCTTGTAAGGACTACCGCTCAGATTATGGATTTTCTTTCTGTTTTAGAATACTGCCTCATCATCTTGTAAGTTTATGTTCCTTTTAGTTTATTAAATTATCTGGACTCACACCCCATCACGTCTGATTTACATCTGGGTCCAAATCCTTGTGTTTACAAAACTCTGTGTCAAGGATGACGAAGACATGGCACCATACTATTAGACTCTAGCCTCTACGAGACAGGATGGTCTGAAGCTAGCTGGTTAGCGCGTTGACTTCAGTAGATATATCTGCAACACAATATATAGCCATTTCTAACGTCAAAACTGTTATTCGTACATATTGCACCTTTTAAAGGTCCAGTGTGTAGGATTGATTGGCATCTTGCGGTGTAGTTGCAGATTGCAACTCCCTAGCATTACCCTCCCCTTCCAAGCCTGTAGGAGAAACTCTGGTGGCTGCGAAATGTACAAAAGGCCCTATCTAGAGCCAGTGTTTGATTTGTCTGTTATAGAAACATGGCAGCCTCCATGGAATGTCGACCCGCGGCCACTGGAACTTTTAAATTAAGTATGTAAAGAATCAAAATGGCTCCACAGCAGCCACAACAAAAATGTGAATTGGAAGCAATTCTTACTGTAAAGTTTGTCAGCATGACTAAACTGCTGTTGATTCAACTTTATATCTTAAGTTTATTGAATCTTAAGTTTATATCTTTTTATTCTTTATTCTTTTCTTCTTCTTTTCTTTTTTATTTACTGGACTATTTTCACCTGCGGATTAATCCACATTTGGTGCTTTAGTGAGTATTTACAGCAGCAGGACAGGATATGTGGGCTTGCAATCTGTGTGTCTTCGTGTTAATGAAGGAGCATGTCACCCAGTGACTCATTGATGGGTTTTAATAGTTTTTGGGCAACAATGGAGCTCTTAAGGCACAGAGGAAGCAGATATCAGGCACACATGCACATGCACCTGAGAACAATACAATCAATTTGTTGACAATCAGAAAAATATACAATATCACAACACAAGCAATATAAAGTGTAATTTTTCAATGCTGTGAGAACCACTAATTAAATTCCATATACGGTATGTATACAAAAGGATTATTGTAATTTACAATGCAAGGTTGTAGAATAAAATTCAGATGGTTATCTTTATGCTACTTTTAAAAAAACAAACACTGTACCACTTCCCAGAGTGCAGCAGGGTGAACAGGCTGTGGCTGGGTGGGTGCTGTCTTTAGTATCCTTTGGGCTCTGCAGTCATCTCACCTCACCAATATCACTGATGCTGGGCAGCTGAGTACCAGTGTTGTTCTGGGTTTTAATCCCCCGCTGCAGAGTCCTCCTGCCCTGGGCCGTGCAGTTTCCGGTCAGGAAGGTTTCTATCGCTCCTCTATAAAAGTTAATTTTTTGAAAAATATATTTTGTCATATTTGCTGAAACTTTCACTATATCCTGTCAGTAGTACATGAGATGGATAATCTGTGAAAAAAACAGGTTCCTCTGGCTTGTTTTAGCGCTCCTGATGTCAGTTGCAAGAATCCACTGAGACTGAACGAAAACAGCCAATCACAGCTGAATACTACTGTCAAGATTTTACATATTTTACGGCTGTAGTTGTTTATGGTTAAGCTACTTTCTGTTAAATATACTATTGGTTAGTTTTGGCCTTGGTGCCCTTTATAAATGTGTTTTAATCAAAGCCAAAGTGGCTTTGCCCTAAAAATGACTTAATTCAAGCCCTGATATTGTCATACCCCCACAATGTTATCAATAAAATACACCTTAGAATTCTACCAAAGTCATAACTTAAAAGATGTATCTTCATTGTGTGTTTGTGTTGTGTTTGTACTGCAGCCAGGCTTTTACAAACACATTTTGAACTAAAACTGCATGAAACAACACATCAGCATTGAAACCATATGTCTTGCACCAACAAATCTCACATGTTTACTGCCCAGTAGGGGCTTATCATGTGTTTGAAAAAAGATGAAACTGTTGTACCAGAGAGAAATATCACTTCAACGCTCCTTGTTGATGGATTTGTACACACACAACCTGCTGCCTGTGTAATCAGAGATGCTGTAAAGCTCTAATTCAATCTGCCCTCTCGCCCTCAGAAGGATGAAGGACCACATACAGTCTGTGATTAAATGACCACCCACACAGACGGGCAGACAGACACACAGACAGACACAGATAGCCAGGCATGTAAGAAACATTGCTTAAAGCTGCAGTAGGTAACTTTTATAAAAAATATCCTGACAGTTATACATATGACAGATAATCTGTGAAAAAAGCAGGTTCCTCTGGCTCCTCCTAGTGCTCCTAATAGTATTTGCAAGAATCCACCGGGCCTGAACAAAAACAACCAATCAGAGCCAATCAGGATAGAAAGACGCTTTTCGGTTGATGGCTTTAAGATAGTTGTTTTGCAGGCATCAATATTTGACGACCAGAATGAGACCCAACAATCAACTCTCTTTCTCATCTCTGATTGGCTGTCCACTGTTTTAAACATGTCCGGATTTAACATCTGTGGATGTCAGATTATCGATCAGTCTGTCACTAGAGTAGACATATGATCAGTAATTAGAACAAACTATTTCATGTTAGCTAAAAATGTATGAGTTATGTTGTGTACCAGCACTTTGTATGAACTGTATTTACACCTACCTAAGATTTGCACACTATGTGCCAGACTACCTCCAGATGTGGTCAAGCAGATCCAATCACATTCCGATCTCGCATTAACATGCATGTTTCCTTATCTGGATTGGATGACATCTCCGGATATAGATCGCATTTTAATACCAGGTGTAAAAGAGTTGTTAGTTGTGTGGAAGAAAAATGACTACCAAGAAATCTGTTTTGAAAAATAGTTTTCATTTACAGTTAATTATTAGCTATTACCCCTTTATTTTATAGCTTATCCAATGCTAGCCATGGCTATGTCACCAGCTATCTTTCATTTCCATTGTGTAATATGGAGCTATTATTATAACACAACATTTGCAAGTGTAAGGATATTTGTACGCATGTGGACAAATCTGTAAATGTGTGGACAAATCTGGAAGTGCAGACTTAGAAAAAAGTTGAAGCATTTGCTCAAAGAGCTGGAAGACAAATCATTGGACTTTTTACACGTGACTTTTGCTACACTTCTACTGTGGCAGATCTGTAAATGCGTGTACAGTCTACAGTCCACCAGTCGGCGGTAGAGAGACATTGCTGCCCTCTCTTCCTTGTTTAACCTACTTTTCTGTAGGAAAATAGCAATATGGGGCACTTAAATGACTTAATTTACTGTTTATCAAACCAAAAATGAGTCAAGAATTAAGTTGGAAAATCTGGTTTTCCCTCTGATGTCATCCGGCTGCTCTCGCCTCTCTGTGATTTGTTTACTGGTGGACAGATAGCATTAGCTTTATTGTTACTAAAGTATGCAGCTAGCTAGTTAGCTGTAGCTGGGTACTGGAGCTAGCTGAGCTCAGTGTAAATACAGTCGACCTGGGGCCGATGGAGACCAGTCTGACGACAGGGAAGCCAAGTGGTTTTCTTGCTGGGTTTGTCTCCTGGCACGCCGGAGTTGACCCCACCCTAAGCCCCACTCAGACCTCTCAGGGCGCCGACCCCTGACCTCCCTTTCACTTCCCTCAGCTTCACATCTCTCCTCCCCCCCCTGCCTGAACATTTCCGTCATCCCAAGAGCCTCTGCACTGTACTTAAACTGCCTCCATCGGTACACGTTCATTTTCCAAACTACCGTACATTACTTATGACCTCAGAGCACAGACAAATCTCTGTATTTCCAGCTCTCTGAGCAAATACTTCATACTTCACACTCATTAATATGTATGTCTGCACTTACAGATTTGTCCACACGTGTACAAATTTGATTTGTCCATTTGCTTGAAATTTGAATACAGATTTGTAGATTTTTTTTACACATTTACAAATCTGATATCTGATTACGCACACACAGATTCTAAACACACATTTGCAGATTCCTGTACATATTCACAAATCTCAGTACATATTACAGGTTATTTTACACATTCACAGATCTGATTACGCACACACAGATTGAGATACAGTTTCAACTTTCCACACACATTTGTAAATAGTTTTGCTACAATAATAGCTCCATAAATGGTAATGGTAAATAGACCTGTACTTGTATAGCGCCTTTCTAGTCTTCCGACCACTCAAAGCCCTTTCACACACATTCACACAGCGATGGCAAAGTCCAT
>NW_023339696.1:1832950-1837321 GCF_004916995.1 Morone saxatilis
GTAAATCTCCACCAGTCTCTGGCGGTGCTGCTCCACAGTCTCATCAGTTTCTTCTGGGGGGAGCTCTGGCTGAAATCTTGTACATCCATATGTGTCAGTTGGACCCCTCTTTTGTGTAGAGGATCGGTGGCGTGAAAAGCTTACATCACGGTTCACATTCTCAATGCGGTTTTTCACTTGAATCAAAAGTGATGTGTAACCTCTACCCAGAAGTAACCCATCTGGTGTCATATCAGCAAAACTCTTTGGGTACTGCCTGATGATATTTTGAACCACAGTTAGGCACTGTGCACGAGTGGGGTTAGCTTCATACTTTCTCATTTCATCTGCGAGTACTCGTACCATCTGGCGCCGCGCCACTGGTTTAGGTCTCTTGCCATCTGCAATTGCAGAACGAATTTCCTGTGGCATTTGTTCCCAAGGGATCTGGAATGTTTCTGGCCATGTTTTCAGTATCTGAGATGTGGAAGGTCTGTTGCTTGGCTCGCTGTTTCTTGCCTGGTTTGAACATGCAATGGCCGATAGCTGTGATGAGCTAGAATGAGGCGGAGTGCATAATGATGGTAATGAAGACTCAGACGCCGACAAATCACTACTCAGTGATGAAGTTGGAATGGCTTGTAAATCCAATGTAACTACCTCAGTTTCTAAAAAACAAACAAACAAAAAAAGAATTAGGGCACACAATTAATAAGCTATATCAGAGTAACTGCAGGCATTTGGCTAAAAGTCGACTTAACTCTTCTTATACTAGGCATATTTGAAAAGTTTAAAGGTGAATTATGTGGTTTAAGAAAAAAACAACACTAATGAATAAACAATAGAATAATTTCTCCAGAACACTGTTTGAAGCTAGAAAGTTGGCAGGGTCAGCCTAATATAAACAACATAAAACAGTAGGAAATTGAGTTGTCCAATGTCAGTTTGTTTGTTCAGTTTATTCAGTCAATAAAATTAATCCAATTTGTGTATTTAATTTGTTTATGCATGAAAATTAATAATTCTCTTTTTATTAAAATTTCTTGCCCAAGACATTGTGCACCCTTAACCTAGAAATAGATAATGCGTCAGGTAAGAGAGTGAGAGGAAGCAATGAAGCATTCTGAGTGATTCAATGTAAAAAAAATTGCCAAATACAAAGCATCCATCTGATTTGAATATGATAAAATATGAGGTGAACGCCATTTTAAAATGTTTATGAAAATGAACTAAATAAACTCAGTATGGTTTCTGTTATGTTACATGTGGCTCCCACTGTTTATGGATTAATTATGGTCATTCCCTATACCTGTACCCTATGTTACTATTCTATCAGCCTGATACCAGATTTGTTTAAGTACTAGTGCATCCCCACTTGAATGCCACACTAAAGTAGCCATACATTACCTAATTTGAATGCATCCAGGAGTTTTCGGCGCTGGATAACAGGTAGCAGATCAGCAATGTCTTCCTGTTGTACATATTTTAAGTCTTCTTTTGACTCCAAGCCGGAGCTCTGAAGTTTCAATATTATTTGCCACTGGGTCTCTTCAGACAGATTTGGCAAGGTCTTGCAGATGATCTCTTTGATTTCTTCACTCAAGTTCGCCATCATTCTGGAACAAAGGGAAAGAATGGTGAAGAATTATCAATGGTGTGCCATGGACAGTGTACTCAGGCAAGGGATAGTAATCTAGCAGATTCTCCTGATTAATACAACAGTAGCTTCTCTGCATCAGTGTGAGGCTGTAAACACCCATGTCAGGAATACGCAGGGCATGATACTTTTCAGCAATAAAATATACTGCTGAATCCTTATGAACGAGAACCACTTTGATTTTTCCAGTAACAAGCCTGTCATCATCATCATCAATCACAATGAGCATGTTCTTTTTGTATTTGGTCCCCTTCACAGTCACTTCATTTACTATCAGAGTGTTTGTGGACTCAAAATTGTGATGTGCAACTGCCTCTCTGATTACATTATTGTAGTCATCTGAGAAAAACTGCGTGCCCCTCTCCACTGAAACAGCTGGAGGGAAGAAGGTACCAGCACTCAGAAAGGCCTGCAGAAGCTGATGTCTCTCTGCAAGAGTAGAACATGGATTCTTAAAGTTGCGCAATTTCCTCAAACACTGCTTAAAATATGTGTGTTTGCTCTCGAATCTTAAAGTCCATAGGCGAATAAGGGGCCCAAACTGGATAATGAGCTCAGGATAATGACTGACATAATGATGTTTGGGCTTCAGTGGGTTGTCAGGAAAGGTTTGAATTCGGTAATGCAAATATTCATCAATCAGCACTCTTAGGTTGGCTATCTGGCCATTTGAAATGGCAGGTGCACAAATGAGGTCCACAACTTCTCTAAGTTGCAAAACCAACTGCCATACTTCGTTGTCACCTGGATTTTTTACTTTGTCTCCAATCAAAACAGGCAACATTCTCAGCAAACACCAATTCTGCACAGCATGTCCCCCAAATTTTACACCCTCTGGATTAACCTCACACGGTTTGTCATTAGCATCCCTACCAAGATACTTGAACTGATTTATTCGTCGATTCAACTCGAGATAGCTGAACATTTTATCCACCTTAACAAGATGGTTAACGTACAGTGCCAGATCTGAGGATATAATACCTTCAAAAAGATCATGGCCAAGACATGGAGGCAACTCTGGCTGACATACATGGAAGTATTTGAGTGTATTAAACAATACACCTCCACTAGATGTAGACTGTCCTTTACTGCTCTGAACATGATCAGTGTATGACTGCACTGTGCGTTTTGTGCTTGGATAAGAGGATCTGCATAGAATGCTTCTCTGCTGATATCACAATATCTGCAGAAGTGTGAACTCCTGCTGAAGTTCTCCACAAAGCCTCCTATGCTGTGTGAGCCCAGGTTGTCACCTGCAATGGCACACAAAGTTCCCTTGTAGACCTTTCCGTCAGGCAGGGTAACACCATTGAGCTCAAGATCTTTAAGGTCATTGACGAGGGTGCCCATAACCAAGTCTTGACCAAATTACTTAAAATCTTGTTCTTTACAGAGAAGAACAAGTTGCATTTGATCAGTGCTGGATCTGTTGTGTGGCATTAAATCTACAAGACTTAGATACACTGCAAGTAGTGTTTTTTCTTTCCAGATCCCAGTGGGTTTACCACTTCAAATGCATCCTGATACAGGATCATGCTCAGTGATGAGCTTTCAGTCTGGAAGAGCACATTCTCAGCCATATTACTGCCATCCCACACATCCTTAAGAATATCCTTTGGACCAATACTGGAGTGTACTTGCTCATATAGTTCCTGCACTGATTGGCAATGAAATAGAGAATTAATTGTTTGTTTAATGGGAACATACTAAGCAAAACACTCTTTGCCTGTCTCATTCTGACCTAGACAGATCTGAACTGGCTCAACATAGTTGAAGCTGTTCTTGAAAACAGTTTTTCTTTTCTGATTAGTTTTCAGTGGCTGAGTGTTGCAGGTCCTAAAGAGATCCTCATTTTTCACGACTTCAATCACATTGTTTGTGTCAGCTTCTGAAATCCCAAGTGTAATCAACCTCTCTTTTAGTTTGAAAAGCAAATGTGACTGCCTTATATCATGTATTTCCTGAAAATCTTCAATAATTGTCTGGATTACAGAGGATGGAAGCAAACACTTTGCTTGCAATTTCAAATAAAATAGGGCTAAATTTTTAAAGAACTGTGATTCATCAGCAATTTCTGGATAAATCTCTTGTTCATCACCTGCATCACTGGGAGGATCAATCTGCATATCAGACTGATCTTGTTCACTATGGTGGGAAACACCAGGATTCACAACGGACTCAACCAGATTTTCCTCAGTACCATTTTTATGTTTCCGACTCGTGTGATGTGAATGTCGATAAGACTGTCAAGCTCTTGCTACAGTGTCTATAAGGACAAGCAACTGTTTTCCCCTCTCTGTGTGTTTTCAAATGAGAGTTAAAGGCTGTCAAAGTCTCACACCTTGCACTGCAGAAATCAACATGACACGTTAGTTCAACTACACCAGACAAAGTAGGCCTAACTACACGTTTGTTATGTCTGTAAGTGTGAGACTTAAACGTTGAAAAGTTTTGGAAAGTCCGACTGCAATCTGGCAAAACACACTTAAAAGTTAAATTAGGTGTATTTTTATGAATCCTCATGTGCCTTACATATTCCACTATTGTGGCACAGTTTTGACAACAGATCTGACAGGGGAACATTGTTACTGCCTGATGGTAAATTCCTTTTCATCAACAAACATGTATTAGTCTGAATTAGTACAGTAAAATATGTCAAGCAGGAAGATAATTTCTGGCTGCTTTTTAGTGCTTTTTTATCAGTCTTAACGCTGAAATGTTTAACCTTAACTGAG
>NW_023339696.1:1837404-1837638 GCF_004916995.1 Morone saxatilis
ATATGTGAAGCGCACAGTGACACAAAAATAAAAAAAATGCATTTATAATATTTTCACAGCAATTTTCCATTTTAAACGGAAAAATACAACCCTATAAGCCTTGAGGATTCAAGTGTCTCTGTAACCGAACTAGCTTAATTCCGTTAGCTCACACGCTTCATTAAAAGTCGACACAAACAAAATATAACTCACCAAAACTATCTCTAGGCGATGTTCCAAAAATCCTATGGTTTG
>NW_023339696.1:1837738-1839442 GCF_004916995.1 Morone saxatilis
GTCTTAACGCTGAAGATATTTTTACCTTGCTTAGTGTGATTTAGGCGTGGGAAAATATGAACATTTCATGTCACGATTATCTTGACCAAAATAATCACTCCGAATCATTTTACATTTTGTTAACAAACACATATTTGTTGCATCACAGGCACCTCATCTCCCTGTTCTGTATTTTGGAATCTATACTATTTCCACACATTCAGTTTAACTTTTTTTGTGGGGGAAACAGACCAACAGAGCCTTCAGCTATGGTGACAGGGTTAGGGCAGTGGTCCCCAACCCTTTTCCCTAAGGGACCCCTTTTTTTATCATTGACCATACTGACAACCCCTGACTAAGATCGATAAGATATAAAATTAACAGTAGAGAACAACTGATATACTGTACAATGAACCCAAACAGTGAACCCAATAACCACAGGAAGTTTGTGTCAAACAAGTGATTTAGATGAATTATGAGCAGATTATTTCTATACTTTTTATCTCTCTGTCTGTCTGTATGAGCAAGGATACACAGGTGTATCCTTTGCGAAAGTCTTTGTAATGTTTTCGGTACCTGTGACGCATAAAAGAGGCATGACACACAGCTGGAACATAAAGAGCCACCTATGGATGGGGCGTAACAATTGGGGGCTTGTCCAGGATCTGTGAGGTGAGCTATAAGTGTTACGTTTTTGAGTTAAGTAGTAATTTCTTTTGTTAGATAATTTGTAGTTGTTGCTGCTTTGTTCAGATTTGAAGAGCTTGCCACTTTGTTGTTTTGCCTTACTTATTTTTGGTGGTAATCCTGAGTCAGGGCACGCATCAGTGTATAGCAGTTTGCTATATCTCTGGTCTTCGATAATGAGTTTAGCATTTAAAGTCACTTCTAACTGAAGACTAGCTAGGTTAGTCAGCCATCTCAGTAGACAGTTAGGAGTTGGGGTGCAGCATATTTCCTAGTTTTTGCACATTGTGCAGCAAATTGGTTTGCATTGTCTTTGCCTGAGATGACTCTACTTCTGTTTTGTGTAGCTGTGATTAAATATTTTGTGTACAGTAACTTGTGGTTTGTGACCTTTGTGTTGTGGTAACTGCACTTTGCATTTGTTGGGTCACTTGTGGGTTGCTGCTTTTAGTGCAAGTTAGCAAAAACATTTTGTGTTGTTAATACTTTATCATAATTGGTTTTGTGGCGTTTCTTTTCAGCTTATAGTGGTAGCCATTTTGAAATTAGTGGGAGTGGCACCCAATGATTCGGCTACTTGTGTGGTTGCTGCTCAAACTCAGTGGCAACATCTTGGTTGGCCCCTTTGTGTGAAAGATCTACCACACCACATTTGACCCAAGTTGACTTCATTGTCAGTAGTTCCATTTGTTTGACAAAACTTCCTATAATTTGCTTTGTATTGAAGAGTTCTGTATATAGTCCTGGGCTCTATTGAGTAACATGGTTTGCTGATTGAGTGCAATCTGGATTAGTCTCCAATCTTAGAGGTAGTGAGATGGTCTTGTGTTTTGAATGTATAATGTGACTCAGTGGTTTAAGAGCTTTTTTTTCCCTCAGCTATTTAACCATTTGGAGGCACATAGAGGCCAACTGATTTCTCGCATGCAGGTTTTTTGGGCTATTAAGATGGCTGACTGTTGACACATTAATGTAATGTTACTGCTTACTTGTGGTAATGGTAATGGTAAATAAACCTGTGCTTGTATAGCGCCTTTC
>NW_023339696.1:1839581-1843418 GCF_004916995.1 Morone saxatilis
ATCTTGCTCAAGGATATTTCGACATGGCAGGAGGAGATGGGGATTGAACCAACAACCTTCCAATTAGCGGACGACCCGCTCTGCCTCTGAGCCACATTGAGGTCCAGCTGTAGCCCTGTTCTGGCTGCCAGGCTCGGTCATTCCAAACCAGATGTGGGCCACAAGGTGCTGGTAAGTCTGGCTACAAGTGGTTTGCTATCTGAAAATGATTTGCACACTACAAGCCAATAAAAGTATACAATCTAGGATTTTTTATTAACATGAACAATGTGTTTCACTCAACTTGCAAACAATAAGCCTAGGTCAGTGGTTCCCAACCTGGGGGTCAGGACCCCTACTAGGGGGTTGCCAAAGCTTCAACCAACCAACCAACCAAACAACCAAAGCGCTAATATGACAAAGGGAAACAGAATTTTTCAAAAAAGAAGCCTATTTAGTATGTATGATTGTTAAACATAAAAATACATAATGCAGACAGAATTGTATAAAAAGTCCTTAAAAATATCAGGAAAACTCATCACCTGATCAATTTTTACAGGAAATAATCTGCTCAAAATTGATTATGTATTGAATATAATGTGAAATATCCAGTGCTTGAAATGGGCCAGTACTCACTGGTATTGAGTACTTTAAATAAAATTATAGCAAATAAAATCAAATAGAGGTGAGGCAGAATAAAAAAGAATAAAATAAAATACTAACAATAAAACAGATAAAACATATTGCAGAATTACCTGTACTAGGGCAAATAAAATAAATCATGTTTTACATAATATTTTACAAAAGATAGCTAATATATGATAAGAACAATAACCCAAAGGGATGCAGTAAATATGCAAGTGCTTTGTAGGTGATCAGTTAAATCTTAAAATCAATTCTAAAAGTGACCAGTAAAGAGAGGCTAAAACAGGGCTAATATGATCTTTGCGTCTTGTGTTGGTTAAAAGCTGAGCAGCTGCACTTTGTACCAGCTGGAGGTGCAAGATGGCTTTTTGGCATAACTCTGAGTACAAAGAATTAAATATTCCAATTGGGTTAGAATGAATGAAAGAATTGAAAGCACAGATGACTTTCTCAAGATCAGGCCGCCAGAAAAAAACTACCTGATCTTAGAGATACTCCGTAATTGATAAAACCATGTTAGAACATTTGTGATTTTATTTTCAAAACCGAGGTCACTATCAAATATTACACCCAGGTTTCTGGCTGCAGGTGCAGATATCTGACAACAAGGATCCAAGATGGACCAGGGATGGACCTTGGGGGTAGCTTTGTGGTCCGACAGAAATCAGTGTTATCAAAAGTAAAACCAGAGGACATGACAATGTCTAGGGTGCATCCCTTTAAATGTGCGGGGGCCCTCCACTGCCTGAGTGAGATTAAATGAATGCACAATGTCTATGAAAGCCATAGTAAAAGAGGAACCGGAGGAGCAGCAGGTATGTATGTTAAAATCACCTAAAACAAGGTATACTAAAAGACCAGAAATTTCCTGAATGAAACCAGAGAGTAATATTACAGAGTAGATGGACCTTGCCATTTATGATAAAACCATGTCATTCAAATGAGGAGAAATTTCAAAGTAAAAACAGTCCACCTTAACGACCTGAGATCCAAGGCTGCTGAAAATTAAAACCAGGACAGCATGCTTCATTTAATGTAACACAGTCGCCAGGGTTTAACCAGGTCTCAGTCAGCATAAGGAAATCTAGGTGCCTTGTTAGAATTAAATTAATGCAGAAAAATTATTTATTTTATTTTTGCCAGTGATCTGACATTTAATAGCCCAAAGACTACTGAGGTATGGGATTGGGATGGACTAACCAGGAACGCATAAAGTGATGCAGCACAGTTAACAGAGGATAAAGACATGGTTTTAACTGTGATTAGATTGCTTCTGTACGGACAGTATGTATGAACTGAAGATAAATTTAGGTGTTACACATTGCCTTTCTGTAATTCTAACAAGAAAATGATAAGTTAGTGTGAGGGGAAGCAGTTCTTGCACTGTCAGAAGCAGGGCTATGGAATACTATGGAAGCCCAGGAAGCTGGACACGGTGAAGTAAGACCGGTGACTTCAATTGGAGAGGCTGCTGCATTTGAGGCCAAGGGCCGCTGCTACCCACAGGCTTGAGATGTGTCAGCCAGGAAGACAGCTCCGTGTCTCTCTGGTTGCTGGAATCATTCCTGCTCTCTACACTGCCTGTGAAGCAGTGACGATTTTGTCAACAAAAAATTTTCATGATGAAAATATGAAGGAAAAAATGAGAACCATTCTTTATTCTTGGATCCCCATTAGCTGCAGTTTGCTAGCCCTCTTCCTGGGGTCCACACACAACAAAACGTACATGGCACACTTGTAAGTCTATGTAAGTAAGACCATACAAAGGCACATTCAATATTACAACACATCCAGTTACAATCCATTTTAGTTTAGCTAACAGTGGGATTATTTATAATTTTTACAGTTTTTCAAAGAAATATTTTAAAACTTAATTGATCAAAGTTGTTAACTGGTTCCACGATGTGATGGGTCCATGATGGTGAACAATTATGAAATGTATAAAATTTTTCATCAATAGAATTAATCAAAGAATGAAAAACTATAATGTAAAATGGACGGATGAAATAAATAAATATTTGTGACTCAGTAGTTATATAACGCAGATTAAGCTATATAAATTAAATCTGTCACGCTTAAGTCTATCAGACTGTCTACAACCTGACCTTTGCCTTTGACTCAACTAAACTTTCATCTTAACCTGTGTGTGATAACCTAGCAAGATAAGTGGACTCACAAGATCACGGAATCACACGATCAAGCCAGAATCCATCTTGCCAGGCTTCGGTCTGTAGTCAGATCATGCTAGGTGTGAAGCAGTAAGAAGACTGTTTGTGAAACAACAATGGTGGCTCCATCCAGTTACACGTTTAAAATAAAGCACAGTGGACAGTATCTTGACATTTTTAACACCAGATCGTCGGATCAATAAAGACCACGGGGTATGCATATTAGGGGTGTAAGAAAAGATTGAAAAATATCATATTGCAACATTTCGTTTTGTGATATTGTATATTTTCTTGAAATCACTATCGATTTTTGTGTTTAAATCCCCAATGGCTTGATAGCAGTGTTGTAGACGTAAACTGAGACCTAAGATGTTGGATGTTACAGGGACTGTGATCAACACAAAAAATCGCCAGGTTCTCGCAAAGAAACAGGCCTAATGCATACAATGCAATTAAAATGCAAAGTCCTATCACAACATATGTGAAGTATCCCTTCACCATGGCTCATTTGTTAAACTAGTTATAATAACGGATTAGAAATGTTTATACTAACTAGCAGCCCTTACTGTCTGACTATATGAGGTTTGATTCTGTATATTATTTTTTCCATTTGCACATTATATATATATATATATATGTGTTTTTTAAATCAAGATAAGGTAGAAAGGTAGATATTGACTGTGATGGAAGTAGATTGTTCCAAAGAGATGGTACTCTGTATTTGAGTGAATATTGATTAAGGGAAGACCAAGAATAGAGAAGATAAAAGTCCTTAGTGTCTTGTAGAATATGAGTCAATGTCTGAGAAAAACTTTAAAGAGATTCTGGAAGGCTCTGGGCAAGTCTTGACTTAGGTGTACATATTTATACAGCAACACACAAATAGAAGTCTGTAACTCAGTGTCCTCTAGTTGTCTTCTATGCATATCGGACACACTTTAAGTGGTTTTTGAAGAAGTGAAGCTGCAGTTTGAAGTCCTCGTCACTCTTCTGAGGGTGTCTGAAACTGACATAGCGAGCCTCATCCTTGTTTTGAGCACTATGG
>NW_023339696.1:1843518-1846956 GCF_004916995.1 Morone saxatilis
TGTCATCTGCAATGATGACTTCTATGTTGCTATAGAAACTCCGGATGCTTTTCAACAACACCTTGAGTTGTCTGTAGCGCAGGAATGTCTTTGTAGTGATGGTGACTTGAGAGCTGATATCTGACAGACAGAGAAGTAGGCAAAGAGTTATTTTAAGAAAAAAGACAAGGCGATAAGACACAGTGTAGCATGAAGAGCATACACTTCCAGAGAAGGTAATTCTCCTCTATGGTCGCACCAGCAGCAAACTCAACATCAATCAAGCTTGTCTTGAGTTGTTCACAAAGAACAGACAAAAAATGGCGCAAATCCCCCAACTAAGGATACACTGGCGCAGCCCCTCGAAAGAGCAGTGTACTAAGAAGGACACTGTTGGGCACAAGCACTTTAGTTGACACCAAATATCTCAAAACAGTCTTGGGTTGGATGAGCCTCAGAAACTGGAGGCCATTGTGGTCAACTCTTCCACAGGCAAGCTAGTCCATCCTTGAACTGGCTGCAAGAAAGGTTGCTGGAACCAGTGAAAATGCGAAAAAAGCCTCCTAATGTTGACTTTAAAAGAAGGCCCAAATAATTACCAATGTCGTAGACAGCGTTTCACAAAGTTTATAAAGTTTCTCTTCATTCATTAACTCTCCATATTGTGTGTGTGTGTGTGTTTTTAAAGGGAGTCTGACACAGAATTTGCATTACAGTGAGCTGAATAGACAGTGTGTTTCTGTGTACGTCAGTTGATTCAATGTCACAAATGACACAATAGTGTTTACAAACTAAGATATGTGGTCAAATGTCGTCCCCCACCTCGGAGTGGTTTGAGTGATCGGATCACAATGGTTGTTTCCACTTGTGTTTAGAAGTGTCCACTTATGATCGGATCACCTAACACATGTTAATACCAGCTGTAAAGAGGCTCTTGGTGTGGCACTTATTAAGCTTAGTTGTAAATGTGAATATTGTTCTACTCTTTATACTCACTGTATGGTCAGGGTTAATGAACAAAGCTCTTAAAACTCTACACAACATGTATGCAACAGACATGATATTATAAAGTCTACTCATATTGCTGCCAGGCTGCGTGGGAATGAGTGAGGAAATCAAGATCTGGTTGAAATATATATACATAAAGTTTTTAAGCACTAGAAGATCCAATCATCACTAAATGTCATGCACACCGTTACAGTTAATGTTTCTGTCCATGATACGTTCACAGTGTAACAAACTGAACGCACTTGAGCTACTGGTAGAGAAATATAGAGACTTCTCTTCATCTTCAATGTTAAGCTGCACAGAAATGTGGTTGTGTCAACTGATACTGGACAGCTGGCCATCTTCCAACTGTGTGCACCGTGACACAGGACTTTCCAGGAAAACAAAAGGTTTCTGTTAGTTTACTAACAGTGACTCATGTAATAACTTACTTACTTACTAATAATTGATTCAGTAGCACTGTTCTCTTGAGGTGTTCAGTCCACCAAAAGGCGTTTTTGGATTGGTTCCATTTCTGAAAATGTATCACCTTGACTTGACTTTTAACCCCCACAGCACCACAATAAGTTTACTCCTACCTGTTCCCATGTCGTATAGGACTGGCACCTGAGGCTGTTTGATGGTAATGGGAAACACAGCTTCATGCTTGTCAAACTGGAAGGAGGCTGAGTACAGAAGAGGACAGAATTCTGACATTTAGAAAACAAGGTGGACTTGAACTAAGTTTCATGGCTATGGCTGTATCCTTGCCTTTTCCTTGTGTTTTTCCCCTCCCTTGTGTCTTCTGTCTGTGTGTTGTAGGTGTGGTTTTCCCTCCTGCCTTCCAGCTCTGCTCCACACACCTTTCTGCCACCAACTCATCAACTCTCCCTGTCTGCTCACCTGCCTTCAATCAACTCATCTATCCAACAGTATATCTACCCCAGTGTTCCATCTACTCAGGGCCAGAGCATTCTGTTTTCTGTAGTCTGTCTTCCATGGAAGTTACACTTCACCTGCCTTCGTGTCTGCTAACTGGTCTCTTTGCCTGCCTATAAGCCTGCCATCTTCAGTAAGTTATCACCATCGCCATTACCCTTTATCTGAAAATAAAAGCACTTAACTTCACCAAACTGTGAATCAGTCTTTGCATTTGGGTCCACACTTTTATCCACTATAACACTAAGATCCCAGTGAATCTAAGAACAAAACACAGATTGCACATTTAAAATTTTTCACTCATTTTAACAAGAAACACACAGATGCACATTTATGCACACACATTATTTCACATAAAGATTCTGTTTCTAGCTCAGTTCCAATTTCTTGGATACATACCGAGATCTCCAGTGTGTATATGGTAGACAGTGCTGGTATAGGACACTTTAGCCAGCAGGTCGTTGAGGATCACCAGGCTACTAGACTCTATAATCAATTTTGTCTCACCATGACCTGTTGGTTTTTTGCCACAACATTGCCACAAGTTATTTTTTTGTTTTTTTGTTTTTTTTTAAATAGGCTATTATGATTATAACACAAATTACTCTTAATACTTGACAACTGCAATATATATATGCATATATTTCTATACTGAATTTGCCTTTGATAAATACAATACAATAAAAGCCTTGACGAATGAATTAAGTGCACAGAAATGTGAGACAGCTTTTAATCTAAAACAGATACATGTGTTGAATTAAAAAAAAAAAAATAATAATAAAAAAAAAATATGTATAGATATAGACACTAAAACTGCAGTGAAAGGTGTAGATGTATATTATGTTGCTGTAAGTATGAATCATTTTCACTGTCTATTTCTGCTGGGAACCGCATGTGGCTTACAAAAAATAGGGGAGACCTTGACACTCTAGTGAAGCAATGCTGCAGCCACGCCCGAGACACATGTGGGTGCTCAACCCTGTCAACATGGGTACAATAAGCAAGACAGTCTGCGACACACCCAACCTATTAGAGTGTCTAGGCATGGCAGCAGAGCAGAGGGAGAGCTGGGAAAATTTGCAGCTTAAATAGCCTACCAGATTGGAAGAGTGTGCTTGATAAGTGATTAAGTGATTCTGCTATTGCAATCTCACCTTGGATCTTCACCCCTTCAGATGGAATCTCTGTGGTCAGGATTCCTTTGGATACATGCAAGGACACCTAGAGTAGACACATTTGAATAAACTGCAGAGCGCTCAAGTACACATACCTCCATACTGCCCTACCAAGCAAAACCGCAGTAACTACAGTTTTGGGCAAAATAGAGTCTTGTTCCATCTTGGGGAATGTAATTCAACAAAATCCAACCTAAAACCAAGTAAAAGCGCAGTTACTAATAATAGCTTGGATATTACTGTGCTAGCGCTAGCTAGATAGGACAAAGGATTACTGTACCTCACAATTAAACCTCACAAAATAATACTACTTGGCCATCTATTTCAATTTGTTACACATGACACAAGAAATACAGAT
>NW_023339696.1:1847056-1850086 GCF_004916995.1 Morone saxatilis
ATTAATTAATTAATTAATATTTCAAAAAATATATTGAAAATGTTTACACAGTTAACACATTTGTGTTATACAGTTATTATTTACATATTCACATGTTTAAATCTTTGCACTGGCATCTTTTGAAATAATATTGTGCTGAATCTACCCCTGTGTGCTGCTTGCTCCCAGTCTGTGCACTCAGCTAATAGGACTCAGGAACTACATCTACAAACTAGTTAGTTCTGCTATTGTAATCTCACCTTGGATCTTCACCCCCAGATGGAATCTCTGTGGTCAGATTCCTTGATACATGCAAGACACCTAGAGTAGACACATTTGAATAAACTTTTAAATAAATAAAATAAATTTTAACACCAGCATTAACGTATTTCATCACAATATAGTTAGATAATACAGTTTACAGCTCAAAGGGCGGAGAACCTCTTTACATGTAATTATTTAATTATTTATTGCAAAATAAACATTGGGAAGTATGTAAAAAGTTCTCTTTGTGCACCAGGCTATTGGTAGCAACCTTATTCATTTGACAAGACGGAAGCAGGCCAGTCCCACACCAAAGCCACAATATCAGAGAACAAAGGAAGCAAGAACAGAGCCCCGCTGTTTGTAGAGGAAAGAGCAGCCATGTTGGTGTGTAGAGCTTTCTGTGCACAGCTAGCACAGGCTGCAAGTTATGCAGCTACTGTACACCACTGACCTTAAAGTCAGGATCCATTGGTTAAGAGATTTTGAAAGCCAATGATTGTGCAGTCACCTTTGAATTTTGGCTATTGAGGGAAAGGATGTTACCCTGTCAGCCTGACAAGAATACAGATATGGATTTGGCACAAAATGAAAAACTGAACTTCAACGTAAAGCTCAATAAATGTTGACTTTCAAAATCAGACCTGTACCATGTAGCTTCATTGACGTTTCTGCCCCTAGATCCAAGGTTAGGACCAAGATGGCTGCTGTACAATGATGTTTAATGATGTCTTGGAACAGTATCAGCCGTAGTAATATTAGCACAAAGCCACTTAATCATGCTGTAATTAAGTTATTTCAATAGACACAATTTTGCCTTCATTATTATACAGTATGGTTTTCTGGGTTTTTCAGAAAATGTGTCATCTTCATTAAGTGCTATATAATGTAATACCATACTGTGTTAAATGTGTTTATATGTAAAATCTTGAATATTTGAGTTTTTTTTTAAATAATTTTCAAACATTCAGCAGCCATTTGGTATTAACCAGCTAAACACTACCTTTCTGCCAAGTTGATCTGTTGCATCCATCTATGGGATCAAACCAACCTTGTAGCTGCTTCTGTGTTCCGCATGCAGCGCTAAACCTGGAACCAAAATATACTCTCCTTTTTAATGACAGACACACGTCTATCTCAGGCTTTGTAAAACAACATTATGAGATTATTTTACCTGATATTCCAGACATGTTAAATTCAAGACTTGACTAAATCACTACTGACTGTGATTTAGTTCTGTTTTTGGTGATTCATTGTGTTTTCTATGATTTAGATGAACCCAAACTGCTTCAACTTGCTATTGTGTCATTTTGTAGTGTAATGTAACAACTTCAAATAGATAAAAATGTTCTGGACTATGTATAGAGTATAACATACCTGGTATGAGAGTGGGGGTCAAAGGTCGTACCGTAAAACCCTGGGTGGGATACTGCAGAGGAGAGTTAGGCAAAGCAAATAGCAATTTGGATAATTCAGATGGTGACCTGTTGAGGAAATGGGAAAGAGTGAGGGATGTTGGTGGTGAGGGGAATTTTTTTTTTTTTTTAAATTGTGTTGCAGGAGATTTACATAAAACAAACAAACTGCTAATATAGGAATACTCTTTGGTTCCTTTTCCACCAAAATATCTTGCGCTATCTACTCAACCAGCCTGTATTTCCACCAGTTGTGGGTGGAACTATTGTAATCGCATACATTATCAACATAGTGTTGCACAATTCACAACCACCTCCAGAATCTGACATGCCGGCATTGAAACACACACAAATTCTATTGTTCTCAGACGATGTCTTTTCTGTGTTCAAATAATATAATTTCTTTCCATACCTGTACAGTAGGGGCCTCTGTTTTTTTGCAGTGTTTTAAAATGAGCTTCTTATACATAAAGGAGGGAGAATATAATCTGCCATCCCAAGGATATCTTATTTTTTCAAACATTCTGAAAAATACACAGATCAGCTGCAAACTGATTTTTTTGTTTTACAGTGAATAGAAAACCATTCTTGGCTTTCATGCCACCCTTTGACTTTTGTACAGACCCAGGAGGAATGCCTAAGGGGGACGAGAGCCGGACTTCACACACGGATCAGAGGACTCTGGTTAAAGCAACAATAAGAATAAGTATCAGTCAGTATTGGATTGACTGCAGATTTTCAGTTTGTTTATATCAGAATCAGAAATACTTAAAATAATTTCCCCCTGGGATTATTAAAGTTCAAGTCTTTATAAATCTTTTTATCACAGCATGTTGTATATTCTACCAATTCATTATTTCTTCTTTTACCACCTCACTGGTTTCCCCCAGCCTCGACATGTTGCATCATTATTGCCAGCCCCACCCGCCCCCATCATCCTGTGTGACTCCCCAGTTGACTCTGTGGAGTCCTTCCGCTTCCTGGGTACCATCATTACCCAGGACCTGAAGTGAACATCAGCTCCCTCACCAAGAAAGCCCAGCAGAGGATGTACTTCCTGCGGCAGCTGAGGAAGTTCAACCTGCCAAAGACAATGATGGTGCACTTCTACACCGCCATCATCGAGTCCACCCCGGTCACAAACTCTCCGAATCACTCCCCTCTGGCAGAAGCTGCGGTCCATCAGGACCAAAACCTCACGCCACAAAAACAGTTTCTTTCCATCTGCAGCTGGCCTCATTAACAAGGCCCGGATCCCCCACTGTCACTGACTGTTATACCCACCCTGTATATATGCATTACATTAATGCACTCCTGACTTTTTTTATTTTTAAAAAGTACTTTATTCGTGTGATTTGTATATTTTTGTGTG
>NW_023339696.1:1850186-1857064 GCF_004916995.1 Morone saxatilis
GTCTGAACAATGAAAAGGAAGAGAACGTTACATTTGGGGTAATATTAACCACTGTCTATACGCTCAGCATTTGTACCAGTCATATATGTAGTACAGTACAGTGAGTATCAATTTTTACATTTTTATGTTAGAGGCCTTTGAGCGATCCTATGAGTTCATCTCAGCAATTGCCGTTCCATACTTCAACAATACAAATGCAGCGGCGCAGGAAAACGACCCATTGATTTCAAATTAAATTCTGAAGAAGATCCAAATTAAATTGTCCTCCGAACCACAATGTACTTACCATTTAACCTTACAAGTACATGAGAAGAGAGTTTGGACTGTCAATGTAAGATGGGGTTCTATTCGTGAAAGTTAATCTCAGATCCAAACAGCAGGACACAGTGGAGTACCTACCGCACCCCAGCTGGTTGCTGAGAATTGGACTCTGTGTGTGACCGGAGGTTAGAACCGCTCACAATTGAATTTCTGGAGAATTTGGCACTCAAACCTTTGTCATTCATTGTATGATATTCCATGCATCATATACAAAAACAACATGGTTTGAATGAGTCAATGTGCATGTAGTGTGATAGTACCAATGGAACTTCTTGAGTTACACCAGCATGTTTAATAGCGTTGAGGCAATAAAAATGTAATGTGTTATATTTTTCAGAGAATATGTGTTGTTTAGTACACGTATAAAAAGTCATTTAGAGTAGCGAGGAGAAATAAATATTTTATGGCGACATCAGTAAATTAATGCACTTGAACGGAATATATGAGAGAACCCACATAGGTGAATCCTGATACGTAGGATCATATATGTCAGAAACAATAGTATCCCATGACAACAATTTTTGATTATTTAAATTCTTGATCGATATCCAGTCAACGGGGTATCATCATCCTGAAGAGGTTATAGTAAAGGTTGATGACACACATATTGAATTAACAGAAATGTGAAAAAGCCTTCCAAGGAGCAAAGGAGCTGTCATAGTGTATCCTGGTGCTTTTTTGGCTCGAGCTCAGTAACAATTATGTAACTGCTAGGCTTAGGAGCACATTATATACAGAGGATAATTAGAAAGTTACTAAATTATTCATGTTAGCAATAACAACTCTTAGTAGAGATCTGTATATCACACATGAGCATTTGTATTTTAAGTAACTAATGTTCCACAAAATAAAGAGAGGAGCAGGGAGTAGCGCGGAAGCAAACAGTAATCTAACTTGTAATCATTCATACATGCATTAAGTTATAGCGTCTGATACGATAGCTTAATTGTATTATTTGTGTTACTGTTCAAGCAGTTGTTATTGTGTTAGCTCTAGTAATTTCATTGTTAAAAAACCGGTGATTATTATATGCAAAGAGGAGATTAATACGATTATTAAAAAGTTGTGTATATGACACATTAATAGTATATAGTAGAGCTTGAAGTTTAATGTAGTCTTAATGTGATTATGTTTATACGTGTTAATCTATACTACCTCAGAGGATTTATGATTTCATTATTATATATTTGTTTATTATTATTATGTAAGACAAACATAACCTCTTAATTCGTTATGAGGAGTATCTGTAATGAAAACGACTGGAGGCTTCTTGCTCTGGCTGCGTCTAATAACCCTCTTGAAGTCTGCCATCTAATGGGCTGCAAAAGTTAAATATGGTCCAGATTTTGACATTTACTTCCTTTTTTTTTCTTTTTCTTTTTGGTACTTCTCGCGCACAACATGCGTAACTGGGAACACATACATCCCCTAATTAGCTCCCTTTTGAAACACAATTGCATATCGGATGACTTACACATCGTAGACAATGTACAAACGAGCATGTGCATGATCCATTAGTTCTCAAGCACATGCCAAATTTTATCAGTCTCACAAAGAAGAACAACAAAGATACCAACAGAACATATTTTCCAATGTTCAACGAGTGCTTAATTGGAAACCCATTGTAAAATTGATTATACAGACTGTGACTATTGAGTAAATGTTACGCAACATTACTACGAGGCAGACCCCAAATTGTAAACTACCAAGTTCTATCCAACGACAATACTACAAGTGGCTGCAAACACAGTAAATAGATTTAAAAAACAAAAATCATCTTTAGATACAGATACACACCACAAAAAATGCAACATTCTCAAGAAATTTCTGTTCTACCTTTTCGTTGTTTTTTAAATGTTTTCCGTTAATACGCTTCGTGTTTCAGTCAATGTTTTTGTGTGTGTCTCGCACTTCCAGGGCCACCTATAGACTTTCGTTTCTAAATGCTCTTTTCTGTCAGGACCGGCTGCAGCAACTCATCACGCAGACCAGATTGAAGTTTCAATAAACGTGTTTTTTGTGAATTTTTCTTGGGGATAGAATAAAGTATTAATCTGCGTCTATTAATTGAAGATGGTAAAGCGAAGTGGTTGAGAGCCAGGCGATATAGATGAGTCAGCGAGAGTGGAAAGGGGGCTCCTGGCCCAGTCGCTCTGGTCTAGCGGTTGCTGGCTGCAGACTGGGTCACGGCTCAGGACTAGATGCGTCTGAGAATGCAGACAAGGGCGAAAACAAAGCAGGTTAGATGACGGATTCTTCACGGCCGATAGTTCAGGTTGGCTGCGTTTACCTACAAGATGATTTGAGCGCACTCGGTGGCGGGACGTGGAAGTCGGCCTGGCTTATGGAAGGGTCGTTGATGTGATGAGGAACAGAGTGCTGAGTAGAGTGAGACCACAGCTGTGAGGCAGGAGCTCCAGCGCCACCACAGGTTGCATGCAGAAGCCAGGATCACGGCCGATGAGGCACGTGAAGTATCCAAACGAGCCCCCCGCGGTCCTCAGGTTGTATCACGATGGACGCTGGAAACCGGATGAGAGCAGCATCCAAAATCCGCTGACCTGGGGACCCAGCTCTATCTCTCGTCCCGGTGCAGGTGCGATGCACATCTCGGACTGTAACGCCGACTGAGGGCGTACTGCCAACTCTCTCTCCTGAGTGGGAAACAGCGGGGGTTGAAAACCATAAACACGGGGGCGTTAGCGAGCCGCAATGGAGTAAGACGCACTTTTGTAAGCTCCTGCAGAATCTCAATTACAAACATATATGACATCTACGCTCGAAAATACAAATTAAACGCGGTAACTGTATAATTAACACTACCCAGCAAGGTCAGTGAAGAAGAACCGACGCTGATGGCAGCAAATCTCCGCAAATACAACTACGAAGCTTGGCTTAAAACAAGGCCCCAAACCTCCTCGGCTAAAAGTCCAGATAAATCTGACCCAACCCCACCTGTACCTGCAGTAAGTACAAGCATGGACACCACAACAATCAAAGCTGACATCCTCTCCTCATTGAGGGAAGAAATATCATGAAGAATTGAAGAGCGCGCTGGCGAAGGATTTTGAATCGCTGAAGAAAGAAATTATTGTTGTGAAAACCGAGATAGCTAACAACACAGCAGCTATCCGCACAGAGGTTGTGCAGGTGCAAGCTAATGTGAAGGCTGTCGAGGATGGATTGTCAACGTGGTCGGATGAAGTTGAATCGGTGCAAACTACGTTAACGGACCTCAAGAAGCAAGTCAAAGATTTAAAAGAAAAGTGTGAGGACATGGAGGGCAGGATGAGGAGGGGAAACATTCGGATCACGGGAGTGACTGTGGAGCCGGGGTCGAGCTCTCCCACTGCGGTCTCCAAACTCCTTAAAGAGGTGTTTCACCTGGATAGAGAGGTGCTAATCCAACGCTCACACCGCAGCCTGACACAAAGGAGACCCGGAGACAAGCCCCGTGTAATTATTGCAAAGCTACATTGTATTGGACATTCTGAGGAAAGCCAGAGACCGAGGCGGCCAACTCAATTACAAGGGAAACCCGATCACTATATTTCCGGACTACACCGCGAATGTCGCCAGAGCCAGAGCAGCGTTTACGCCCGCCAGAAAGATGCTTCAGGGGAAACCCGGGGTCCGCTACAGTCTGCTGTATCCGGCCAGGCTCCACATCTCCAACAACAACAATGAGCGGGAGTTCGTGGATGCTACTAAGGCAATGGACTATATAAAGAAACACATACTTCCAGCTGATGGACCGGAGCACTAAGCGACAGTATCCTTTACTTACTTATCAGGTTTAAAGAAGGGAGAGAGAAAAAAAAAGTGCCTGATACGCTAAAACCGCGACCTTATGGCAATATGATAGAATATGCGATCTATTAAGCCAGCTGCTTGCCTGCAGGGTTTTGTCATCTGCACATTGTGTAACAAATAAGTGAGAGATTATCAACAGCCTACTCAAAAGTACATGACTGCCTGCCATTTTGGCTAAAGTAATTTACTACAACATACAGTTACATTTGAAACATAAGTTATTGAGTTAAGATGTCTTTATTGTATATGAGGTTCTGGGGCAGTTCGATGTGCATATCTACTGACTGAATATAGTTTGGCTTCTGCCCAAACCAAAGCGAACTCTGTTCCTCATGGACTGTTCGCACAGCTGCATGTTCGAGATGCAGCCTGAAACTGTGCCCCACAGGACCAACCGGACACTTATGTCAGCCGTGTTCTTGGCTATTGTAGTTCTATGTTCAGCTCTGTTTGTGACGATTCCCTTGTTCCCCAGGGATCTAAGAAGAGCAACAGTGAACTTTCCCATCCACATACTCTTTCAGAATAAGAATCATTTGTTATAGTTGAAATGCTACAAAACATATGCTGCTGTTATCTTGGTAATTCTCAGGTATTTTTCATGTAGCTTCCAGTCTTTATATGTACACCCACTTTATTATTTGTCTGATTCTACTTTCCACAACTTTTTTATTTGCTCATTTTATATTATTTTACTCTTTTCATTACATCTGACCCTGCTTTTGAGTTATGGGATCTCTTAAGGTAATAAGTTACAATGTTAAAGGTCTCCATAGCCCAATCAAGAGAAAGAAAATTATTAATCCGTTAAAGAGAAATAGCTGCCAGATTGCATTCTTGCAAGAAACTCACCTATCAGACAAGGAACACGAGAAATTAAAGAAGTCCTGGGCAGATAAGATATTTTATTCATCACACTCAGCTGGTCGGAAAAGAGGTGTAGCTATCTTGATACACAGACAGGTCAATTTCACATCAACCAAAATTCATAAAGACTCGACAGGGAGATTTATAATGGTGAATGGATTGGTTGATGGAGTGGAAGTCTGAATATATATGCCCCAAACGAGGATGAGCCTAGCTTTATTTGTGCAATCTTCTCCATAATATCACAGCATAGCTCTGGTATTTTACTGTTAGGAGGAGATTTTAATTGCGTCATGTCCCGATATTTGGATAGACAACCTGTGTCTAACACTTCTACTTCTTGGATGAGCAATATGCTTAAGCATTTATCGACAGAATCTGGTCTGGTGGACATTTGGAGGGAGAAACAAACAAACACCTAAAGGCAAAGACTTTACATTTTTTTTGCATAGGCATTCTTCATACTCCAGAATAGACCTCTTTTTTTACCCCCAAAACAGAATCTTATAGAGTAGTCGACATAAAGATCCTCCCAATTACATTATCCGATCACGCTCCTCTCGTATTGTCATGGAACATTGGTAACAGGCCATCAACTAAACAATGGCGATTAAATGCGTCGCTCCTCAATGATAGAGAATTCATCGCATTTATAAAAACTGAACTAAAAAATTATCTGGACACTAATACTTCGCCTGAAATATCACCCCTTACTTTATGGGACTGTGCAAAGGCATATATTAGAGGCCGAATCATTTCCTTTGCAAGTGCCAGAAAAAGAAAAAGGGAAGAAAAACAGCAAGAGCTAGAAGACAAAATAAGGCAGCTTGAACAGCAACACAAAAGAAACTCAACCTCAAGCTTATTGAATAATCTGAAAGAGGCACGCAGGGACCTAAACGGCTTAATTAATGAAAAAATAGAGGGCAATTTAAGGTTCACTAACCAAAAATGGCAATAGGGCGAGCAGGTTACTAGCACCAAGACTTAAAAAACAACAATCATCAAACATAGTACAGAAATTACAGGAGAATAATTCAATTTTCACAAAGCCGGATGAAATATCACAGTCCTTCGCAGAATTTTACAAGACTCTGTACAAAAATACAGACACTTGCACAAATGATGAGGAATTGGCACAATTTTTAAAAGACATCAAATTAAAAGAGTTGCCTGAATCTATGGCAAGAGAACTGGATGAGCCAATTAAAGACCTGGAAATACGTCAGATAATCTCCACACTGAAAAATAATAAAAGCCCTGGCCCAGACGGGTATATTAACGAATTTTATAAAGCTTTTATGGAGATCATATCACCTTTATTACTACACGCTTACCATCATGCATTAAAATCTGGAACCATGGCCCCCTCTTGGAGAGAGGCTACTATAGTAGTGATACACAAAGATGGCAAAGATCCCACTAAATGCCAATCATACATACCGATCTCATTATTAAATACAGATCTACGAATCTTAACAGCTATTCTGGCAAGACGTGTCAATAAAATTACTATAGAAATTATCCATCCCGATCAGACAGGGTTTATAAAGTGAAGATACTATGGGGACAACATCAGAAGGTTGTTAAATTTAATGACACACCCAAAAGTTAAAGAAGAGGAGTCAATGATATTATCCTTAGATGCCATGAAAGCATTCGATTGAGTATCCTGGCAATACCTTATTCAAACTCTGAAACGATTCCAATTTGGCCCAAATTTCATCAAATGGATACAAACCCTATATTCGGATCCACAATCCGCAGTTAAGGTGAACGGATTTCTCTCAGACCGCTTCACTCTAGAACGTGGGTGTAGACAAGGTTGTTCACTATCTCCTTTGTTATTTGATATCAGTATTGAACCATTAGCACAG
>NW_023339696.1:1857130-1858126 GCF_004916995.1 Morone saxatilis
ACAAAACCTGAAACAACAATACCATATTTAAAGGACATCATTTTCACTTATGGATACTTCTCGGGCTACAAATTAAACGTAGACAAAACAATGGCCATAGATATAGGTGGCAACATCTCAAGATACAACTAAATTGCAGAGTGGGTTTAAATGGCCAGTAGATGGCATCAAATATTTAGGCATTCATATACCACCTTCATTAGAAAAACTATACGATTTAAATTACACAAGTTTAATTCATAACATTAGTAAGGACTTAGACCGATGGTCAATATTGCCCCTATCTCTGCTGGGCCGCATTGAGAGTGTCCATATGAATGTGCTGCCTAAATTACTATATCTGTTTCAAATGTTACCTATTGACATCCCCAAAACTACATTTGACAAATTGGACAAACTAATTTCAATATTTATCTGGCAGAGAAAGTGACCAAGAATCAGACTAAAAGTGTTAGTTATCTAAGGCAAAGGGAGGGCTCAAACTACCTAATCTGAGATACTACTTCTGGGCTGCTCAACTAAAACCTCTAATAATATGGATTCAGGATTTATCGTATACACGCTGGCTCAATATTGAAAAGAGTTTATGTGAAAGACCTTTACAGGCCTTGCCATTCTTAGTTGTCCACCCAAGTAAAACAAATATGGGTGATTGGACCGATATCACATTAAAAATATGGAAGACAGTAAAATCTACATTTGGGCTGCCTACAACAATTTCAGCACTTACAAACATTGGATATATGAATGATTTTGTGCCCTCTAAATCAGATACAGGCTTCAGGAATTGGTCGAAGTATGGACTCACCAATTTACATCAACTCCACAATGCTGGCAATTTTAAATCATTTTCACAGCTATCGGAGGAATTTAAGCTACCAAGCACAGATTTCTTCAGATACTTACAGTTAAGGGATTTCTTATTAAAACACAAAGATTGGGACAAAGTTGCTAAACCAACGCTAATTGAAGAGTTATTGATTAAAGTACAAACAA
>NW_023339696.1:1858227-1858449 GCF_004916995.1 Morone saxatilis
AACATATCACATGATATGTGGGAGGAAATATGTACTGAAGTGCATCTGGTAACTAATTCAAATGTATGGAGAGAATTTAAATGGAAGGTAGTCATGAGGTTCTTTCGGACACCTGAAATTACAGCTAAATTTAGCACTAAACACTCAAATAAATGCTGGAGAAACTGTGGCCCACACATTGGTAATCAGACCCACATACTATGCCCAAAACTGGAAGCATTC
>NW_023339696.1:1858580-1858948 GCF_004916995.1 Morone saxatilis
TCTTACAGATACTACTAGCAACAGCAATTAAATGCATTACAGTAAGGTGGTTGAAGCCTGACCCTCCAACACACAATATGTGGACTGAAAAAATAAAGTAAATATATCAAATGGAACAAATAACATATTCCCTGAGACTTCAAAAACATATATTCACTAAAAGGTGGAGCCCTGCTTTGGGTATACTGATATAATTCTATTTCTTTTATTTCATCTTGCTTTATTTCTATCTTATTTTATATTTTTCTTTGTCATTATAGTCTCCGTCTCTTTTGTTGTACCATAACTGTTACCTTGTGTATGAAACAGCAGATATGATGAATATGATTCTGTACATGATTTTGAATGAAACTTAAATAAAAATTAAG
>NW_023339696.1:1859048-1861589 GCF_004916995.1 Morone saxatilis
GCCCATCCTCCTTCAGTTATCAGCCCAA
This sequence comes from Morone saxatilis, assembly GCF_004916995.1. Classification (NCBI taxonomy): domain Eukaryota; kingdom Metazoa; phylum Chordata; class Actinopteri; family Moronidae; genus Morone; species Morone saxatilis. The sequence goes on from NW_023339696.1 coordinate 1,859,077, forward strand.
CCTGCCCCGTGTAAACACAGCTGATCTGAAGGCTCCACCAACAGGTCAAAAATAAAAGTGCCCAGACCTCCACCGTCCGACCAGCAGATCATTATAACGGCTGAATGAAGACTGGTCAGTAGGAGATGCCTCAAAAGTCACGAAAAATAGCCTGAACTGAAGAAATATTATTATTAATGCTATTGCAAAAAGTAATGATAAAACACCCCATAAGCTGATCTGTGCAGATAACAACATTAATGCTTTCATGTGTGTCTGGGCCCATATTTATCCAGAATCTCAGAATCATTTCTAGGAATTGTGCCGACAGTTAACTTTAGACAAAAAAAAACCTCCTACCTCAGAGAATAATTTATGTATTCTACACTGCCGCGCAGTACTGCGTGAGGTCGTTGTTTTACCACACCCAGAGCAGCAAAGCAGAAATTATGATGATATATTGGGGTCATCCTTGGTTGTAGCTGTCCGTTTGAAATATTATACACTGCAAAAATTCAGAATGCTGAAAATAGCACCACTTTTTTGTGTAATGTGAGGAAATAACTCCAGTACCTTTCTTCCAGTAACCAGATAGCTTACTAATGTTTTACTTACAGCCTTCTGGTGTGTATAGGTAAATTCTATCAAGCTATTTATTAGTTTTGGCATCTATAATGTATTTGCATGTATAACTTTGTGATCTGCTTTGAATTTTACCATTAATAATCCCAAAGGCGACCGTCAGGAAAGCTGAAATATCTGATTCTGAGATGGAGCATGAGTTATGGAGTGCTTTAATGATAGTAGTACACACAAACATACTCACTTTGGCATTTAAGAAGCTCATAAGAACTGGGGTAAGGAGAGCTACATTTTCTGAACAGCTGCCAAAAAAAATCAAGTGTATTCTAACCTCTGCCAAAACAGCAGGAAACTGGCAAAAAGCAGGCTCCCTGAAACAGCTTGGAGCTTTCAAGCCGACAACCCTGATGACATCATCAGGGTTATTTTCTCAAACTTTAAAAAGCTCACTACAGAGCCACAGAAAACATGTTACAACTGTTTTTATAGGCTAAATAACTCAAGTAAAGAAAAACTGGTGTAGTGTCCTTTTAATAACACCTCTATTGCGCATTAAGATATTTTGGCCAAAGGAGAGTTCTGGAAGCGACACAGCACCTGGCTGTGTTTGTGAAGGCACACTGTAAAGTACTCGGTTTTCATGGTCCCTATTACAGTGTAAGGCACTTAAGTGTGAAAAGTTTCCTTTTCAAATGAATGGGGATGCACAATAATTATTGGGACAGATAAATGATCTGCCGATAATGGGGATTCATATTATGAATTATAGGGATCATTAAATTACCGCCGATAAATTATATGATGTATTAATTATTCATCTTGAATTCTTATGCAAAACAAATGTTAGCCTTAACTTTACTAGAAAAAAATAAATGAACATTTGATGAACTGAGCTGTTGTTATATTAGCAACAGTGATGTCAGTCAGATTTGGTTAGAACGGAGCTGTGGAATATAAAAATCCTCCATCTTTGCTCACAACATAACTTAAGACTTCCTTACCCTCAGGTGTGTAAAAACTACAAGTTATGAACTTCTTTTTAAAATACAAATATGTGAAATTATCAGTATCAGCCATGAGAAGCAGGGAATTATTGATTTAAATAAAGAAATCGTGCATCCCTACAGATTAAGCCACCTTAGTTTCAGCTCTGCATCTATGAAGTTCTTACTGTAACTTTGGCTTTCAAGTGTCAAAAAGGTCCAAGAAAAGAAAATCCAGAACAGAAAAAAAGTCCAGTAAGAGCAAAAATGAGAAAACCATACCATCCAGAGCTCAATCAGCTCCATAGCCTCGGAGCTAAAAGAGCTACAGCGCTAACAATTCTCCGGAGTTAGAGAGCTACGCAAGCAGCAGGTGGCTCAGGATCCTGCGGCGGGTGTGGGGGGCTGCTGGGACGCGGTGAGAGAGGAGGGGTGGAAGGAGTCGGGGAGGTTCTTGGCGTACTCCACCAGCTCGTAGGAATCTCTGATGTCTGTCAGGCCGAACCAGAAGACGGTCCAGACCCCATTAACGAAGCTGCCATCACAGTGTTTAAAGTACCTGGACAGACAGACAGACAGACAGAGAGAAAGATCACGTCAGATATTATTGTTCATTTTCAGTTAACGTAACAACACTATTTTAAGTCAGGGTTCCTACTCTTCTTAAGAAATCATTTTCCAGGAGTTTTTATTGACAATACAAAAAGCAGGTGAGGTGATTACCCCTCTCAGCCATCACTGTTCTCTTCAGAGCAAAGTGAAAACAGTCACACTAGTGACTTTGTGACGCTGTACTGACGGCTTTTTAGTGATGTTGACACCAGCTGGAGCCAGACTGTTTCCATCAATGATGCTTGGTGCTCAAACACAGTCAGTGGATGGATCCATGGTTTGTTTTATGTGAAGATGAAACCATATTATTATCACCATCTTGTTGCTGCCGTTTACATTCAACCAGACGCAAATTCA
>NW_023339696.1:1861689-1869617 GCF_004916995.1 Morone saxatilis
AAAAAGTAAAGTCTGGGAAGAGCTAGGCGCCTCAGTGGACTCACACAGCTAATAATATAATAAGCACCTTTCATACACAGAATGCAGCTCAAGCAGCTTTACAGGAATAAATAAAAATCCAAAACACATAAAATAAATAAACAAAAACAATCATACGTGTACTTGTAAGTAATGATAAAAACAATATAAAGGTAAAAGTGTAAAATGGGTGTAAAGGTATATAAAAAAGTTATCAAGCAAAAACAGTAATGTTAAAAAAAATTAAATTAATTAAAAGCTATCAACAAACAAACAAACCTTCTTCTTGCAGTTGCATAATAGTTGCAGTTGCATAATATAAACATAAACCCAGAAATCTTGAGTACCCCAAGGTTTTATGTTAGAAATGTAAGGTATGGGATAGCATGTGAATGTTCAGTCTTCTTATTATATTTATTTTTATATATTTCTTCAGTTCTGCTTGAGTTGTTTTTTTTGCTCATTGTCACTGTAGTTACTGCTGCATGGAAAGACAGAAGAAACACAGTTTTTTATGCGTGGTTTATCATCTCAATGAGAAAGTTGATCAAAAAATCAAGTAAAAAAGGAAAAAGAAGACAAACCCACAGTATTTAACACATCAATAGTTAATGTTACCACCAATAGTTACTCTACGATTATTTCATTGTAGTGACCCCAGTCCAGATTGCATTTGACATAGTGATCTACTGAGGTGAAAAAAGTTGACCGACCTATTGAAGGCCATCCCGTTGTGTAGTTAACTCCCAAAGCATCTAAATGGGGAGCTGAATTGATCACAATAGCAAATGACCCAGAGAAACTGACTGACTTGAACCAATTGCACCCAGTTACAGGCTCAGCCCTGTCGAGCGTCTTGGCTAAGAGGTTGCACCAAAGAGAGGTTTCATCAAATCTTCTGGATGTTCAGAGAACCCAACCACAATCCCATGGCCACAGGCTCTGTTAAGGATGACAGAGAAGAGAAGCCCAGGTGGCAGCCGACGTTCATTTTTGAGCGATGGCTGCAGCACAAAGGAAACTAACGACTGGTCGGCTGCAGCCTCCATGCCACTCCAATATTGTCCAAATTGGCCAAGCAGTTGCTGAAATATTGTCCATATAGGTAATTATGCTAATTAATGTTAATCATGCTAATTGCTTACATATGCAAGTTAGCATCCGGCAGTTTCTAATTACTACTTCTTACTGCTTATTTCTTATATATACATAGAAGGGCTGTGTATTGTGTAATCTAGCAATATGATATGTATCACAATACAACGGTTACCTTTCAGTTATGATATATTGCGATACTGTAAGATGATGCAAAATGATATATTGTGATTGTAAAACTTGTAAAATTTGAAATACTTTATAAATGAGACAAAATAAACGCACTGAGGTTAACAGGTTCTCATTGTTTTTCTCTCAGTAAAACAAACTCAATGTGTCCTCACTTTATGAGACAAAATATGTGCATTTAGGAAAAGTAAAGGCTCCTCCTTTACTTCATCAGTAAAACAATGTATATACAATGTAAATATTTATAAATGAGACAATATATATGCATTTTGGTTATCAGGCTTTCATATTTGTCTCACAGTGGCGGTAACTGTGACCCCCATCTCCGTCTTACAGAATGTACGCTCACTTTTTAGGGGAATTTAGCGGGAGTTATGGATCTCATTTCTCCATCACCAACAAAACAATGTACACATTTGAAATACTTCATAACTACTTAATAATTACTTAATAAATGAGGAAAAATAATTGCATTTAGCAGGAGAAAGAAATTCCACGACCCAGTCTCTGGCCACCATATGCATACAATCTGAGTAAAAAAGTAAAAGATCTGCATTTGTATTTATCCCTGTAACATCCAACATCTCAGCCCTCAGTTTACAACACTGCTATCTAGCTGTCGGGGGTTTGAACACAAAAATCAATCGTCTTTTTGACAATCGATACAATATCACAAAACAACAATAAATGCAATATATTTCGATATTTTCTTCCACCCCTAGTATAGCCTACAGATACCTTCATGTCGACAAAAGAGTCGTAGACTCAGGTGCACACAAATTAGTCCTATTTTTAGTTGCTTTTGCATTGTTTTAGGTTAATACACAAAATTAATTACATGCACTAAAGTGGCATGTTCCACAGTTCTGCCATTGCTATGCTTTGTCTGATCTGTACTGTGTCGTATTTCACATTTATATGTGTTCCCAGATATTTTGGAAAACTTGAAAATCTGGAAATTTTGAGATACATTTTTACAGTCATGGAAACACCTGGAAATTGATTACAATGACCAAATATCCTGGAAATAATCTACATTGTCCGTCCCGCCCATATGTCTATGGTCCCGCCCCTCACCGAAACCTGAGAAGTGCCGACGCAGCAGCGCGTTGAATGAAACACTTTACGGCTACCGAGCCGGTTGACAAAATTAGCCACACAGCTGCTAACACTCGTGGGGGATCTCATGCAGTGCTCCCCACGTTCAACAGTCGGCCCGGGGGATTCGACAGTTTGTCAGTAAACAACATGGCCAAAGTAAACAGCGGTTCCTCCGGTTGCCGGGCCGTGGTGATGGCAGGAAAGTACCTGTCGAGCCCGTCTCCCCCGGCGCTGACCCGCAGCAGCGGCCAACAGCAGCGGAGGATGTTGGGGCCACAGCGCCGCACGATGAGCTCCGACGCGGCCGGCACGGGAGGAAAAACCGCGGCTCTGGCCCAGCAGGAGCACCTGGGTTATTTCTCCGCCACAGACCGTAATGTGCTGGCCAACCGGAATCTGATTTACCGGGACGTGAAGGCTTTTCTCAACGAAGTCGGTGGGGACCCCCGGGAGGCTCGGTACTGGCTGACTCAGTTCCAGAGAGCGACTTCGGCTCAGTCTCCTGCTTTTGCCGTACTGGAGGTAAGTTAAGGGATGGCTAACGTTGAATCAATTAAAAAAACTTTATAGAAGATGTTGAAACCTTTCTCTTCAGTAAAGTCACACTAACTAGTGTTTATTAAGCATTGACTTTGGTTTATTAAGATGAATATGCGGCCTATTGACGTTTCTGGATATGTATGGAAGCCCATTTAGCCCATCAAAAAAAATGTGGGTCCCATGTTGTACCAAAATAATGATAAAGTAGGCCTATTTCAATTAGCTGTTATTATTACATACTCATTCATAACAGGTCAGTCTAGAGGAAAAACCACAAATTGAATCATGCTTATAATGGATGTATGTTTTTAAAGGTCCAGTGATGAACATTTAGGAGGTGATCTATGGCAGAAATGGGAATATAATATTCATAGATGTTTTTTCGTATAATCACCTGAAAATAAGAATTGTTACTAAATCTTACACCCTGGACCTTTTTCTAAAAAATGAAAAAACAAAGTCAAGTTAACGTAGGTGGAAGCTTGCAGGTGCCAGAGTTAAAATATTACACTTTCAGTCCAGTGTGAAGGATTTGGTGGCATCTAGCAGTGTAGTTGCATATTGCAATGCACTCTCTTCACTGTATCCTTCCAGGTCCAAGTGAGAAACTACAATGCCCACGAAATGCGCAAAATATCTGAATGACCTGATCTACAGCTAGTTCTTCCATTCTGGGCTATATAGCAGTTCAACAATGGCAACTTCAACGGAAGGCGACCCGCAGCATTTGTAGATAAAAACAGCTCAATCTAAGGTAACAAAAACACAACGATTCCCATTATACACTAATGAAAACATAGCTTTGAATATTATATTCCATTTCTGACATTAGATATTCCTCAATGTTACACACTGTACCTTTAAATACTGTATATTTAAGAATTTGACAGCCAAAGCCTCCAGTATACTCTACCCTTTTAGCACTGCATGTGTAGTAATGTGCAGACAAATAGTTACATTTAGAAAATTCAGCCAGTAAACACCAGGCGTGAACACTTTTAACCCATTGTCAGAAGCAACAAACAAACTGACACTTGTCTGGTCCAACAGCTTTGCTAAGGCTTGTTGAAGTGCAGTCAAGAGATGGAAAGTTCAGTTCTCATTTGGGTCTAAATCCATCAGACCTTCCTAAACCAACAAAAAATAAGAAGAGGAAACGTAACCCCAAAAGTTAGCCACAAAAACATGACTACAAGCAAAGAAAACAAAGCCACAGTGACTTTATTAAACTGAGGAAAGCTGACAATTTAACGGAGCTTTTACAAACAAATCTGACACGAGATGGTCAACTATAGGAAAGGACTGAATAACCCCTTTTTAGAGAACTACTTCGTTAGAGACAGTGCTTACTAGCTAACTGTGTCTCTGTCTCCCAGGTGGACAGCTCAGTATTCGACAGCAGGGAAATGGTTCAGAGACTGGCCTTTGGGCTCTCCTTCCTGCAGCGGATGGATATGAAGCCCGTGGTGGTGATGGGCTGGTCTGAGTACGAGGAGACGGGGCCCAAGGTGGCAGTGCCCGGGTCTCGCTGCACCCGAGAGCTGGTGGGCCGGAGCCAGCAGCTGACGGAGGCTCTGCAGCAGCACTCAGCCACCGTCCTGCCGCTCTTCTCCGCCGAGTCCTTCCTCCTACTGCACGAAGCCCCGAGCGGAAGCAGGTGAGGGGTCGAGGCGTACGGAGTTTAATGCTGTGCAGCCATACGCTGTAGTGTCCATTCATTCACAGTTAATTGTTCAGTAAGGAGCTGACAGTATCTTCATCACTGCAATATTTGTATCAGTTTTAGGAGCATTTAAGTTTTTAGAACTGATGCAGGCATTGTAGAGTTGCCATCATTCACTGAGCCAGTAGAACTGTCACATCATCAGTATCAGTATGTGACATTTTGATGGCTTGATTTAAAAAAAATGTCTTTTTGTTGTCCTTTAGTACCTAGCTCTGTCAGATGTCTGCCCCTTATGTGTATTGGTCATTGTAAGAGTAAGCTGAACTTAATGTATAAGATTGGCCCTTTTCAAACTGTTTTAATGATGTTTTTATAGATATAGGTCCAAATCTAACTTTTATTGTGATGTATGTACCTAAAAAATACAGTTAACCCATTAACAAGTGGAAATAGCCAACGTGACACTGCTTTTCTTCCATCCTTTGATGCTCTCTTCATCCCTGTTAACCTCCCCTTCATCCCCTTCCTGCTCCTCTCCCTTGCAGTGCCCCATCCTCCGTTGCTGTGGACACCAGCCTCCTCCAGTGGAGCTTGGACTGCGGGACTATCCCGTTGGTTTGTCCGGTGGGGAGGGACGGGCGAGGTTGCTCAGTAATGTTGGACCCGATAGAGGTGACGGCAGCTATTTCCCGAGCCCTGCAACCCCACAAAGTCATGTTCCTGAACAACTCGGGAGGCCTCCGCAGCCAAGAACGCAAGGCACGACATTTGGCTATACCAGCACTTCCATATACACTGCTCCAAAAAATGAAAGGAACACTTAATCATCACGGTATAACACCAAGTCCATTAAACTTCAGGGATATCAATCTATGCAGTTAGTAAGCATAAGCGATCGTGAATCAATTTCACCTGTTTTGTTGCAAATGAAAGTGACAACAGGTGCACTGGAGAGGCAACAGCAAGACAACCCCCAGAAAGGGAATGGTTTTGCAGGTGGTGGCCACAGACAACAGCTCTCTCCTTATGCATGAGGGCCCGACATCCTCTAGTGGGATGTGCTCACAGCCCAAGCACCTTGCAGTTTGATTGGCATTCGCCAGAGAACTCCAGAATTGGCAGGTCCGCCATTGGCGTCCCGTTCTCTTCACAGATGAGAGCAGGTTCCCACTGAGCACATGTGACAGACGTGAAAGAGTCTGGAGGCGCCGTGGGGATCGTTATGCTGCCTGCAACATCATCGCGGTGGGTCAGTGATGGTCTGATGGAGAACATCTGGGATGTTGTGTATCGGTGCATCCGACGCCTCCAAGTAGCGCCACAGAGCTCACTGATGCCCTGATCCAGGTCTGGGAGGAGATCCCCCAGGACACCATCCGGCATCTCATTAGGAGCATGCCCAGACGTTGTTGGGAGTGCATACAGGCATGTAGGGGCCGTACACACTGAGTCACATTATAAGTTGCTGTGATGAAATGTACAGTAGTTGGATCAGCCTGTGATTTCAATTGTTTACTTTGATTTTCGGTGTGATTTTGAATCCAGACCTCAATCAGTTGGTGGTTTTGGTTTCCATTGACCGTTGTTACGTCATTTTGTTCTGAACGAATTACACAATGTTGTACAGTAAAGATTTTGAACTTGAATATTTTGTTCATCGAGATCCGATGTGTGATTTATTTACCTTAATTTTTTTGAGCAGTGTATGTAGTGTCCGTTGTCAGGTTTGCAAGTTTGAAAGATTGAAAACATGCAACTTTCTCCTGAACACTTTCTGTTTGTGCCACAGGTGCTGGGCACGGTGTCGTTGCCTAGCGATCTGCCCAGTTTGTCCTCAGCGGCGTGGCTGAGTACCACAGAGCGGCGAAGAGTGACCATCATAGCCCGACTGCTCAACCAGCTGCCGACTGAATCCACCGCGGTGATCACCTCCGCGGACACGCTGCTTACCGAGCTGTTTAGCCACAGAGGTGAGACTGCTGACTGACGATCCAGACCGTCTATTTTGAGGTGTAACCCAAGAGGACACTGGTCCATATGTGTGTGTTTGGGGAGCAGGTTTTGACCTCCCTACATTAATTAACATGAGTTTGCGTCTGCGTCTGATTTCTGTAACTGCTGGTTCTTTCTGTCTGGTTCAGGGTCTGGGACACTCTTTAAAAATGGAGACCCCATACACCGGTAAGTACTCATCACACATGCACTCAAATGTGTGTAATATGACCTGTAACCCTACATTCAAGTCATAATCCAAATGACCTCCTTAGAAGAGTTGAGTTGCTTTCTCCTTCAAAGGGTTTAACCTCTTCCACTCCAGCCCTCCCTACCATTTTCTTTTTAAGGGGGGGGGCGCAGGTTGTCTTTAGTGAGAGACAGCAGGATAACAGTATATACCACATAGACCATGATAGACCATTATGATACAAGTATATGATTGCTATTCCCATACTCAGTTACGTCTCAAGCCATTTTTGGGTTGATACCGTTTGTTATGCACATTTTGTGCAAAATGTAACCATTTTTGACCACAAGAAAACAGATAAAATGGTCAAAAATCCCTCCAAAATACCACATTGATACACCAGGACCCTGAGGAACACCATAAAAATGTCATGATATGATTTGGTATGAAAAACATTTTGACATTTGGGGATTTCCATAAAGCCCGGTTCACACATGGACACCTTTTATTTCGGCGCCCATGTTAAGTCACACTGCCCACCTGAGTCGTGCATCTCAGCTACACCGATGCTTCACTAGGGAGCTGCTCGCGGTTCCCAGCAGTAATGGACAGCGAAAAGGATTTGTTCAATCATATGGACAATATACCAGCAACATGTACACCTTTCACTACAGTTCCAGTGTCTGAATGTGTACAGTGTGTCAGACATGGGAAACAATATGTGTGTATGAACCCATCACCTCCTGTATGTGTTGGAGATCAACAGGTCCACTCACATGCAGCGAGGCTTTTATAGTGTGCTGTTTCTCAGAGGCACACTCAGTATAGGTAGACGGGGCTGGCAGCATGCTGGAGGTTAAACACCACCGTGCCAGACACATCCGTCACGCGCTGCTCTCGTAGGCCGTGTGATCCAGAACGCGAGGAGACATTCTGTCCGAGCTACCGGCCGCTGCGTCTGCACGCGCAGCCGTTGCCATGGAAAAGCGATTACAAGGCGCCCGGTTAGCTCAGTCGGTAGAGCTGGCGACCCAGGTAACATCACTTCACCCGTGACCAGAGGCGCCGCCAGGAATTTTGGGCCCCATGACAAAAAAATCTAATTGGGCCCATCTGCGCAGCTGTTGTCAGCACATC
>NW_023339696.1:1869717-1874329 GCF_004916995.1 Morone saxatilis
TAAAAATATCTTCAGCGTTAAGACTCAGAAAGAACCCTTTTTACTCACTGAAGAGAAACAAATAAAAGCAAACCGAGTCAGTCTGTGGTTTGTCTCACGGTGTCTCCTGGGGCTCCTTCATTGTTAAGGTCCAGTGTGTAACATTTAGGATTTATTGTCCGAAATGGAATATATTATTCATAGTTCTATTTTCATTAGTGTATAATCACCTGAATTGAATATAGGAAGTGTGGTGTTTTTGTTGCGAGCAGTGTTCAGTTAGTTGCAAACAGCAACTTCATCACTCGATGCCACTAAATCCTACACACTGGTCCTTTAAATGAACTCCGTACAGAGGAAGATCTGTTCTCACAAAACACCAGATATTGAACTCTCCTCAATTTGCTTTCTATGGGAACAAAATCTAGTCTATGATTAACTTTGTTTATTGGCCTGTTTTGTATAACACTGCATGTGTTATGTGATAACACATTGTTTTGCAGTATAACTGTCTGTCACTAGAGGGTGCTACAGTATAACCCATGGCGATAACAACGCACAATACAATAACCCCTCAGCTGTGTAAGATGTAACAACAAGCACTTTCTCCAACTGTTTTTTGAATATTGATATTAATGTACAAACATCACTGTCCTAAAAATGTTTCAAAAGACTGAATGAAAATCGTATCAGCCACCTTCTTTTTATATTTTCTTATAAAATACATTTTCTTAATCTCCATAAAATTAACCAAAGAACAACAATATGTTAGTCCTGATTGTTTCAGCCTTGAATGTTTCAGCTGAATGTTTGCAGCCCCAAGTCTTTTCATTCTACTGAGCACAATAGTGCATTAGTTGGTTTGTTTTTGTACCCAGTAGGTCCAGGCCAATAATCATTCAAAGAATGAAATTCCAAAAACCTACAACACCCAACAAGGTAAACAAGGTACATGGCAGTTTTTAAAATGTTATCGTGTTTTTCTTTAACCTGTACTTGTCCAGTCAGCTACACCATCCTCTCTGTCAAACAGGAGAGAATTATGGAGGAGCTGGATGATGAAGCCAAGATCCACATCATCAGAGGACCTCGGACCGGAGCCAACTCCTGACGACGCTGACCATAAACTATCCTGGAATCACTGTTCCCTCAATGCAGGGCAGGGGATCTGTGTGTGACTTCCATAGTGTGTATGGTGACATACTAACTTACATACTACTCTAATTCATATGAAGACACCACAGATTCTTTCATTGATTATTTTCTGTTTGGAAATACATCAAATCTGTTGGAACTGTTCATTTCTGAACTCTTTTCTGCATTAAGGTAAACCTACTGTGAATCAAGCTCGACATGTTGTGGAAAAAATGCTGTGCTAATGCTATGTACAGGTCCATAACTTCCAAATCAATTACTAATCATTTCTAAGACACTTCCTCAAAGAACTCTTTAATTTGGTACTAATTATTACTAACTTATTATTGTACAGAAACGGTGTTCAGTTGGTATATTTCCAATAAATTAAATGTAATTTGTGATCACAATAATTAACGTAAATTTAACTAATACCTGAGAAAACTGCGCGACTTTGCAAGCCAATCACTGCAACGTTTCCGCAAAATTGACCAATCATTGTACACGCATCTGGGAAAACCTTTTCTTCATGCTTGCAAGGAAAGTGGTATTCAGTTGGTTGTAATCTACAACTTCACCGCTAGATGCCACTAAATCCTACACTCTGGTTCTTTAACAGTTGCAGTCAACATCAATAAAGTATAATATATAATATATATATTTATACAACTTCCCATTGCAGTTAGATTCCTGCAACAAGTGATAAAATCATCATAAACATGGAGCCAATTTCTTCTTTATGAGGTTTTTTAAATCTTCATTTTTCTCTACAAATCTAACATCTATGAAGACAATAAACCAATAAAAATTGAATAATGTGCTTTATTTTTTCCGCCATTGTTTCCTTTTACGGACAAGTCCAAACTGCACAGCCAATGAGCAATAGTCGTCTTCACTCAAAGTATGTAATTTGAGGCTTGAAAATGGTACACCATAAACCAGTGGGTTGGTTGCGACAAATGTTTTGAGGAAGCTAAAAGCAAACATGACAGCTTCCATTAGGCCCATAATGAATGTTCCTTCATTTTGACTTCAGTCCAACAGATTTCATAATAACTGATAAATCTGGGTAGTGCTACACCAGCTCATGTCAGAGAACAAGACAATGTGAGTTGAATGACAAATTTTTGAATGGCAGGAACAATTGCTGTAGATAACCCATATTGGTAATGATTTTTAAAGGCAGAATATATGTGGCATCACCTACATCATTGTCATGCTGAAGGACATTGGTGTGTGTGTGTGGGCACATCAGAGAAAAGGGCAGGGTATTTGTAAATGACTTCAATGGTGTCAAAACGGTTTGGGGGATCCAGGTAAGAACGATTGGCATCCAAACTGGCCAGGATTACAACATCAGTGTCCTTCTCACCTACATAGATTAGAGTGTTCAACACAGCAACAGTCTTTACATCTGAAAGCACAGCCTGGTTCCTTTCACAACAGGGTTAATATAGGGTTTCAACAGATTCACATCACATGAACATGTTTTACGATCTGGGATCTTAACCAAGGAGTTATACTCACCAACCTGATGCTTAATCACAAATGGTCCATTATACTGAGCCTGCAAAGCAGACCCCGGAAGTGGCAGAAGGACTCAATGTTTTGCCTTTTTATTATACCACCCCTTCATCCTCCCTTGAGCTTCCTTCAACATTTACTTGGCCAGTTAACATGCCTTGTTAACAAAATCTAAGAGGTTAGTAGAAGACTTGTTTTTCCGACCATTTTTCCTTCAACAGTTTTGAAGGGCCCCACAGTATGGCCAAACACCAGCTCAGCTGGACTGAAACCAAGAGACTCTTGGGTTACTTCTCTAGCTGCAAAGATGAGTAAAAGGGTTCCCTTATCCCAATCTCTCTCAGACTCAGAGGGGTCAGAATGCTTGACAGAACCGGAGTGGGCAACGGAGGTCAGCTGATTTACATGAAACAGGGAGAGGAGTGAGTTTGTAGCGAGTTAATTTGTAAGAAACTGTTAAACAACATTATACGTCATCCAAACTTTCGATAGGCCTGCCAGTATTTGTTTTTGTGAAGGTGAAAGTTTATTTATTCCATGTTGAAATAAATGAACTAAATGTGCAGTCTCTTTGCTGTTTGTTTCGGACACATTAAAAATCATTACTGCTTTTTCTCAGTACGATCTGTTTCTTTTAGTGCTGCCTAGGAATGATATCAAGAACCATTCATCTTGCCAAAACACTAAAGTAAAAAAAAAGAACCAGAGAAAATAATAAATTCCCTTATTGCCATATTACACTGTGTTAAAGAAAAAAAGCTAATTTCAAGGAAAACTGTCTTTACTATTTTTTCAAGCTCAAATAACTTTTAAGCTTTTGAAATGAACCAAAACAAATTATTTCAAAAAAACTTAAAGGTTTCCATGGTAACATTTAGGAGGAGCCATGTCAGAAAATGGAATATAATATTTTATAGGTAGGACTACAGATTTTTCCGTAATTGAGTAGTAGTCCATCAGATAAAGCAAATTATTCACCTAGTCATTGCACTTTTTATTGATATCATTAATTTAAATATATATACATTTAACAGCGCGCAGTTAAATGGATAACGGATTAATCTTTCCATTTGGATGTGTGCATGAGTGTGTATGTAGCCTACGTGTACGTCTTTAGCTATTGTATGTATTTTATGTGTATTTATTGTCTGTAAGGGCACTACTACTATGCACTACGCACTTTTCTATACACACCACGCACGCACGCACCGCACGCACGCACGCACGCCACGCACACACACACACACACACACACACACACACACACACACACACACACACACACACACTTTGGATGACTACCTGTTGTGTACTTTGAGCATTTCACCAATTACTGCTTCATATTTATTTTCACACCTTTTATTGATCAAATTTCTCCACAAAATGGCAAATAATAGCCTACCAACATTCTCAGAGGACTAAATATTTCTGGTACCAGAAAATTAAAAAAGCACAGCTGTCACAACCAACCTATTTTAGATTTTTTAAATGTAGCTGATCAGAGGCCTTGATCCACTAAAAAAGAACAAAAATTGTTACAACATACCATACACATACTGTAATTAGAAAAAAACATATTTCTCTAATTTCTGCAGAAGAAATTGTTCCTTTCAAAGCAATAACCCACAGCAGTTTGGGAAGTGACCCTTTTAGGACACAATATCATCCTGTGTTGAGTGTGTGAAGTACCATACCTAACAGATATGCAACACCTTTCAAAATTACAAAACTGTTTTTGGGAAGCAGTCACAAGCTGGGATTCTTCTGGGTCTTATGAGAAAGAAGTGAACAGGTATGAAAGATTATGAAAGTAGGATGTAAGTGATGACTGGCTGAACAAATGTAATCATCCAGAGCAGAAAGGTAGACAGAGATAGACTTGCATTCATTTTTGACTTCAGAAAGAACCCAGGCCCACCTGACCCCATCACCCTTTGCAGTGGTGCCAGTATGGGGGACATGATGGCAAGTGCAT
>NW_023339696.1:1874354-1878384 GCF_004916995.1 Morone saxatilis
GATTAGCATAGAGTGGGCATGTCTGTAAAGAGACTTGACTTTAATTCAGATATCTTGAGGTCAGAAGTCAAGGGATCCCTTTTTAAATAGCTCAAAATCACAAAATCTAGTCTAAATTTGGATAAGCTAGTATGACACAAATGGAAGTCAATGGATGCCCCAGGTCTTCTAAATTCATATCATGATCATATTCACTCTAGCTTTAAAGCTGAGCCCGCTCAGCAACCACGGACATATTTATTACAGAGTTGAAAAGGTTACCGTAACATCTGAAAGTGCGGGGACAAACAGGCTTGTTGTCCCTCCTCTTGCAGCCCCAGTGACCCTGTGTGACTGCCTAGTTAAAACTGAGGAGTCCTTCCTGGGCATCATCATCACCCAGGATCTCAAGATCTCTACCAAAAAAAGCCCAGTGGGTGATGTGGCAGCTGAGGACATTAATTGTGCAAAAGACACGTGATGTGCACTTCTATACCACTATCACCTCCTCCATCACCATCTGGCGCGCTGCAAGATGCTGCAGATTGCAGCGTATCATTTGCAGAGAAGGTGATTGGCTACAATCTGCGACCTCTATCTTTACCTGTAGAATGTATGTGTACCTACAGTGTGTGTGTGTGTTTGTGTATGTGACTCACCATGGCTGACTGTATGCAGTTTGACTGTTTTGGAGATCTTCTCTTCATAGTTTGGCGTGCAGGACTTCCGGCTGACTTTAGACTTAAACAGAGTGTTGACCAGCGTGGACTTCCCCAAACCACTCTGACCTGCACACACATGAAACCAATGCTTTTAACCTTTCTCTTAAGTATGTGAAAGAGTGTCTCCTTATCTAAAGAAGAAAATAAAACCATGCACAATACTGCCTGCTCATCAAGCTATAGGGTCAGTTAGTGTCATTAGAAGCTGAGAGGCACCACAACTCCCCCCAAAAATCTCGATCTTTATGATAATACACACAGGGATTTTGACCCTGAAAAAAAAAACTGCTGACGGAGAACGGCATCTGAGCCATGCCAGAACTGTAGCTGGATGACCTGTCTTGATATTTTTTATAAAGTAATGTAATCACAACAAATGTACAGCTGTCTATATCTACCACAGTGTGGTTGACACTGAATTCTATCCAACATTATTTATATACCTCTTCTCCCTCCACTAATACACCCGTCTCTGTGAAATTGTTATATCGAAACCAGCAGACTACACTGCTCTTTGTGCGTTGGACTATAGGTCAACATTTTGTTATTCATTATGTACATGGTACAAAGTAAGGTCCTGTCTCCTAGCACACTCACAGACCTGATGTGATGACCACGAGCACCTCAGACAGGTGGCATCCAAGGTCTCCACACACTTGCATTTAAGCAAGAGTGTAGTTATTCTTTACACACAGTAAACAATTAGCATACTCAAATTAGAAATCATTATCAAGGGGAAACTTCCTGTTTTCAATCAAACAGTGGGGGAAGCATATATCAGCTCTGTGTGTGTATGTGTCAGAAAAGAGCAAACGGCCCTAACCAAAACCACTTCCTCCTCTCAGAATCATACTTCCTCTTCCAACACAAAAGCAAAGCAAAATACATGATCTCAATGAGGAAGAGAACCAGCAACCCCCAAATTAACACACACACACACACACACACTGAAACAACTACCTTTTCCAACACTATGTCATTGCAGATCTAAGACATTGCAATTGTTAGGAAATTCTATGATGACCTGGTGACCTTGTAGTTACTATGCAAGCTTTGCCATTGGTCAAACTGTCTTGGAGCTTGGAGAACTTTGCTATGGCTATGGGGAAGCTGGGTAACCAAATATGAGTACTATGTTGGCGATGAGCGGCATCTACCAGTTTAGCAAAATATTTTACACTTGTCACACTAATACTCAAATTGTCTGCTGAGCAGATGAAATTGCAAAGAAACAGAGCAAAAGAAGGTATTCAGGGTTGTAATTATTATTGGGAAACACAAATCGCACAAACACAAAGCAATACAGATAAGGGGGTGGAATATAGGACAAACAGAAAAACAGGAAGCACCTTACAATTTCATCACATAGTCAATGGGGCTTTGAAAGGAATTAGGCTAGAACTGTCATAAATCAGAGATCCCAGAGTCCCTATATTTACTGTGTTCCACGCCCTTTTCTGTATTTCTTGGTGTTTTGTTACAAGTATGGTTCTATGTGTATGCTGCATAGCACTTGGAAACTCAGGACCCAGGGCGGTGTTTTGCATACTGCCAATGATTAGGACTTGTTATTTGCCCCTGCCTGTCCATTGTTGTATTTTGTGTGCCCTGATGAAGGTCAATTAGACTGAAAACCTGCTAAATAAAGTGATATACTCTTCACTACACCTTGGAAAGTCTTGACTGTGTTTGGTGTTGCCAAAGTTCTCTCATAGATAGATAGATAGATAGATAGATATACTTTATTGATCACTTTATTGATATCATCACTGTGTTTATGTTCATGTGCGTGAGACTCACCAACCACCATGATGTTGAACTCGAAACCGGCCTTCATTGTCTTGCTCCTCATCTGGTCCAGTACTGCCTCGATGCCCACGTAGCCAAACAGGTCAGTGCCCTGGATGAAGCTCATCTGCAGGCCTGGCACAGACTGGCACAGCTCCACCTTCATCTCTGCCTCCAGCTCCACTTCTTTCTGCATCTCTCCTTCCTCCATTCCCTTCTCCTTCCCCTTCTCCTCCATCTTTGTACAAACCCCAACACAGTTCTCCTCTTTTTCTGTCATGAAATTCTGGGAGTTGCCGCTGGCAGGTTGTTCTTGGTTCTTGCCCTCATCTCCTTGCTCTTGTCCCATGATGCCTCTCTCCTTCTCCTCCTCCATCTGAGTGAGCGTGTCTGTCTCCAGCTCTCCAGCAGTTTCTGCAGTGTCAATAAGGAGTATACTACATTTTACAGTTGAAAAATAAACAATGGTGGACAAACTGATTCTGAACTCAGTTTGTTTAATCCATAGACAAACAGTATGTGCTATACAGGGACTCATAATACTATAGGAATTCAGTATACTGCCCCCAATTGTACCTCCTTTTTAAAAAGGTGTTCATGTGCAGGATTATATAGTGCACATAAAGAAATAGAACCGATTAGATGTAGATGTTTCCAAACAGAGAGTTCTAGTATCCTGTTCCGATATGTCTGTAAGCGGTAAAATCATACATCTTTGAGGGTTGCTGATTACAAACAATCATTATTTAAATGCATAGGGTACTGCGTAACCACAGTCAACAGTGCGTAAAATAGTAACACCTACTACTCAAATGATACCAAAAAGGGCAGAAATGTTTTCTCCATTTGAGTGATGCATCTCATTTGGCAATTTTGCAGGGAAGTTTTTGGTTGTTGCAATCTACTTGATACAACTGTTGCAACTAGTGGGCTGCTCTCTGTAACGCAAAGCACACCTGTTAGGTTATTGTTTATTTATCACTGCACCTAACGTTGCTAATTTTAGAGACCGAAGATTGGATTACAACTTAAACAGGCAACACAAAACCATCAGAACTATAAAAGTCATATTCGCATGGGATAAAACAATCATTCACACACACAGTGATTCAGAAGTGACAAGGATGGTTATCCATGGCTAACACAAGCATGTTAACACACATAAACACATATACACACACACTTTTCAGGACTTAGCTGGTCTATATGTAACTGAAGTCTATCCCTTCTCTTATCTATGTGTGTGTGTGTGTGTGTGGTGTGTGTGTGTGTGGTGTGTGTGTGTGTGTGGTCTGATGCTGTAAAGAGGATTGGATGGGCAAAAATTGACAATCCCCTTGAGTAACATAAAACTAGTGTGTGTTTTACTGTGTGTGGTGTGTGTGTGTGTGTGTGTATGACTTGCAAATACAGACAGTCACCTGAAACAAGCATGACTGAAGCATGTTTGTATGTGTTAGTTGTGTTGGTTTCAGCATGACTCAATAACATGTACCATTTTACTAGGCCTTACAACTCATACAATCTCTCTCTCTCTCTCT
>NW_023339696.1:1878416-1888545 GCF_004916995.1 Morone saxatilis
TCTCTCTCACTCACACACATACACACATACAGAGGCTGTTGTTTAGTGTTAATTTAATCAGCTATAAATATCCAAGCATACAACCATTGGAACAGAACTAATCCTCATGAGCCAGGACAGAGAAGGGCAGAGTGAGAGACAACACCAATCTGGGTTTTTAAGTATCATTATATTTTACACTCTCAACTCAACTGTAGCAGCATGTGTTTTACTCTAAGAATTATATGAATAAAGCACAGATGGAAGTGTATTCACTGAGTAAATGGTATGGTATGGGAAAAGTAGTATAGGACAACCTGAGTATTTTAAGAGAAGTTCTGCACAAACCTGAAGATACAAAAGGTTTTTATATTATTGGTCTGGACCAGAAAAAAGCCTTTAATTACCACTCGAGAGATTATCTCTGGGCGGTGATGGAAGCATACGGCTTTCCAACTGTTTTTATTCAAATGGTAAGATGTATGTATTTAAAATCTAGAGGAGGAGTGGAGGTGTATGGAGGGTTAGGGGCAATTCATACTTTGCAGTCACGGTGATTGACATGGTTACGTGTGGCCGGGCAAGCGATAACTCCTAAAATATTGTACATATACGTCTGTCACCCTTACACCGCACAAAAATAGAAACGCCCTACCCAAAAGTAACGGATAGCCTATCTTTTTGTTCAAGACGTGGGTGGGTTAACATGCTGTAGCTAGTGTTTACTAGTTAGCTTAGCTAAACTCCGTTACCCCGTAACGTATTGCTATATGTTGCATGTTTGCTTAGGCCTATACACAAAAGTGAACATCTGTTCTGTCCCATGTGATGAAGTCTTCATCCCCGAGCTGAATATGTACCACACTGCCTGCGCCCGAATGACAGCTTGATAAGGTAACGTTAGTTAAAAAAAAAGCCTTATGCCAACTAGGACTGTATCAAAATATATCGGCTAGCAGGATTGTCAAAACCATTGCGTCACTGCCCTACCTGCTTATCCAACTCGCAACAATAGCAGCAGACCAACAGACACAGAGCAGCAGGGGCAGGACAAAATGGGCCTATAATGCTCTGTTACGCAATCTGTAGGTTGTAACCGTTAATGTAGTAGTAACTGTACGGATAGTTCACGTATGCAAACAGTAACTGTAAGTAAGTAAAGTAAGTAGACGCAGTACAAGCAGTAACGTGTGTACTTTAACATGTACCTTCTTTCGGTATTGCTTCTTCCCTCCCATTGCAAATATCAATATCAAATCACGTACATAATGATAATATATAGCTTTGTATAAGTAATACTTTGGCGACGTCCTGGCAAGAATCCTTTGATGTAAGTTTACTGGGCTTTCGTTGCTGGAGAATGATGTTCTTGCCCGCCAAGCTAGTAGGTTGTGACGGTCAACATGGCAAGTATGAATAAGGAACTTGGGGACAAACTAAAACTGTTTGTTAAGAATATAATTTTTAGCTTTTAGCCAGGAATGCTCTGTCTGGGTAATCTCTCTCGGGACTTTTTAAATGTTCAAGAATAACAGACAATAGAGAGCAATCAAGATGGAGCGACTTTGTGAACACCAAGATTAGTAGCTTCACAACGGTCATCGATCACATAAAATTTTGAACTTTTTTCGCATGCCGTGGAACTTAGTGTAACCCCAATAGTAAACACCAGTATTTGAGAGACCATTTAGCGACCCTAGGAGCGAAGACAGACGAGCTATCTCGAATAATCACATAAATCCCGGTCCTATTCCCCTGTTTTTTGAAATTTAAGCATGGATTTGTCTACATCTTATTCACTGATTCAGATACTGGGGGGTTCTAATTGGTGTGTATAAGCTGAACAGTTGATCAATGGATCAATTTAACTGCAATCAGATAGCTGTAGCATAAAGGCTAACTTGTATACATTTGGTATAAGGGGCAGCAGGAGGGGGTTTGTTGAAGAGATTTGAGATTGGAGGACACGTTAATGATTAGGAGAAAACGTGGGTTATAAGGCCAAAACACTGGTGATACACACCGTTGCACACTTCGGTGCCGTGATGCATGGCGCTTTGTGGTTCTGGGCCCCTGAACTCTGTTGGAAGCATTGATAACTGCCTGTTTCCTCTATTATGAGGTATTATGATCGTATTTAGGTCGCGCAGGCTAAGGATATCTTTTGGAGGGTTTGAGCACCGAACTTATCCTCGAGCGCCCTTCGATCCTGTGGGGACTCATAGGCGATAGGCGCCTATTCGTAGTTTAGCACACATCCATATACAAATTATTAGGTGCGCTCCTCCTATATGAGCGCGATGTGGCTCATCAGTCAACTGTCTACGATGCACTAACGAGCTAGCGAGATGCGCGAGAGCGAAGAAGAACGGCGCCTGATAGTTTTTAATGAGGGATACAGCTTCTGCACAGCGCGCGAGCTATAGCAGCCATGGGGGAAATGACTTCCGCAGGGTGCGGAAGAAGTTTCGCTCTAGAGAGTATAGCAGAAATATTGGATGTTAGCAGACAACACACAACACACCAAAATACTACACGCGCTTTGGAGTTTAGTACTAGATCTCCAAGATTAATGGTAGAGCGTGACAGTAAAGTATGTGACCGCGGTGTGACCTATAATTATTAAGAATCCACAAAAAAAGTCCAACCTTCGGGGTAGGTCCTACAATCTCCACCTACGAGGCACGAGCACGGTCCCTCTCCTCCTTCCTTTGTTCCAATACTTATGCATTCATTATTACATTCATGGGTCTACGTGACTTTCGCGAGAGACTCTGAGACACATGAACAAAAACTTCTCTATTGATAGACTACCAATTCACTAGACACAACCTGCAGAGTAACGAGGATCGAGGGTTAAGCGAACTAGTCACAAAAAACTCTATAATTACACCACCAAGAACTCCAGGCGACACAGCACGACAGAATACATGTTCAACAGCAGAATAATCACATTATTTCCTCCCCAAATTGGGTAATCTTTAACCAAAATATTATAACAAAACGTGTTTATATGCTCAACATCAATTGGGTTTAATAATGGGAACAAGAGAGTAGACACGCACAAAATAAGAGGAGCAAAGGAAAAAAAAAAGACCTCCTCCTTTTTATCTTTTATCGAGTCCAGAAATCATTTATAATGAGAATCTAATTTCAACACATGTGTTTGTGTGACTGGAACAGAGAACTGTTACTTTGTGAAGAGAGTGGGAAAGTAGCTTTTTGCACCCTATTGTTTATGCTCCGCATTATTTGTCCCCTGCGGCACTTTTAACCATAAGATTATCACTTATATGCTGGCCGAACCTACAACTTTTTTATCAACTGTGATATGATGATGCTGAGATAGCGGGAAGGAATATTCGTCGTCTTTAATGTGTCCCTCTACCCAGCTTACCGTTACCAGACTGACTTGCATCAGCCCTGTGGTGCTGTGCCGGTGGATAAGCTAATAAGTTGTGGAGAAGGAGCTGTGATGTTAAAAAAGGGGAAAAGATATGCTATTCCCATGGTTTTCTGGGAGCCCTGACTTACACTAGGAGGTTAGGAACAGTCCGCAGGATGAATCACGCTCTGAAACCAACAGTAGTACCTGAGCGCATGTCCGTGCAGGCTGTACACTAGTATGCCGCCCGCCTCCGTGCCAACGCGTCTGCCCTATTTTTATGAGAGAGGACTAGCCCGGCCAGTATCAACTGGGAGAGGTACCATGAGCTCGAAAAACAAGACACAACGACCGAGGATGAGCTAGGCGAGAGCGCACCTTTACACTGGGTCTGGGTGAAAGTACTTCAGTGACAAGGATGAGGCTGGGTATGCATGTGTTTGTACAAGGATGTGGAGCAGTTTACACCTGGGCTGGCTCATACACCTAGGATAAACCAGTAGGATGATATACCCAGAACACTGAAATGCAACACAAAGAAACCTCTCCTAGAGGGAGAGATACAATCTCGCCTTGTGATTTTTTACTAATCCAAAGGTGTGAAATCCAGTTTGTAAGCTAGGGATCGAGGAGGGAGGAGGACTTTGGGGACACGCAGCCATAGCGGTTCGTGTCGAAGATAATAGGGCAAAAGGAGGGTCGAGAGCTCGACAACTTGCTTGTATTCATGACAAATCAACAACCCAAGCACTCGAGTTTGTACCACAGCAGGCGACAAGTCTGAGCCCTGGTACAGATTTGTCCTAACAGCAAGGGTACAGGACAAGTCCTTGTGCCGCGTTTATTGTAGCCAGAATTTCTCGTAACACATGACACACTTTTAACAACTGGCCCACAATAGGTGGACTGTTTAACTTTCATATACTAAAATCAAGATCGTGGATAGATGGGTGTTTTCGTCATAGTGCCCTCGCCTAAGGCCATAAGGCTCTAGGTCATGGAGAGGAGATACTCAACAACCTCGATAGAGTCAAACCCAATATCCAAGCTATAGGCTCCAACAGTCAAGTGGTCTTTTGTTGGCCCTCCCAAGCCGAGCGTGTTAATGGCATTGGACATTTTAATTTTCTTGAAGATAAGTAGAAAAAACCACATTACCCTCCTCAATCACCGTGGGTCCATTAAGGCTCGAGGGGACGGCCGGAGGCGGAGGAAGTCTGGATTGGGTCAGCTGGGTATAGGCTTACATCTAGTGGTTTCGGGGGCTATCTCAAGAGCGCGAGCGGAGAATACTTCCTGAGCTGAAGTAAAGGGAGGCGGTCATGGGTACTTAGCTTGAATCTAATTTTACGTCACATGGTGACAAAGTTAGGACCTAGATGAAAAGTAAACAGTGACACGGTGCGCTCACGGGCACACAAATAAAGGCCACACATGCGCGGCGTTAATATGGCTATGGAGTGCACATATTATAGGACTGGGGACAAAGGCCGGGCCCTTTGACGAGCGCGCGCGAAGTGGGTTTCACACGCTTTCCTAATGACTTGGCCACCAATCTACCCTTGTCCTTCCCAACCAGGGCCAGAGCAGTGTGTTCAGATGGCAGACCTGCTGTTCCCAATCCAGCTCCACCAACAGACTGAAAAACTCTTTCGGTACCCCATGGCGCATCAAGACTACAACAACTCTTAGATCAAAGCAGGGAGGACCAATAGACAGACGGAACCAATTTCTACCGATAAAACATTTCACTAGCCCAATTCCTGCACTGCTTAGCTGTTCTCTTGCCACTTGTTTAGTGTGGCTATGTCTATACAGTAAATTTTAGCTTTTTAATTTTATTTTCAATGTATGTAACCTGTGTGTTTTGGTAATGGCTGACCTGCGATAGCTTGCCATTTTCCCTTTGGATAAATAATAGTATGCTACTATCTATCTATGCTATCATATCTATCTACTCCTATCTATCTATCCTATCTATCTATCTACAGTCTATTCTATGCTATCTAAAGCTCTATCTAATCTACATCCATCTATCTATCTAAAAAAGATGTTGGCCAAGTTAAAAATGTTAATGTAAATGCAAACAGTGAGTCCAACCGCAGGAGACAGAGAACCCCAGGCAGCGTTTGCACAGGGAGGCAGAGATACAAATGAAAAGCAAGAAAGAGAACAACAGAAGGAACTTTTTCAGACTCCTGGAAGACATTCATAATGCAACGCTTGGTTTTTAAAAAAGAGATCGACAAAGAAGCTCCTGTACCCATGACCTTCTTACCTCCGCACACCTGGCTAGTCACTGCATGAACTGGGTGTATGCATGTATGGATGCAGCACCCCTCGATACCAGCTTTAGAAAGGTGCGGTTGGTGGAGGTTTCCAAAGCCGTTCAACCATATGACAAATAATTCTAATGAAGTACCCTGCCGACCTCAAGTCTTATTCCATCTTCTCCTTGCTGCTTCTTTTAACATTTTTAGTTGCAATTATCCAGTTTCTTTGAAGCTGTCAACAGCCTTGACTGTGAATTAAAGTTTTACGTTTTTGCACTAACTCTGAATTTTACTGAGAATGGCATACTTTAAAATATCCCATGCAATAAGATTGCAGAGGAGGGAAATAACCCCAGCATAACAAGTTCTAACCTATGGTTCTCAATGTAATCATCCTCAAAACACTTACTAAACAATGTCATGACAAAGATTAGATGATGACAAAGAATCAGATCACCTACAGGACCAAGCAGCAACACCCTCCCCTGTGTTCTTTAGAGGTGTTAATGCACTCATGAATATCAAAATATCAACCCTGGGGCATCACATGCTAAAACATTTGGGCTGTGAGAGTGATTGTCCTCTCTAAACAATTGACAAAATGTTTGCATTTAACAAATGGTGGGAAGGCTATAGTGTATATATAGTAACACCCACACTGGGCTGGGATCAGTTCATCAGCAGGGTGACTGTGATCAATACTTTACTATTGGTTTTATGGTATTACTAGAGTGATATTCAAATAGATTGATACATTCATGCATTATCCCCATCAAGAAACTGTCTATTTAAAGCAGCTACAAGGAACTTTCATTTTGTATTTATTCTGGACAAAGGCACTAGCGTTTCTACCACCATATTTCATTGATTTCAAGGGAAATCCGACAGAATCTGACCCAGTAGCAGGCAAAGGTCCAGTGTGTAGCATTTAGAAGGATCTATTGGCAGAAATGGAATATCATATTTTAATAAGTATGTTTTCATTAGTGTATAATCACGGACAAACCAAAGGGGACGGGGAAGCGAGGGAGTTGCAGTCTGTAACTACACCACTAGATGGCACAAAATGCTACACACTGGACTTTTAGGTAGAACTACATAAAAATAGCCAATCTTCTTGCTGATGGTCTTGAATTAAATTTAAGCATCGATATTAAATTGAAACAGTTTCATAACCAGTTAAAAATGTTTTCTAGTACATTTAAAAAGCTTTACTGACAGAAGCGATGAGTAGCATGGCACATGAAAATGGGTGATACTCTGTTCATTCTCTTTCTGTCTGAAAGAGGATTTGGTCAGCCCCCCTACAATGAAATGCCCAAGCCAAATTCAGGTCTCAGGTCTTTTCAGTGACAGACCATGACAGCTTGACTGTGAACCCAGACTCAACTCAAAGCCCCAAACCAAAAGTGCATGTTTTAAATAAACTATTTTGTACAAAATGTCTCGCCAACAAGGCACAGCTCGATAACAATGGAGTACACCATACACCACTCAGAAAGTCTCCCCTCAAAGGCATTCAGGTCTTGGAGGAAAAAAGAGCTTCAAAGAAAAGTTCAAACCCGACCATTTTTCTCACCTCTGTAAATCATGCAATGGGTGTGATTGTTGGATTACCTTCCAGAAAGTTACAAAAACTGTGAAATGTGACAAATTGTCGGTGGGACTGCACCTTCAGACAGGGGGTTTGAGATGCTGTTGAAAATCTGACAAGCACTTTGTTTGTAGCAGACTGAGGCCTTTAGTCAGACTCTCTACCATGACGTGCAGAAGCCGAGCCTAGCTCACTCAAGTTTGGTCAATGACCATGACAGCTGGAGCAGGTCGTCCACTAATCGGAAGGTGTTGGTTCGAATCCCCAGGTACTCTCCCCACCACCACGTCGAAAGTATCTTTGGAGCAAGATACTGTGAACCGCCAAATTCCTCCCCGATGCCGGTGTGTGCAATGTGTATGAAATGAGTTAGGTTTTCTGGTCGATGGACTTTGCCCATCAATGGGTGAATGGTGTGAACACGGGGCGGGGTGAATTGTGCACGTAGTGTAAAAGATGCTTGATGTGGGTCGGAAGACTTAGAAAGCGCTATACAAGTGTCCATTTACCATTTACAGCTTAGGTGAGGCCAACTGAATTCCCCCAAGGCTTTTAAGTCTTGTTCAGCTTGACTTGACCGTCACAGCCTGAAGTTTTTTCACGTGATGAGTCATGATTAACAACAGTATCTGTGGAGTTCCAAGGTTGTATAGCATTTAACAAAAAACCTTAAGAGATTTAAGTTTGGGATGAGGATAATTATCCAATTTACTGACAGAACAAGTCTGAACAATCAAGCAGTGAGTTGGCACGGATTAATTTAGCAGTGAACCTGCAAAAGCATGGATCTACATGTCCATAAGTATTGAGTGGCAATTCTGCATTCACACACACAGATACAAAGTAATAGGGAGTCTCTGGCCTCTAAGTAATCTGTAGTGTGTTGCGATACATACTTTGCTACGACTGGACAGTCGTTTTCTCACAGTACTACACACTACTACTACTACTACAAGTAGTTCATTTCCTGTAGTACGTTCATTTCTTGAGTACAGAATAGCTTAGTCTTTTCTGTTGATGAAAATGCTCTGTCCCTCCCAAATGTAATTTGCATAAAGTTGAGCTTTTAGTGCCTTTTAAATCTCTGCAGCTTAGCCGACAGAGCTGTTCAAGCAGAGTCCCCTGCTTCATCTGAACTTAACTCTATCACCAAGCTGCACAATTGCAACACAGTCCACTATCGTTTCTGATCGGATGCTGTTATAATTAATACATCTACCAGGGTTTGTCTTCTGACAATAGACTTTCTCTTGCAGATGTATAGGAAGGAGCCACAGACAGTTTTCTACTGTAAGAATTACAGAACACAGACTGCCTCGGTACTAAAGGTGCCTTAGAATTGGAGTTAGAGTTCGCTAATACATCTCAAGTTCATGAAGAGGGAAAAAAATTTGACGTACTGTGATATGAACTAGAATAGGGATTCACATATATGCACCTTGAAATATGTGATACTCCGGTTAATGTGCGATACTCTAGTTAACATGCAATACTCTAGTTTACTCTGTTATTACTACTGCAATTATACTAGTATACCATTCTATTTTTTTCATTAGAACACTTTTTCATTCATTATACTGCTGTTATATATTTTAGTATATTTTTTAATGGTAAATTGACTGTACTTCTATGGCGCCTTTCTTTATTGTTGTTATATACTGTAGCAAAATGCACATATTTTAATGTTCTGATTATTGTTTTTTGATTTCTTATAATTTTTTGTTTAGCAACAAGCTACTGTAACACAACCAATTTTCCCCTAGGGATCAATAATTTTTTTCTTTTTAAGTACTAAAACAATCTTAATTTCCTCCCAGCACACTGTTGATGTCCTCAAACAACACAGTTGACAGTTGACAGGACAAAGTAATAGATGATAGTCACAGAAATCCTGCCTTTCATACGAGCACAGTTCAGACTTTTGCAGTGATTATAACATGCGAGTCACAGACATGCAGTGTACAGTGACATCTGCCCCGTGCAACTCTCTCTGGGTCCTGAACCCAAACAAAGGTGGTAACCAGATGACTAACTTGCTGTTTTTTTATTCTCTTTATATTTGAGCTATTTTAAAATCAGTTTGTGGTCTATGTTTTTACTTTCTAATCTTTACATTTTATATTATTTGTGCTGCTGCTGTCTTGGCCAGGACATTACTGTAAAATAATTTTTTAACCTCAATGTCTCTCAGTTATAATGAGCACTCAATGAATGGCTGAGAACTAAGTCTGATGAGGCATCAAACACAAGCATCAGGTTGGAAACAATTTTTTTAGACAAACTGTTTATCCAGATTATCTATACCACTTTATTTGGAGGTAAAACTGAAATTGAAATGAAATGTTAATAATAATCCAACACTGCACAGAAAAATGGTATGCTAACTTCAATAAGTACAGTGAGAGTAGTGTTAGCATGGCAATGTCAATTATTCAGATATATTTTGAAGCAAGAATGCCAAACGGTTGATGGTTGGTTGATGATTAGGTGTTACTATCATGTAAGTGGTAAGTGTTGATATTTTTTAGTAATATAATAATAGGTTGAAGAAAGTCCTCTTTACAAATAGAGCTGTGAGTGCCGCGAGTGTGTCATAACAGCTGGAGTGTTGTTGCTTAATCTATTCTAAAACTTCCAATAGGAACAGAGGTTGGCTAGGGTTGTGCGTATGAATGAATTGAATGTCGTTTCTTTGTCCCAAGGCAATTTGTTGCAACACAGTAGCCAACTAATACATTGCACAAAAACACATAAAAACATGAAATGATGAATAAATAAAAGCATACATACACATATACATTATTTATATATATATATATATATATATATAAATAAAAAATAAAAAGTGAAAAAATGTACTGTGACATGGGCAGAAACCCAACAGCTGATGGTACAAAT
>NW_023339696.1:1888645-1891951 GCF_004916995.1 Morone saxatilis
TCATAGCAAAAGTTAAAATTGACTACTGAATATGAGCTTAAGATACTATGACCTGACAAATGAAAGTTTAAACCTGTTCAATCTTACCACTGAGTAGACTGCAGAAGGTAAAAAAAAAAAACAGGTTCACAAAATATTTAGAAACCAGTTGTACCGTTGTGGTTCAACACTGGTTCAGTGACGCTTTTCTGGACTGGAAAAGTAATTCAAAATCAAAGGCCACAACAGTATTCTCAAATCGACTAAATGGAAGTTTTAATCATTCTGCTTTTGAGGTCAAAACTATTTTAAATGTAAATAACAGATATAGTGTATACAGTTTTTATCCCTGCCATTATTGAAGGAATGAAAAAGGAAGAAAAATGCCAATGTAACAGGTAAGCCCTAACTTTTGAGTGGTAGTGTATGCATGTATAGAAAATATCCTGTTAAAGCGCCTCAAGGGGTGTGAAAATAACAGCAGTTATGCTGGATAGATAGTACAGACATAAATAAGATCAGTATTTATACATGACATATTATGTAGCATCAGGAACATGTTACAAATTCAATTCAATTTGATTAGTATAGCGCCAAATCCTAAAAGAAGTTATCTTAGGACACTTTTCAAATAGAGCAGACCGTACTCCTTATGAAAACAAAGAGTGGTATATGGAGTGAAGCATTGAAAATGTGCTTGCTATTTACACAGATTCAGTCACGTATAGATGATGTTTTAAAACCTAAACACAACAAAGCAGAAGTTGTGTCTTTTTAATCTTGCAAGCCACAGTGCAATTCTGTTTCGAGCAACAGCGCTAACTTCAAGCATTGTTTGAACAGTTTGTAAGAAAACTGCAAACTATTTAGTCCCTACTCGAGGCCACCCCACACCCACACATACACACACCCCCATCCTGACCGCCAAAGTGGACCAGTCCTGTCAGCTTTCATTGTTAGCCTAGGAGACTGTGCATATCCTACCAATATCCACAGGGGATCAGAGAAAAAATCCTACCTTCTTTCATTCAAAAAAGCCAGTTGTGTAATTCCCTGACTGGCGGTGAAGGGCTCTCTGGAAGAACTGCCTTCTAAACTTCTCTTTCTAAAGGTTTATCTGCCAACAATGATGCACTCTCTCAGTATCTCTTTCCCTCTCTGACCACCTCTCGCTCTCTCTGCTTCTCTCTGATGTCAGGAGGAGTGTGAGGAGTGAGAGGGAGAGAGAGACAGAGCGAAGGAGGGGGATGTTGGTGGCTAAAAGCAGCTCTAAGATCCATTCACATGCAAATGGCCCAAGGAGCTTCTACTAATCCCTGAGGACAAGGAGTACACCTCCCCTCTTCTCCCCATCCTCCTCCTCCCCCATCAGAATCATTTACCCAGCAGAGGCTGAGTTTTCAGTTAGCGTGGAATGAGATGCAGGGCTGCAGCCACCAAGTGGCTCTAACTGACCTTTAGTTGAATTGTTGATTTCTTAAAGGGACAGTTCACCCCAAATTCAAAGTACATATGTTTCCTCTTACCTGTAGAGCTATTTACCAATCAAGATTGTTTTAGTGTGAGTTGCTGAGTTTTTAAGATATTGGCCATAGACGTGTCTGCCATCTCTCCAATGTGATGGAACCAGACGGCCTATTTTATAATCTGCTATTTTCTCACTACCCAACCATGGCTGAATGTTAGCTATCTCAGTGGTGCTAGGTTAGCTAGCTAATGTTACAGCTCAGCCAAGGTGGATGCCATTAATATTTATATCCTGCGCTGCCATAATGCATGACACTATAGAAAATAATTCCTACATGAAACTGCTCACAACAAGGTCGGTGCATAATCTCACTTTATATCTGAAAAAGAGGCATTGCTGAAAATGTATGTTTTTGGCACTCCCAGCATAAATATCACTACAGGTAAGAGGAAAAATATGTATTATTGCTTCTGGGGTAAATTGTCCTTTTAAAAACACTTGTTTGACTGCTTCTTACACTTTCTCTTTCCCTACTGTCACTGCTTTATCACTTCCTTCTCTCGCTTTAGCTCTACATTTTTACATAGAACTGAGAAGAATGTAGTAGTACTGCATACTCTTTTGCATGTTTTTACAGAATAAATCATTTTATTCTATATTTTCATTAACATACTAAATGTTCAATTAAAATATTCTCCTTAAAAGATGCTAAAATTGACTCATCAACTAAATAATGTGTAACATTTAAGATGATTTATTGCCAGAAATGGAAATTTGTGTTTTCATTAGTGTTTAATCACCTGAATATAACAATCATTGTGTTTTTATTACCTTAGAATGAGACATTTTATCTACAGAGGGAGAGGATCCTCTTCTACAGAGTCCGCCATGTTTGTACAGTAGCCCAGAACAGACAAACCAAAGATAGGGCCTCTAATGTTTTATGTGTGTGAGTTTTGTGCACACTTTGAAGGGAAGTAAGGCAGTTGTAATCTGCAATGGATGCCAAAAGAAATCCTACACACTGGTCCTTCTTTAGGGAGACATGCACTTGTCAAATATAGTTTTGTCAGTGGTCACCAGACACAGAGACAGGTCAGGTCACATGACATGTTTTCTGCACCAGCGGAAAAGAAATTGTATTTGTTTTTTTCTGTGAAGTGCTAACAGTGCTGGTGTGTGGTTTCTGGTGTGACGTTGAGGTTACTTTAATCTTATTGCACAGAAGCTACAGGGACCATTGAAAGCTTTCACTTACAGTTGAATAAATATATATCTATATATATAAGTGAAAAAGGTGACGAGTCAGAGAAGAGAAATGGGGAAGTGTGCCTATTATGAAAATCATTTCCGTGATTTTCACATGAGCTGTTGCAGAACTACTGGACACTCACAATCCAACTCTTACACTAAAACTGCGTTCAAGTCACAAGTACACAGCTCGATATTGTAAGTGGAAAGATTAATTGATTTACAGTTAGTCTGGTTGTACTGTACGGTGGCCGACAAGGGCAAGGGATGGACCAGTCCTGTTGGACCAGACCCGAAAGACATGAAAAGAAGAAGAAGAAGAAGAAGAAAGTTGGCTAAGTTTTGGAGAGGACAGTAAAATGTTACATTTTAATATATAATATTATAATACTATAATTATACAATATTATAATATTATTGTAATATTCATCTATAATATAATATTATTATAAAAATGTAATATAATTATTATATTATTATATAATATAATATTATAAAAGATTACGGCCAAGTGTTTAAAAAAGACATAAAGGAAAACGTACCTTTTTACTCTCCTCTCCAAAACTTAGCCAACTTTCTTCTTCTTCTTCTTCTTCTTCTTCTTCTTC
>NW_023339696.1:1892051-1893255 GCF_004916995.1 Morone saxatilis
TATATATATATCTATATATGATCTATAAATTTTTTTTATCAACATGTCAACTTTGAATTGCACTACCCTGTATGGAAGGTGCTATATAAATAAAGTTGCCAGGTAAAATTATAGTTTTTGACAATGGAGTCTGGTGGTGAGTGAGAGCTTTTTTTGGTAAGACAAAAAGGATGTTACCCTTTAACAAAATATCTATCTGTGTAGGGATCCTTTCCATAATGTTAGAGAATAACAATCTGAGCCTGTCAGTAGTAAAAACAATTTATAGTGGCTGTACTTTGACGGGCGTGTTTACTTGCAGTCGTTGCAGCCCGTTTCATGGCTGTGTAGAGCCAGAATATTTTCAAAGCCAACTCTGTGAATTATTATTAATAACAATATTATTGTTGGAACAGTGGAAAGAATAAAAACGATGGTTTTGGTAAGTTTTATTTTGTTTCTGTCCAGTTTGAAGTGTGTTTTACAATTATCTGCTAGGTAATGATTTGTCAATGCAGTCTGGTCTGCCAGAGTGCCCATTGTTTTTGGTCTGAGATGCTGGTGCTCAAGTGCAACATTTACTGTCAAGTTTTACACCTTCAGTAGAAACCAATGGACAGCACAGGAAAGTGTGTGGTTTAGTTTTGAGCCATTTTTCAGAAAAGAAAAATTATTACAGCTTCTCAAATTCTCAGTCCTCTATGACAGTAAACTGAAGATCTTTGAGTTGTGGACAAATCGAGTTGTTTTAGGACGTCACTTTGAGCTTTTCTGACATTTTATGGACCAAGCATTATATATAACATATAATATTAATATTAATTATTAATCCCTATGTCTAATAAGCATTTCATTTCTATTAGCACTATAGTTTAAATGTTATCAATACGCTCTCTGTTCCCTGTGGTAAGATGCCAACACACTCACGACTGACAAGCATGCAAACTAGTTTTCACATGTTCGGATCTGAAGTGCCAACCCTGAAACCCTTACACAGTGGCCCACTAACAGAGTAAAGGAAAATAATTCGCCTCATGGATACAGAGGACTGTGGTCAAGTTAAAAACTGTTTAAAGGGGCTGAAAACAGGAAGGAGAGAACTGTTCTTTACCTGGTGTGGAGAGACAGCAGTCAGCAGTGACACACATGCCCAACTGAACAGGATGTCATATCACTGCTTGTGTGTGTGGAGGGGCGTGGCCCTGTGTGTATATGTGTGTGTGTG
>NW_023339696.1:1893290-1895178 GCF_004916995.1 Morone saxatilis
GTGTGTGTGTGTGTGTGTCAAAGGATGATGCATTTCCTGGCATGTGGGGTAACTGTTTCCTGGTTAGATCTTCTGCTGGTGTTGTAACTCAACAACAACATACTGTTAGATGACAGTTGTGTTACATGTATATTACCAGTGTTGGGTAGTAATTGATTACATGTAAGTATTACATAATCGAATTACGAAAACAAAATAACTAATCAGCTCAGATTACATTTCAAATGTGTGATTAGATTATAGTTACACTGTCAAGGATTACTTGATTACATTTTTGATTACATCTTTAAAATATATTATAAATAATGAAACCTTTTTTCATGATAACCAATGCTCTATTAACCCTCTGGGCTCTGTAGATCTTTACAGGGGGATGGGGTCAGTCTTATGTTGTTCCATCTTCCTCATTTCCTCATGTAATTTCTTTTAATTTCAAAGTAATCTGATCCAATACTGTATATTACCATATGTTTTTATGCAGTTTGTGTCACCGTTCCATTCAGAAGCTGTAAATAGCATCTAAATTGTGCACATTTTAAAGCTGCATTAACTGATTTTGTCCATGTTGAGCAGCAGAACAAACTGAAAATACAACTTCTGACACATAAACAGCTTATAAAGTTGTTGCTTTGTGTCTGTTGGTTGCAGAAAATGGCAAATATTTGCTAACATGCTCCATGTTTCCACCATCTCTTGAGAAAAATATCGGGCTCCTTAGTAGGTAAATGTTTTTCAGTTTTCACTAATTAATGCTAGTGTACTGTGGGTTTATCAGAGCCTTTGAGGGGACCTGCAGAATGGGTGATAATTCAATGTGAATTCGTCTCATCTAGAAACACATTACACATAAAGGGAAACGCCGCCGATTCTGTTTACAGGTGTTGGGGACTACTACTGCACAAGTGAAAAGAGTTTATAAAGCCTTTTGTGGCTCCAGGGGGAGCATAGGTGAAGTCGGATAGATTGTCCAGCTTGCAAAGAACTCAACTCCGATGCCTATCCCTGCTGTTGGGATGTGGTCTGGCCCACTAGCCCTGTGGGTCATACAGGCTCTGTGAATCGCTCTTGCCTTGAGAGACCCTACCAGTGGCTCCCAAGATCACAGAGACACACAAACCCCACCACCGAGTTAAGGTGGCGATAGAGCCGCTGTTTCTAATGTGTAATAGACCTTATGTCAATAAATGGATAGTAGTGCAATTCTCTCTCTCTCTGTCTCTTTGCCTTTCTTTCTTCAGTGTGGTGCCTCCGTTGCAGTGATGACTTTAAATACATGTCTAGTGTTCGGCCTGCTGTTCTTTTTTCTTGCCTTATATGACACAGAGCATGAACACTGGGGGGTGAAAGCATTCCTACATCGCACACATTACTGACTCTCAGACACTTCACTCCCATCCTACTTCTCCATCACACACTACAGAAATATAGTTGAACCTCTCCTGCATGATCACGTAATTTCCAATATCTACTTAATATTCCATCTAAAATACCCAGAGATTAATGAATCATATCACTGGAAACACGAGAAAGACCTTGAACAATAGATTCAATTCAAGTTCGACACAGTTCAGATCTTACATTTAACAAACCTTTTCAAACTGCCATTGTTAGTTTAATTTAGGTAACTGCACTGATTGATTCAACGAGTACATACAAAGATTCTTTTGTTGTTTCCAGTCATATCATGTATGAGTGTATAATGTTGAATTCTTATTTTTATGTACTCAACTACAAAAGAATGATTTCATAATGGATACTGATTAGCTAGTGCTAATATATACCATACAATACATCAGTTAAAAGTTTAAGCTGCTATAAAACACATCCTTTACTCAAAGGTTATATATATAGGTTACTTCTAGGCTGGATTACTGCAACTCCTTATTAT
>NW_023339696.1:1895278-1896881 GCF_004916995.1 Morone saxatilis
TGGAGCACAGCAGTGTGACATCTTCACCAGGCTGAGTTGAAATCTTACCTGGCCAGTGAGAGTTATTGTATTAATGTGTGCAAGGCTGACTGTGTTGAAATACATATCAGAGTGGAGATGGATAGAACATTAACCTGCTGTGGTTATAGTGTGATCTGTCGTATAAATGTGTGACTGTTAAAAGAGTAAATGCTATCATATAACACGGTGCAGGTGTCACCTTACACCATGCATCTTTTCACAAGAGAGTGGGAGTGTGTGTGTGTGTATTGAGTCTGTTAAGTGTGAGCGTTGATGAGGGGAGCAGTGACACAGTTTGAGATCGATTTACCACCAACAAGATGCTCAAAGATCACATCTCTACCAACACAAACACACACCATCTTCCCTTCATAGTCTTTTATTCTTTGGGAAGATGAAGGCCTTTGTTGTGTGTGGTTGTGATGCAGAGAGCTGAAGGCAGAGCGTCCTCTGGTTGAGACCTCATTAATGATACAGATAGCTCACTGATACACACTGCTGTTTGTCCCCACAGTGGGGCAGACAGGGGTCAAATTTCGTCTTCCTGACAGAAAAAAGTCAGCCACAATTCACTGCTTCATTTTGTACTTTATTCTCACAGAGCTTGGTGTTAACAGGCCTCATGTCTTTCACATCAGTTGTGCTCAGACCACACTGTGTTGTCTCTTCCTGTCTTCCTGATGTGAACCTCGCTCACTCCTCCACTGCGGCACACAGCGGCGCTGCAGACAATGTTCTTTCTGGCTCCTGCTCCATCAAACACCAATCATATTCTTTAGACACAGTGGAAGAGACAGACTTTGGCTGAAAAGGATGGAGGGATATTGGAAAACAGAGAGAAGTGTTACACTGCAGCACTAACAAAGTGATTGTTCATCTTTAATGAATATAGAATCACAAAAGCACGAGCTGCAGATCAATAAGCTTGTTGAGTCTTTCTGCTGGCAGCATAGATAACATGAGTTTCCTCAGGCCTTCTTCTTATTGTTGTTGAATACAAACTCAGGGCAGCATCCTTCAGGTCATCAGAGTCCAGATTCTGTAAATAAAAGTATCTACAGTCACACATCTGACACAGCTGACAAAAAAAATCTGAACTTAAACTTAATTTTATTTTAAAATCTGATTCACCTCACTGCACTGCGGATTCTGTTCTTCATTACCAGCTAAAATAGAGAAACAATACATCATATTTCAGAAAAATTGTCGTAAATGCAATTTGCTAAACAGGACATTTTCTATTTGTTCTTCCTATTAAGAGAACTTCATCAAACTACGTATACGACAGCTTTCATCAAGTACCTGTCTGAAGTTTCCTGATTTTGACAGCCACAACAGGAATAACTATGATGAGGACAGTCACAGCAGCCAGGATCGCACTCATCATAAGCTCTGTTTTTACACCCAACACTATATAACAAGAGAGATGATTATATGAACCTTTTTGTTTATTATACGTCTTTAGAGTTGAGATCAATCCTAAAGAGAGAAAAGACAGACAAGACTTTACAACAATCTTACCTTGAACCATTAAAGATGTTGCACTGAAAATAACTAGGTTTCCATTTGAGTAAAATCCACA
>NW_023339696.1:1896902-1904120 GCF_004916995.1 Morone saxatilis
CAGAGTCAGATAAATCCACTGGTTTGATATTGAGGAAGAGGGTAGTGGTGTTGGATGTCATGTTAAATTTGCCATTTTGAAATCCATCAAAGAATGTAACATTGCTTTCAGAGCTGAACATAGTGGAAATGCGGCTGGCGTTGGTCATTTTGAACCAGAATATGTGAACGGGAAGACTGCTGAAGTTGGAGCACAGCAGTGTGACATCTTCACCAGGCTGAACCTCCACAGTCTGAGACTCAGAACCTGAGACAGAGATCCAGCCTGAAACACACAACAAGCAATATATTCATTCATAAACTATTACATTGTAACAAGGAATTTGTGAGTTCCACTGCTGTTCGGTCACTTTACTAAAGAGACCCTAACACTAGCATTATTAAAGTCTGTACACATACTCACAGAATACCGCTGTTATCAAGGTGAGGTTCATCATGATGTGTACAGTAGGACTGCAGCTCTGATCTGTGCTCCACTAAGAGTGGGCTCACTGTAAAAAGGTGGGTGTTGCTTTCGTCACTCCGGCTGCTAAAACTAACAACATCAACGCTTTCAGAAAAAAGGGCGTCACAGCCACAAGCAGAATGAGACAAAGTTAAACATTGAAAATCAGATAGATAACATAAAATAAGCCTTTATTCATCTCCAGAGGGGAAATTCAGGTTTTGCAGCAGCACAAGGACAGAAATAAATAGAGAGAAATACAGAAAAAAAATTAGAAGGACACTATATCAAATATAATAATAGAAAAAATTAAATAAAATAGAAACTTAAAAGAAAAAAACAATAACTACAGCTTTCTAATAAATTACTACAGTGTACAAAAGTTTAATCTTTTTAATGTGTATGTCTATATCAGGATACCTCATGCATTATTACTCATATAAACATAAACGCTTCCAACTGAAAGCTGAGTTATTTACTGCTGTCGATACGTCACTACACACTGCTGTCAGCAATAATTGACGGTTATTGACATGCAAGTGATAAAATGTGTCGTGATATAAGAAAATAACTTTATTTTCTGCTCAGGTTTTGTGTAGTGTATTATTGTGTTTATGGTCACTTACCAAAGGCTCAAAACAAGCTGTGTTTAAATCATCAGTATATTATCAGCTTCTGCTTTATTTCAGATTTTTTTCACAGTGCACAGATTGTTATCTCAGTTTCAGTCTCTTCCTGTGAAACCCACGATGTGTACCTCACTAACTGCTCCACTGCTGCAGACCTCCATCTAACTCTCACTATGAGGGGATCACAGTATGCTTACTGGCTTCTTATCCATCAAATTCTTCAAAAAAACTGATGCGTCAATTCTTGAGTTATGCCCAAACATGTGTTTTGTGAGGTCACAGTGACCTTGACCTTTGACCACCAAAATCTAATCAGTTCTGTGCTTGAGTCCAAGTGGACAAGTTTAAAGAAATTCCCCTGAGGCGTTCCTGAGATGTCATATGGTTTAGATATTGTTTCTAACAGACAGACAACCCAAATTCATAATGCCTCCGGCCATCGGCAGCGCAGAAGAAAAGAAATCAATCTCTGCCAAAACACATAAAAACACATTGAATCAAATGGAGATGAAATCAAGAAGGCCTCACCATCCCCCATGAAGCTTTGGCAACTCCTAGTGGTTGGGATACTGACATATAGGTCTACTGTGTATATTTTTAAGTTTTCTAGCAAGCCTTAAAATCAGGAAGGCCTCGCGACACCCCATGAAGCTTTGGCGACCCATAATGGGGGTCCCGACCCCCAGGTTGGGAACCACAGATGGAATGCATGCAAGTTATATGATATCCTTTGGTTTCACACTGTTACACTAATCTACAGTGGACACAAACCATTAACAGTGGTGCACAGTTTCATTACAGCACCTGAAGGTAGGTCCAGCAGTTCCAGCAGTTCCAGCCCAACCTGATCCACCCACAGACAATCATACATAAAGAGTTCAATATGTGATTCTCTCACTCAGTTGTCCAATTCATACTTTGCACGTGACGTCACAACTACTAGCTGGCGGGCAAGAAGCAACGAAACCCAGTAAACTAACGTAATCAAGGATCTTGCCAGGACGTCGCCAGTTTTACTATACAAAAGTATATATATATCATATGTACGTGATTTGATATGATATGGATGAGAAGAAGAATACATGTTACAGTACACACGTTACTGTTGTACTGCCGTCTACTTACTTACTTACAGTTACTTTGCATACATACTATCGTACAGTTATTACTACTACATTAACGTTACAACCTAACAGATTGCTAACAGGATTAAAGGCATTTCGCTGCCCCTGCTGCTCTTGTCTGTTGTCTGATGCTATGTGGAGTGGATAAGCAGGTAGGCTACAATGTTTGACATCCTGTAGCCATATATGATACAGCCTAGTTGGCATAAGGGTTGTTTTTTTTTTAAACTAACGTTACTTATCAAGCTGTCATTCGCCGGCAGGCAGGGTGTACATATTCAGATGAAGACTTCATCACACGACGGAACAGATGTCACTTTGTGTATAGCTACAAACATGCAAACATTAGCAAACGTTAGCGGGTAACGTTAGCTAGCTAACTAGTAACACTCACGTTTGCTTTGATTATGAAGATATTCCTGTTTTTCACCTCCCATACGACAGCGTTGTTAACCCATCCACTCTTGAAAAAAAGATAGCTATCCGTACTTTTGTAGGCTTTCATTTTTTGTGCGGTGTAAGGTGACGGATATATGTAAATATATATGTTTCTTGCCCGCCAGGTAACCATGGTAATCACGTGACTGCAAAGTATGAATTGCACAAAACTTCACATTCCACTTGTAGAAGTTTCATACTGGACCAGGGAAGACTACCAAACTATTTGTGATGTCACAAATCATGCTTGTAAGCCCTGATGCTTAAAATCTGATTTTCAAGATTTCCTTCTAGTGTCAAACTCTGCACATACATTTTGTACTTCCAGACAGATTTTCAGGGGAGTATTCCTTTGGCTTCACCATGCACCAGACTGTGGTAGGTGCGGGAGTGAGAAGAAAAGTGGAATCTGATTGGACCCTGACAGAAAAACAAGATATGAATGATGGTGGTTAGATTCAGGAAACACATGGTGAATGACCCAGTGTTTCCTTGGCTTTCAACAAGTCATTCAACACTTTGTTTCATTGTGTGTTTGATAGTGTTTCCATGTGCTCAATGTGTACTTTGTGAGGGTTTTTTTCTTATGTGTAATGAAGGAGGACAGGAGGACACTACTGTTGTGCGACACTGACTGAAGACTGAGGACAGATGACCACCCCCCAACCCCTCTCTCTTTCACAAGCAGAAAGCATGTCAGTGGTACGATGTGTGCATATTTGTATGATGAGTTAAAGTTAATCATACTCTTACACAACTGCAGCATAGGGGCCAAAGAGGGACATACTTAGACAAACTAACTTATCAGCCTCCTTTATTCATATGGTTGTATACACAGTACCCAGGGAAGGCACTGAATCACATGTAAACAATTATCCTCTGAACTGTAGTATAAAATTATCTGTTAGCTTAATTCTGTTGATTCTACATAGACATCAAGACGCAGGCTCGGTGGTCTAATGATGGTGCTACAGAAAAGGTCAGTGGTTCACCGAAAACATTATGATTTGTTTTCTAGGTAACACGGATATCAGCTGCAAATGTAATTATGGACAGATTTTAATAGAGTTGTTTTGATACCAATACTAAATTCCTCCGATTAGTGGTCGACCAATATGGGTTTTTTAATGGCCGATATTTAGAGAGCAGGGCTGCAGATGGCCAATATACAGTATAATGTTGATATAAAAGTCATGTATAATCCTCTTCTATTC
Organism: Morone saxatilis; assembly: GCF_004916995.1. Taxonomy (NCBI): domain Eukaryota; kingdom Metazoa; phylum Chordata; class Actinopteri; family Moronidae; genus Morone; species Morone saxatilis. The sequence goes on from NW_023339696.1 coordinate 1,900,752, forward strand.
TATTGGAAATTCCGGCATATGTTTACAGCAGGATATATGAAAGTTATAGTACAGGGTTCAAAACCAACCTTTTTACGCCCTTCCATAATTTACAAAGGGATGTGTAAACATGGTTCCGCAGCAGCCACACTGACTGACACGCTACCTGCAGATGTGTCTGAAGACAGTTTTTATTTATCAGCCTTGTAAGCACAGATATCAGCTGACCGATGATAGTCTATCGCTACCTCTCTAAAACAGGAAAGTCACACATCTGATACAATTTGCAATAACACATATCTCTCAAAAAATGTGTTTTAGCTGTAATACCACTCAAAGCCCTGCTTGCCGAGTCTGCTGGTTGCTGCATTTTTTTTAGCATTCCCTGCGGCCCCCACCACGGTGAACTAAACCAACTACCCCCCCAATGTTTGTGCCGCAGCGCCTGATTTGGTCTGAATCGGCCCTAAGTGCTTATTTAGTGCCTAAGAACAACAGTGTGAAGAAGTGCCGAAGCATGAACAGCAGGGTTGTGAGGGTCAGGGAGTTGATGTGGCTGTAGAGGAAAGCACACACACTGCAAACAAACAGACACACCCAGGACTCTGCTGATACAGAGGATTAAGTGCATATGCAGCTGCACCTCACTGCTGACCCACAAGCACATACACATATACACCAAAATGCATTTTATCTCGGGTATTTCCTCATAGTCAAGAGTAGGTTTACTACCTGTTGATAGGCTGGGAGTAACACAGGTAACTGCTTCTTCATCCATCTTTTTATTTTCTGTTTCTCTCTTTCAACATCTTCATCTTTTTTCATCCAGCTGAAGCAAAAACATAAATACAAACTGGGGCTGTGTGTGTGTGCATGTACATCCCTGTATAACTGAGTTTGTTGAATGAAACTGTAATTTACCATACTTTTCTATTTGCTCAATGAGCTGGATTGTCTGTAGGGGCAACCAAAGAGCTGAGGGTGAACACAATTAATGATTATTGAACTTGCTGACTGTTGCGAATGTGATGAAGCAACATGCGAAAGATAGATTCAAACGTTCATCCCAAATCGTATCCAACGCACACTTTTTAATTGGTTCAATCTCATCTTGAACATTTTTGCTGGTGCATTATTAAATGTGCTCCCCTCTCAGTAAATAAATACTAGTAGTTTTGCACATATATCAGGAATCCTACACCCTTTCTTCACAGGCTGCATAGTGAAAGCAGCACGTGAGCAGGGCAGCAGCTTCAATGATCCATCTACATAGCATGTGTTCAGTCACAGTATTGAGTGTAGGCCACCCGCATAGTGGCAGCACTAGGGATGGGATGATATATTATATTATCGTGACAAAAAACCCTCAGAGATGTATATCGTGGTTAATTTGCATTATAGAGATAATCGGGAATATCCTGATGTCCAGATGCTCATATACATTCGTGATTTTCTGATTTATTTTTGAATTGCCACAGGGAGTTCAAAAATCCTTCTAAAATCAAAAGCCTGTCACTGGCACTGAAGGCTAGATTTGCTCTTTCTATTCCCCACAAATCAGTTAAACCAGATGTGAAAATAAGATGGATTATAAACTAAAGACTGACAGACAGGTGCTGTGTTTCAGTGTACACACACACACACACACACACACAGGATAATCGTGACATGAAATGTTTATATTGTCCCATATCTTACCCGATACACAATCTTAAAACATAAGAAAATATCCTTGAAGCATAAAAATATGATTCAGGTCACAATCACTGGGTCTGTGCAGACAGCTGTATTAATCAATATAGAAGTACACCTGTTCTGTCTGACACACGTGAGATGGACAACTGAAAAACACTGCTAAAATGCCTCCTGTGCAGGCAAGCCATGACAAATACACACCTCCTCTTTCTGTTATAAATCTGCAGTCTCTAAGCCCAGACTGAGATAGCCTTGATGACATCACTATGACTCATCAATGTTATTTTACTTGACAAAGATCCATAAGAACCACAGAAGACATTATACACCTGTTTTCAAGACAGTCCGTGTTTCCCGACTGAAGTTAACTCTGCTGTGGATGTCAGAATGGAGACACTGCCTCTGTACAGTCTGAACCCAGAAGCAGCCATTATTATACCAAAGAGGTTGTCTCACAAACAAGTGTCTGTGCCCCAACCCCCATTAGACAGCCACACACACACACATTAAAAAGAATCACACACTCACCTCCACAGACACAGAGGGGTCTATTAAAGATGAGTCAGTCTCTAAAGCTGTGCTCAGAGTGGTACTTGAAGCTTTACAGTTTCCTGTTGATGTGAAGTTAGGTAAAGTACTGTGTGGCCCACAACAAAAACTAACATCAAACACACACACACTCACACACAGCTAAGCAGCTGGATAACCTCCAAATATTTAACAATTAGGATCACAGAAAGCACTCAGGAGCTTGGCCAAGGTTGCACAACCGCTTACACACACATTGATAGAAAGCCAGAGAATGTATAGCGAATGCATTGTGCAAAATGTAAAGTGAGTCAGGCCCATGACAACTGAGTTATGGCCTTTTTAAATGTAGGTTGCTATAGCGCCATCTATGGGCAAAATACCATACATTTTGACTGTTTGGATTGTGTCTGTGTCATCTATTATCAAAAAGTGGTGCTGGCCATGGAACCACAAACCTTTAGGTCCACCTCTCTAACTGAAATTAAATAGACCACAATTTAGAGGAATTTGTAAATAATACTGTGTCAAGAGGGAGCTGGGCCAAAAGATAAAACTTTCAATTTACCAGTGCATCCACGTTCCAACTCTCACCTATGGTCAAGAGCTTTGGCTAGAGACCAAAAGAATGAGGATACAAGAGGTCGAAATAAGTTTCCTCCGTAGGGTTGCTGGGTTAAACCTTAGACATAGATTGAGGAGCTCGCACATCTGGAGGGAATTCGTCCTTTGGAGGGTTTTCAGGCATGTCTGGGAGGAGACCCTGGGGTAGGCCCAGAATTCGCTATAGGGGTTGTATATTTCATCTGACTTGGGAATGTCTCAAGATCCCCCAGAAGAAGGAAAGCATTGCTGGGGAAATCTGAGGTGCCCTACTTTACCTGCTGCCACTACAACCTGACTCCGGATAAGCGGATGATAATGGAGTCAGCTTCTCCTGGTTAGCATTTCTTCAGGTTTCATCGTTCAGGGGGTTTCTACTGGGAGCCCAGTTATACACAAAGGTCTCGTCCTATTCAAAACAATCAGACCCTGATTAATACTGCTAAAAACACAGAATAAAGCAGTTGCACCTTAAAAATCACTGTTTCTCCCATGCTGTTGGGCTGACAAAGGACGTCCCAGAGGGGCTGTGAGCCGAGCTGCTGCTAACAGTAGCTCAGCTTG
>NW_023339696.1:1904220-1920840 GCF_004916995.1 Morone saxatilis
ACCTCTCTGGCATGGAAATGGTTTGGTTTCGAAAAGACTGATAAGGGTCAGTGTCCACTGGTCGACTGATTATCATTATCGCCAAAATCCCCAAAAATAATTAGATATTATTTTTTGCCCATATCGCCCACCCCTACAGAGGAAACATGTAAAGGTCAACGTAGCACCACAATGACAAACAGAGATTGTTCATGGAAAGAGACTGCATACAAATTATTTCCCTGAGAAATGCAAAAAGCATCCCATTAAAAGTGCTTTGAAGAGAAATTGGCCTATTCTGAATTACTGAAATTACCCAAAAAGAGTTCTATAGCTCTATTACAGTTTGTGAGCAGGTCTTAAAGTGCAGAACTATTACTTTTATCTTTCACTTTAGTCCACCTTTAGCTTTAACATCGACCCTGATCTTTAGGAGCTTCTGTGGTAAATGTGCTATGTTCAAGCTGCAATAAGCATTATGTTTTAAAAGGATATTTTATAAAACCCTGATTCAGTCAGTCCTGATCATCCTGATCCAGCCTCATCACATTCTAAGCACTCAGTAGGTGTGAGGAGCTCACAGGTCCTGCTTTTAATTGGAAAAGCCAAAGGGTAGCCATGTTAGGACAACTAAACAGATTAGAAACAAATCTGAGCCATGCCCAGCTGCAGGCGCTTCTTTACCACACACACACACACAAAGTGACCGGTCTGTACGTGTCTCAGAACAAAAATTCCCTTTTCCTTCACACATGGCTGCAGTGAGTGAGTAAGACACATCCCTAACGAAGCTGTTGTTTTTATGACCTTTTAGTGTAAAACAATCCCTACAAAAGGCTGAACTACCACAGGGACGTGTGGTAACCAGTCTCTAACTAGGCAAACACACAGCAAATATATGTGTAACAAGATATCCCTCAACAGTTTTTGCCAAACAGCACTCATAAAACAAGAAAGGAAGGCGGACGAGGGAGAAGGATTTCCTCTGGACTCGCTGCTGAATGTCCTCCCCTACTCTGTGTCAGTCTCTTATTTCCTCTCCTGAACAGCACTCTGCTGTCCCTCCATTTGAATACTGCTTGTACACACTGTCACTATCAAAGTATACTGAGGGCTGGACACTCAGAGACTCTGGTCTCCTGTACAGACATGAGGTGAGTTCAAACCTATAATGGAGACGCTAATCAGTGCAGCATGGTTTGCATATTGAAAAGCCCTATGTTTTTCCCACATTAAGTACATAATTTAGCCAATTCTTCTTCTATTGCCTGAAATGGCTTGAAAAACAGTGCATATAGCTGTTGTAAATGGGAAAAAAATCTTGGGGCAGCATTTGGGCTAAACCTCCTATTAAACTTTTCATATTAAGTTGCCAGTGAGTTGCTTACTGTATTTACACATTGTGTCACTTTGTCATGGAACATGAACAATGCAAAAGATGACAGGTTGGACATTGAGTGTTTTTGTGACTAGATCTGTGTGATATAATGATATATATCGTGTGAGAGTAGAAAAGCATAAGTGGTTTCATATCTATGCTCTATTGTTTCATACTCTTTGCAGCAATATGTTTCATCATTTGGATGACACTTTGAATGAAACAACACTGCATGAAGGCAACACAAACAAACTTGGAGAAGAGTGAATGTGACAGCTAACTGGGCTATTCTGAACAGGAGAAGGACTTCAACTAGCCAAGGAAAAACTTTTAAAGGTTTAAAAAGGCATTTTTAATTTCCTTTTTTCCTTAATTTTAAACACACATGCACAGCAGCTTTGCATTACACCCATATCCAACATCTCACTGTGTGCCTCAATTGCACACTTTTTTACAACAAAGAAATAGTTTGTAGTTTCTCTATCGTGACATGTGCACACACACATACAGAAAACACTGACCTGTGTGACTTGTCACCACAGCCGTGATTTAAAGAGGTTCTACCCTCTAAAATCCTCCAATCCACCATCTGTTGATTTACAGTGCTTTGATTTACTGTGCACTCATCCTGTCTTGAGTCTTACCTTTACCTCACACTGTGTCTCATATCTTTCAAGCCTCACTCAGTCATCCCCTCCAGAATTTTTTGCCCTTTTAATTTCTGTTTCTCCCTGTATTTAAAATGGAAGTTACAATTAAGTTGTTTAATGTGTGTGAGTTCTTTTGAGGACAATTTTTACAAAGGTCATTTTGACTGACCCTCACTTCTATAAGGGGCATGTTTCGGGTTAGAGTTCATCATCTGAAGTCTTTTGATGTGTGCCTGTCAGCCTGCCCATTTCACCTTTGTCATTGTCTATATCACTGTCTATCCTGGTGTGTGAGCGCGTTCGTATAACAACCCTAAACAGCCTGGGTGAGCTAATCTTCTTTGGTGCAGGAAACACATTTCAGGAACTTGACCCAAACAACTGGACAGGAAATGGGGTTCTAATCTGAGCTGATGGGAAGGACAACCTAAAGCAGGCTCAAACAGCAACAAACAGCAGCAACAGAGAGGAGGTTCCCTTATGAAAAGACCTGATTGGTTGTTTCTTTCATCTACTTGTATGTGTCGGATCACCAAACTCTCCAGACCTTTGAGACGACTAAACAAAAGTGTACATCACAAAAACTCACATACTTGTAGTCAGTTTAGCTAGAACTGAGGCAGCCTATTGAATTAGCGCAGAACGTTAACAAAAAACAGTTTGATGTGAATGCTTGATCTTTCTCTTGCCATCCACTGACTTATGGTGGCTGCATCATTAAAAAAGGAGGAATAAAACTGGAGTTAAATGTGACAATACTAGGCCTACAGAGAGGAGTGGGAACCCTATGTCTGTTTCTGGTGTTCATTCAGTCTCTTGTCCAGTAGGGCTGTGTATTGGCAAGAACCTGGCGATTCAATACGATACAGGGTTTACGATTAAATATATTCTAATATACTTTAATACTGTAAGCAAGATGATATAAAGCTAAATCCAATTTTAGGAAAACTGTCATAGTATAAAGTACACACCATCTTGAATTTCCCTCGGGATAAATAAAGTATCTATCTATCACTATTCGATATGTGTTTGTTTACTATAAGGACACAAGTTTCATTTGAGAACAGGCTAGACGAGTGTGGGAAATCTGCATGGCTGTACCCACCACTGTGGTCAAGCAAGCTATGTCTGCGGAAGGCGCGCAGCATTGCTAGGGACACATCCCACCCAGGACACAAACTGTTTGCCCTCTTCCCCTCTGGGAGGCCCTACAGGTCTTTCTGTTCCCGAACTAGAAACTCACGAACAGCTTTTTCCCATCAGCTGTCAGCCTGCTAAACTCTGTATCGAGGAGACCCCCCAACTCCCACTGAACTGTCTTTCTTTCTGTGTTATGCATATCTCCCTATAGTGTAATCATATCTTGCTGTCTGTATATAATGTCAACAAATTTAATTACTTGTACTTATATCTGCACTATATAATTTACTGTTAATCTGTTCACACTGTAAATAACTCAAGTTAATAGCTGTATATACCTTAGTGTATTCACCTCACTCCATTAATTCTGTTAATACCGTTAAGTACTAAATATCCTGCTAGTATATTCATATATATTTATATATATATACACATATACATGTAATGTTATTTTTTTTTTAAACATATTTTTGTACATTTTCGTACAATGCGATGTACTTTACTGCTTTGCACTTCTGGTTAGATGCTTAACTGCATTTCGTTGCCTAGTACCTGTTCTTGTGCAATGACAATAATACTGAATCTAATCTAATCTAATCTAAAAAAAAGTTGTTAAAAAATTGCCTAAAATTAACTTTAATTTGATGATTTGGTGCAAGACCCCAAACACCCCTAACAAGTTCAGTTTTTTGGACCTCAGTTTTTTCTAAAACCCTGTTTACAGCAATGCTGGTCAGGTACTCCTAAACACTTCTGTAACTGTATCTCTGTGTAGCCACAAAGCTAGCTTAATGCTAAGAAAACAGCCCGGGATTAAAAATGGCAAAAGCATTAGGTTTTCGCTGTGTTTAGGGTTAGGGTTGTACTGGCACCTTATTTGCTCCAATTCAGACACTGACCTCAACAGAAGGGTAACCAAAATATAGAGTCATTGTGTTGGTACATCCACAACTTTTGACAATGGAAACGCGAAAAATGTGTAATGAACTGAACCCAACTGCTTGGTGGAAACGGGGCTTATGAGTCTCTCTGCCTTACTCTAATGCCTGTCCTCCATCCAAAAAACTATTTTTGTGACAGAGAGCATACAAAGTGAGGAGAGTAAAACGGGACAATAACTTAGACATCTGCAGAGGAGGAATTTATTCCCTAAATCACTGTCATTAAAGCCTCAATCAGAAAGAGAGAGGGGTTAGGAGGAGGAGTCCCAACAAGCCTGGTCATGATAGGTAAAGAGAGGGAGGAAAAGAGGAGATCAGGAAAAAAAAAATATTAAAAGAGCAGAGAGGAAAGAGTGAATAAAGTTCTTTCAGATAATAATGGTGCTGTTAGGACACTGAATATTTATCACGGTGGCTGTTGGAGAGCCATGCCTATAAAATCACTTTTCAGCTGACAAGGGATGCAGCAGAAATAATGAGGGAAAAAGATAGAGAGGAAAGCAGAACTGATGGAGCAAAGAGGTGTGGAAAATAGAAAGAGAGATAAGAATTATTTCTTAAACTGGAGGAGATGTGGAGAGAGATATAAACAGGGAATAACGTATGGGTTGTGGGCAACAGAGAGGGAATAGTGCTCTTTACACATGATAATATACAGTATTTACTGACTGATGGGATAAAACTTATTAATTTCTACTTTACGACCTCATGTTTTTTTTGTTTCATTCTTTTCTTGCAATGCTTTTTTTTGCCATCTTTTCCGCTGTATGTTTCACTAAGAGCATAGAAAGGGGCCACTTTTTTGTTTTCATACATTATATGGGAAAAATAAGCAATACAATAATTTCACTGTGAACGCCCATTATTGCATATGGGGTTAGGGTTATTTACAGCACGGATGACAGCAGCAATGTTCATACCCTAACAGAACTGTTAACTGAAGCTGCACTCTGGAAGAAGTTTACGTTAAAGTCACAAGATGGGTTTGCAACCAAGAGGATTGTCCTATCAGTGAGGAAACTGTACAACAAATCAATTGTGTCACTTGTGGGACTGAGTGCTCCATTCATTCAAAAGCAGTTCCCAAACTTATCTTGCCAACCACAGCTGCACAAATTCCCCTCCTCCATCAGACAGTTACATCAACATGACTTGTGGAGGATTTGCAACAGCAGTTGCTCTCTTTGGATGAAGTGAAGACCTATCCATGTATCACAGAGCAAGCCTTTTCATAGTCTTAATGCTCTGAGGCGAGTATGCAGTCCTGCAGAGGACTCAGAGTCCAACCTGGAAGTAAACAAAATGGCAATGGGATTTTTCCATTGGATTTTAGATTATTGTAGAAAATAAGCACTGTGGCGATGATAACCTTCACAAATGAACACCACATTTATGATATATTTGAAGTGCAAATGGCTAGGCTACAAACGAACTACACCTTGGTCGCATGAGTTCAATGTCACCACCACTAAACTTCCAACTTGTAATTAAATCTTGTAACTAAAAACCGAGTTTGAGTTAAAATAGTTTGCAAGTATAAACAAAATAAGGCTGTAAAGGCGGACTAGTGAGTAGATAAGTCTTTGTGTTTTAATGTCACCGACAATCTCTGTAGTCTCATCTAAGCACTTGTTAGCGACCACATTTTTTAAGACATTCAAAATTCACAGGTAGAGTATTTACTGATGTATTTTGTGTCATAGAACAAAGCTTGTGTTAACCACAAACTTTACTTTAGACATCTAACTAAGAACCCATTCGAAAAACCCACTAACTTAAAGGAAGGAAAACTACATACCATTGACACCCTCCTTTCTCTCTTGTTGTCATGTGAGCTTTCAGGAGAGTCACAGTTAATATGGGAATTGAGAAGGAAGCTGAGTACAGTTGGATCTTTCTGTTATATCTCTTTCATCTCAAAGGAATTGGACTAATTACATGATGAGATTGGAGTAGTAGAGGGGAAAACCCCCACAGGCACCGTAAAACAGATTCCTCCTGTTTGTTAAAGCAGCTACAAGGAGTGTTTAACTGTTTATGAAACAGTCATTTCATTTAATACTGATGCCTCTATATGATCTACGTAAGCAAATGAGGCCATTAGCTAAAATATTGGCTATTTTTATACAGTTATATAGTTAGACGAAAAAATTTAAAGCACACAGACCAGAAGCTAGTTAAAAGGAAGCAGGAGGAGATTTATCTGTAACAATTTATTTGGATAGTCCGCCTACAGATGGTTTATATAGTATTCCTAACATTTTAACTGTTTTGCTTTGTCTGTAGATGTAAAGGTCCATTGTGTATCATTTAGGAGGATCTATTGGCAGAAAGTGAATATGATATCCATAGGTATGTTTTCATTTGTGTATAATCACCTGAATACAGAATAGTTGTGTTGTTGTTACCTTAGAAAGAGCTGTTGTTATGGAGTCATATATCATATAAGTTATTAATATTACATATAGATACAATACCTCAACGCTTTACAACTTGTCTTTCTTTATTCACTCTTTATTCTAGGAAACACTACCGCTTTTGTCCACGGGGGCACCAAAGTCAACAAAGAATTAAAGCTGCAAGCAGCGATGAACGGGCCCACGCACTCAACGCAACTTGGGGTGTGCTGCGGCTGCGTCACGTGCCGGCGTAACATGTGCGGACCACAACATGAAAATTTCATGTAAATCAGATCAAAATCGCCATGCAGCGCAAAATTCAAAATGGGCGACTTCCGACAGCACGAAAAAGGCGCAGGACAAGTCAGACAAGTGAAGTTTGGAACCGAATGGACAATGTACACTAAGTATAGCAAGTTCTTGTGTTCTGGCAGTACACCCTTTAACAAACCATCACCACAATCATGAAATACCATCAACAACATGTTTCGCATTTCCTGACTAAATTTCAGCTAGATCTGATCATCCTAGAACATGGAAGTATAAAAAATGACATTTCCTTTCACCACTAGGTGGTGCTCTTACTATTACTGAATATAGACATGTTCAGGGCCGGACTCTTATCAAACGTGAAGTTTTGTTGAGATTGGATCATGTATGCAGAAGTTATGGAAAATCCCTCTTTCATGGCGAGTCATTGAAATTCCACGCCATTAACATATCATTGCGCAACCTTGATATTCCATAAGAAAAAACAGCCTGTTTTCAGCTTGTGACATAGTGACATTGTAAGTTTTTTAAAATAGTTAATTTAGCTTAAGAAGTAGTCAAATTTGCTCAACACATAAAGGAACACTTTGTCATTCAATTTATCACAAACATTCAAATTCAGAATCACCAAATTTGGAGATACATGGTTTTCCCTGGTAAAGAAGAGTATAATTTTGAAGAGTACCTAGTAACTAAAGCTGTCTGATGATTGTAGTGGGATAAAAAGTACAATATTTACCTCTGAGATGTAGTTGAGTAGAAGTATGAAGTTGCATAGAATGGAAATAATCATGTAAAGTACTTTAAATGTGTACTTAAGTACAGTACTTCGTTACATTCCACTAGTGTGTGTGTGTGTGTGTGTGTTTGTGTGAGACGAAGCTAAGTACAACAGGAAACTATTAAAATGGGTGTTGCGGCTAGGCTCATCTGCTAACCTTGACTTGTCTTCCCACATTGACATGAAAAAAAAGGATGTTTCCTGTCATCATTTGTTAAACAGACCTTTGTACACACACACACCAATTCACAAAACCTCAAATTTTGTCACAAGAGTCTATCAGTGTTTTGTGACATGTTTTCCATGTTTGGCTTTGTCAAACTTTTCTGTCAGAGTTTCCAGGCACCAACAGCCCTTCCTGCTTCATCTGAGGACACGTGGATGCTTTTTTACGTGCAGTATTTGATAACAGCATAGCAATAACGTGTGTAAATACTGTGAACATTGGAGAATCACCACACAGATGATTGTGAGCTTCTACCATCATCTAAACTATATTAATCCCTGTCTCCTAGAAATTACTTAAATACTGTAGTCACTATGAGTGGATATTGTATTGCAAGATCAGATATATTGGCACATTTCAATGCAGACAAAAGTTTCCACACACAAACACACAGCACTGATTTAAGTTTCCATGTGTTGTGGTCTTGTCGTATCAGTGATGATAAAAAGTGCAGATGTTACATGTTGCCTGGTTTACAACATGCAAATACAGACTGCACACAAATAGAAAGACAAACACGACACAGACAAGTGCACATACAATCATTTATGGTTATAAAGAAAGACAGCAAAACATCTTTTAAAGCAATTGCCAAAATCTTACCTTCATGTTTCTTCTTCCCCTGTTTCCATGTCGGTCTGGTCTCAGCAGGACATCCAAATGACGACCCACAATTGCTTTGGACTGTAGCAGCTTGGACAGCTGCTGGAATGGTGTCAGTGGAGACATTCCGGGAGAAAGAAGCGATCCTCTGTAAGATTGTTCCTACAGTATCTTTTCCATCCTCCAAAGACCGAATGGCTCTGGGGCTGGATGGGCTGGAAGGGCTGTAAGGGCTAAGCAGATTGGAGACCACCTGAGCAACTGAGCAAGGCCCTGAGGGAATCTCCAGTTTTAGGCTCTGGGCTGGAGAAAGGGGCACTGGGGAGCTTATCATCTCTGTGACAGGGATGGAGCCCTGTGAGAGAGTTGGAGAGAAAGGCAAAAAGGGATGGTGAAGGGAGAGGGGTGGGATGTCAGAAGAACTTTCCAGGCTGCTGAGAGAGGCTGAAGGGCTGGCTGAGGTGGATGGTGGGCTGGTGTGTTGTTGGAAGCCTCCTGTGCTCCTTGGAGGAGGCTTGGGGGGGGGGTGGCTCATGGATCCCCCTTGAGCCTTGGTGGGAGAAGAGGTTGAGGTACTGCTTACCAAGCTGTCCAGGTCTAAGGGAAACTTGTTAAGACGTGGAGTCTCTTTGGCCTTGGGCTGCATAGCCTTGAGAATCTGGGGCCTTTGCTGCTGGCAGTGGTTTTTGGAGCCACAGTAGCCCTCCTCCCCAAAGGAACTGGCATTATGAAGACGACCATTCCAGTTGGCATTAGCATTGGCATACCTCAACCCTGGAGATATCCTGTCTCCACCGCTACCCCTTTGCATACTCACCATTCCACCTCCTGCATCACAAATCTGGAGGTCTAGGCTGGGCATGGAGCCATGGTTCACCCCCTGAGGTTCTGGAACACCCAGCATCATCCCTGGCCCCTGGTCCATCTCAGAGTGGAAAACACTCCCATGGGAGGAGAAATTCTTTAGGTTGGGGGTTCTTTCCAGGTTGGCACCTCCCTCTAGGTGATGTGGGAACTGGGGCTGGGTTCGGTGGTACTCTCCTTGAGGTGGAGGGCTGGAATATGACCCCAGTTTAGTAGGGGGAAGGGCACCTCCACACCCTCCAGAGTACTCCAGACTGGATGTGGAGCTGTGTAGGCTGTCGTTGTCACTGCCTGGCCCAGACATGGAGTAATTGCTGGGGTTTAACTTGCTCTGGAAGGATGCAGCTCTGGTCACGGAGGAGCCGTTGTTGTGGATGGCCGGCTTGTTCATGGTTCCTCGGTTGAACGACAAGCTACTGACTACAGAACGGGACTTAAGCACTGGGCTTGGATTGGAACTCAGGCTGATGCGGGAGTGGTGGGCTGTAGAGCCCAGATTGTTGTTGTTGTTGTTGAAGGCTAATGAAGGGGACTGGCATCCTCCTCCCCGCCCCTCACTGGCTTTGTTGTGGTTCAGGAAGAAATGGGGGGATGAGGGAGAAACGGGGGTGGAGACGGCGGTAGCTGTAGAGAACGATGGTATGTCGTCCACCTCTTCAATGTCAAAGGATCTCTTCAGCGCTGCAGGTGGAAATAAGGAATATACAGGTTGTTAATAAAATGTCTCAGCTCTATCTATCACCTATCTTCTACTAATTGTAATAAATTTTAGCTTTTGTTTTAATTCTCTTGCTATCGGAAGGGCTGCATATGTGATCAGTCAAGGACTTCCTTTGTCTGCCAAACAGTGTTGGAGAAAAACTTTTAAGGTGGAACTGCTTTATTCTGTGTTTTTAACGGTTTTAACAGTGTCTCCATTTGTTTTGGAGAGGAGGAGACCTCTGCGGATAATTCAGCCCCCCGGTAGACAGTTTAACAGTGACTGAAACTAAAGCCAGTAAAAGCAAATCTTTGACAGTGTAGTGAATACTATGTGTGTGGACGTATATACTCTGCAGTAGGTGAATGTGCCCTGTGTCTGCTCAGAAGATCATATTAAATCTGTCTCTTTTGGTTGGTGGGTCCTGAATGCTCTAAGCCACTTGTCTTTGTATGGGAACACTGTCCGCTTCCTCTGTTGAACACACACACACACTTCACACACGGTACCTTCAAGCTGCAAACACAAAGGGTGGATTGAGGTCAGAGCTGAAGTCAGGGCATCCAGTAGTTTTGTGTTACAAAAACCAACCACTGTAACGTGACACACCATGAGAAGAAGTGAATGGGTGGGTCGCAGGAGGAGGGGTGTATAATTACAGTTCCAAAGTGAAAGCTGAGATGTCACCCAGAGTGGTTTACAGCTGCTACCTGCATCATCTGGTGAAAATCTCAATATCTCTCCCTCTATACCAAACCATCACAAGATATTTAGTTTTATCATCATGTCACCTTGGCATGCTTATTACACTCATCGCATAGCATAATACATAACTGATTAATTAAAGTCCCAAGTTTTGAAATAAACTAATAATACTAATAATTTCTTCTCTTGTAAATCTTTAAGTTTTAGAAATAAAAACAACACATTAAAAAAATTGTTCCACAAACTCATTAAAGTGAAAAACATATATGTAATAATTTTATATTTTCCAATACAACTATTTAATTTTCAAGCACCATAATAATGAAACAGCAACTGTGAACAATGATTTTTTTAAATACTGATTTTTTTCTTTCTAAAATAAAATAATATAAATAAAAAATACATATATATTTTCTAATGAAGAAAAGGAAATGAACTTAACTAAAGATTATAGGTAAGCAAAACTAAGACATTTGAGGACGTCACTTTGGGCTTTGGGAAACACATTTTGTGAAACCATTTTATGGATCAAACAACTAAATGATTAATGGAGAATCACCAATGAAAATAATGTTTAGTATAACACTTATACTGTCATATAATGTGTTGTATGAACAGGCCGATGACCATCAGTGACACACACACACATAGGCAATAGCATTCAGTGGGTGTTGAGTGCAATCACTAATGCTGGCCTTTGAGCTGCTTGTAGAATGTCTCTGTTTATAGAGGTGCATTATCCTGTTTGTTAATATTACAGATCAGTGAATTAATTCAGTTAACTAGCTGTTTAGAATGGTGCTAAACACACATAAGTCTCAGGTAAGAAACCAAAAATCCCTCAGAAGAACAGGATGGGCTCATTTTCTATTAAAAACAACTAAAATAGTAGGATTGAGAGAGTATTCAGCTTTCGTGCATGAAGCCAAAAAAGCCAGTTCCCCTAAATAAATGCATATTGAGACCAGAGAGTTCCCCTGGCCAAGCCAGCTAACTTCCTGTTTAGCCTTCCTCTAACTTTAAATGGGGATAAAATTAATTAATCATGCAGCTCTTCAAGACTTTCCAAATGTTATTGGACTTCATGGATCAAATTCTGACAGTGAAACAAATCGCTCCCTATGTACATAAAAACGGCTCAATCTAAGGTAACGAAAACATAACAAATCTTATTTTCAGCTGATTATACATTAATGAAGACATGAATGCAGCACCACCAATACACCCACAAAAATATTATTTGGTTTGTGCTATCTGGCTGTGAAGTTTCAACTTTAATTTTCATTAATGCTGTAGTAGATGAATCATTTACAATCACTAGTTCCAACATAAGGGCTTGCTGCTTTTCTCTGTTTTATATTATTGTAAAAAGGATATCTTTGTGTTGTGGATTGGTGGTTGGATAAAACAAAACATTCAAATTCTTGGAAATGAATTCATTAAAAATAAAAAACGATAACAAAAATAAATAAAACTGCAAGCAGGCCCTCGCTTCTTCAAATATCAAATACACAAGAAATATGTAAAGTTTGAGGCTGTTTGCAGAATGGACACTGAACTAAGAGGGGTTAGGGTTTCCTGTCATGTCAATTTTTGGCAGCATGCCACAACACACCGTTTGACCAAATCCAAAGCTTTTGATAACTTTTCATCTTAAACTTCTTTGGAGTGTACCAGCCCATTTTCAAGCCATTCTGATCAATTCCCTAGGAGGAGTTCGTTAAAATAGAAGCCCTGAAATTGTCAGAAATGGTGGCAAAATTTGACATTAAATTCAAAATGGCTTCCTGTTGGATTTAGGATATGGCTCCAAGAGGCTTTTTTTTTTCTTTCATCTTGACATGATACATAGAACTACTGATTTTCATACATGCTGGTGAAACGGGATGCCAGGGCTGATTTTTTTAATGTTTGTAGGGGGCATTTTTGAGCTATTTTGACACACCCACGTGCAAGACCCAGATTTGGGAATTTCTTTTTTACTAACAATAATAACAATAATATGCTGAGCCAATACAATAGGGCCCTAATTACTCAGTTAGGCCTTATATCACACACCTAACTTGTTTCAGTTCCTACCTGTGCAGCTATTGGCTCATAGCCTCTAGGCTCCAGGCAGGCTGGGGAGGGGTATGTGTGTGTTGTGTGAGGACTCGGCTGGGTTCGCTGAGGCTACAAGTGTGAACCTGCCCTCCATACAAAAGATAAGGAGTCCTGGTATCAGGTAATTGCTGGCACCCTGTCAAGCGCTGGGGAAATAATTACGGTGGCAGTGGTGCGCCCCGTCTCCGCTCTGTTTTACGTGTGTGTGTGTGTGTGTCTGTGTGTGTTGTCTATGTTTGGCTCCACTCCCTTTATTCTTACACTTTTACAGACCCTAATTCTTTCTACTTACACAATGCCTACTCAATCTGATGAGAGAGATGCTCTCGATCTCTCTCTCTCTCTCTCTCTCTCTCTCACACACACACACACACAAACACTCTCTATCCTTTCATGGTCGTTGCAGGCCACTGGGAAAGGTGTGTGTGTGTGTGTGTGCATGTGATGATAACTTGCTTCCTGTATAAACAGACTCCTGCTTTGTGCTTCATCTTCCTCCATAATGCTGCATTTATGAAGTGTTTAGCTGGTTAAACAATAATAATAATGGTGAATGAACAATGAACAATGGTTCTAATCATATGCACTCCATCTGTGTAAGCCATGCTTTTGGTTCTTTACATACACCAAGACAGTCATCAGTCAGCTCAGTTTGTGTCTAGTAATCTCAGTCAGGAAGTGCAACAGTATCTTTAAAATGTGTCTGATACCAAACATTCCATGCATGACAGCTGTGGTGTTAGAAACTGTGATAGTAGTCTGAGTGGTCTGGTGGGGTTGATAGGGTTAGGTTGTTGTCTGGTTTAGCCTTGGACAAGCTTAATCTGGTTTGATTTTATGCGAAATGACTGAATCAATCAAGACAAGAAGTGTTAGTTACAACTTTAATTTTGTTGTAACCCACTACTGATTTAAAATCCAACAATCCAATCACATCCTTGGATTCATGTTTGTAATTGTGAAGGAAACTAATTTGTAAAATGGAAACTTACATTCAATAGCTGGAAATATTCCATTACTTTGATTTTAACAAAGAAAACTGAATTTCAATTGTCATAAGTCAATTTTGTGGGGGGTAGCAGAAAAGTAAAATAACTAGTAGTGTAATTAATTACTGTTGGCAGGGAGTAATAAGTTAAGTCACAATATTACTTTTAGTACATAATTACATTTTTTGAGTAACTAGCCAAACGATGTTTTTCACAAGGCTTTTATTGTGAAATATTTGCAGAATCGCATTGAGGAAAATGCGACTGCACTAGTGGTAAAATCCGACATTACCGGTCCGGTATTTCACTATCAAACCGGTTTGAAAATCGGCCCAACCCCTAACAGTATCTTATATTACTTAAATATAAATATGTGGAGATCCCTTTCCTGTATTGTCTTTCCATAGTATGTATGCAATCTGGTAACACTGGTGAAAGCCATTAACAGTAAAAAGCATTGGCTTTTAATATTAAGCATTTCTGCACTCAGATATATTAAAATATAGAGAGGACGGCTGTAAACTGGAGCTCATGGTAACCAGCCGACTAATGGAGCAAAGCCTGCGAGCTAGTTCAGGCAGTCAACTCGAGCTGGCGCTGCTATACAAACGACATGACTCACTCCATAATCAAGCGCACCCACCCAATCTGCAGTCTATTTTAAACTGCACAATTTCCCAGCTCTCCCTCTGCTCTGTAAGGTATTGCTGCCCCACCACCAACACAGCATCCACCTATAGGCTCCGGCTAGTGGTTTAAGGTATTTGCTCATCACTCCCCAATATCTCTATGTAAACATACGTGAGTTGTCTGACTAAACTTATAAAGCCAATTTTAGACAGAGATTATGCAAAATTCATGGTTTCATTTATCTGTTCAAGTGTTGGCTTTTTGTCATTCAGACAGAGGTCTCTGTTAATGTTCTTCAAGGCTTTATTCAGACATGGCAGAATGTCATCCATGAAGTTGCCGTGGATGAATGCTGAAGGGAGGAAGTGAGTTTTTGTCCAACCTCTTTTTCCCTGGTTCCATTTTTATAAAGTCATTTGACATGAGAAAAATCTCCTCAACAATTTAAAATCAGCTGTCACATCTCCCAGTTTATTAAACAGATTTTTTTGGTGTGTAAGAGATGTTAATAAGTGATACATTTCTGAAGTAAGCAGAACGACACATGCACATTTAACCGTGCCGCGTTAAAAGCGTTACAGAAATGTTTCCGGTCCAAACTCTTCATAATGCCTGTGATGTAAAAACGGCTCAGACGACGACACTGGCATATTAAATTGCTGTGTAATTTACATCATGAGCCAGGGCCAGAATCCCAGAAGAAGGAAAACATGGAACAAGTGGCCTTTCAGTTCAGCTGGTCAGGATCACATTCCCTCTAAGAGGAAACTGATGCTGTCTGTGTGTGTGTGTGTTCATGCATCTCTGTCCTTACCAACACCAAATGTCCTTGCTACATAAGAAAAGATTACGGAAATTCTTTATAGAAAAAAGGATTTTCTATTGATTCCACAAACAAAAGGCGGAAGTGAAATGCAGCACTTCCTGTGAAGCAGAGCCATTTTTTCAAGGAGAAAACCCAGTTCTTGCAAAAGCTTGAAGTTTGAGATTGAATACAAACTGTTTGGGATAACAAACCTATGAGATTATTCATATCATAGATCATATTTGCTGAAACTTTCACTATATACTGACAGTAGTAAACAAGACAGATAATCTGTGAAAAAATCAGGTTCCTCTGGCTCCTCCAAGTTCTCCTAATGGTATTTGCAAGAATCCAACGCGCCCAGCTGACAATAACCAAACAGAGCCAAAAAAGATAGTTGACTGTTGACTTATTTTGTAGGTTGTTTAAAGATAACTAATCTAGTTTATCTAAAGAAAAGCATTTGGCTGCATTTTAGAATGATCTGTGTCCGCACATTGCTTTGAATTAATAACTTTTGTGTATGTGTATGAAATGTTGTAGCAGAAATGTTCTCCACCGCTGGAGAAAAACCATTAACAATAACACACTGCAGACTGGAGTCTCTGTTAACAGTGACAAACAGAGATCCACATTACATTCCCTCGTCTCCTGAAAATAAGAATCATTGTGTTTTTGTTACCTTAGAATGAGCTATTATTAGTCCACCATGTTGAACCACCATGTTGAGCCGCCATGTTTTTACAGTATCCCAGAACAGACAAACAGAACACTAACTGATAGGACCTTTCCCCAGTTTCACGGCCACTGTAGTTTATCCTCTCTCTTCAAGTTCTTATTCCCAGGTTGTCAAATACAGATGCCAGCAGCGTTCAGCTAGTTGCAATCTGCAACTTCACCACAAGATGCCACTAAATACTACACACTGGTCAGTAAGCAGCAGTGCCACATACATTTAAGTATTTATTTAGGAAAGAAATGCACATTGCTGAAACCAATCAGATCAACAATTATTTGAATTCAGTGATATCAGTGATAGAGAACATTGACACAGTATAGGCTATATGTATGAAACTGTCGATATATAGCTGGATGGCTGCATTCTCTCTGTCTTTAACAAAACTAACCCCTCTGATGAGTAAGCAGCCAAGGGGCGGGCGAGATGGGATGATTCTTTTGAACTAGTAAGCACTGGGAGGACATAAGACTGTCATCTGGACACACAACAAGGGGATTCTGAGTCTGGGCATGTCTATATCCAACCCCCCCTTGTATGCACATTCCACACAGGTAGCATTCTCTGACAGACAAGACTGACTCACTGACACACGTGAACCCACACACGAAAACCCACAAAGGAGTTATGTTATGTTATGTACAATTGTAACCAACTGCAGACAAACCTGGCAGACACAAACCTGTACAGACACCCGGTCACACACACACACACTCTCTCT
>NW_023339696.1:1920934-1921691 GCF_004916995.1 Morone saxatilis
ACACACACCTACACACACAAACACAGAAAAACACATTAAAACAACTTCCACTTACTAAAAGCACATCTGGAAGACACATTCCAAGCAGCCGTTCGCAATGTTGTAACACTGAAAATGACACAGTGCTAAAGGCTCATAAACACACACGCACACACACACACACACACACACACACACGTATGTCTGGCTACTATTTGCTTCATAAACACAAGTTGCCTGAAAAATATCAGATAGGAGCTGGAGTCTATTAAAGGGACAGTGTGCTTTGCTTAGAGAAGGAAGGAAGAGCACAGCAGCTACAGGCAGACGTTGTATTAATAATTCTAATTACCCCCAGTGGTATCCAACCATGCTAGTTCACAAGTTGAATTTGGAAAACTCAATAACAACACGTCATAATCCACAGCGCTCACTACAGACAGGTTTTATTGAGAAGATAATCACAGCCCAGCAGTCACCTTTCAAACCTGCAGGGCCAACACATGATCACTGCCTACTGATTGGGAGGGATGCATGAAAGGGATGCACAATATTAATTTATTAAATGTTGATATGATAACCAATAATTACTTGCTTCTCAAGCCCAATAACGGTAAGATAACTGATAATTTCACGTTTTTGTATTTAAAAAAAAAGGTTTATAATCTGTAGTTTTTACACACCTGAGAGTAAGAAACGCTGACATGTAAATGGTAAATGGACTGTACTTATATAGCGCCTTTCTAGTCTTTCAACCACACTCACCCCATTCACACAC
>NW_023339696.1:1921791-1924760 GCF_004916995.1 Morone saxatilis
CTGCTCACCAGAACAGAAACTAAATCATTCACACACACTTAGCAATTAGGGGTTCAGTGTCTGGCTTAAGGACACTTCAACATACAGCAAGAGGAGCTGGGGATCGAGAAATCAACTGTAATTTTAAATATTGGCAGTTTTAAGAAAATTGATGGCAATGAAAATAGCAGCTATATCAACTTTTACAGTACAGTTGGGATGTCTTGGGTTGGTAAAGGGAACTCTTTTACCAATTATCACCTCCACTGGTGTGCATGTATTCACCTCATTTACATTTTCAAACTTGTCACCAATCAGCCATGGAGGCCATTTCTCTTCAGCCATGAAGGCCTGGTCACACAAAATCTCGTATTACAGCTAAACAGTACACTAAAATATGTTTCTGAAACGATTTTAAGTTAGAAATAGGCAAGGCAGTAACAGAATCTTATTTTATATTTGATCAGCACTGCCTAGTTTGACTGTTTGATTGGGGTTTGGTGCGTTGATCTGGACAGACTGCAGGTTTTAAGACACTTCTGTGTTGGCTTCATTTTTCAACCCCAGAAGCTCTGTCCATTATATATACTGTCAATGGTATACATACATGTCTGCACATATAATCCCCAAGGAATACCTTTTCCAATAAGATAAAATTCCAAACTCAGATCATGATACTGAATTTGTACTTGTTTTCTGATCAGTTGTCCTCATACCTTCCATGCAGTAATGGTTTTGTCACAACTCTCTCATTGGTTCATTAGAACTGATCCAGTGTGTCTTAAGGGCCCAACAACTCCAGACTTGTCTGACTACAGGGCAGCCTGCACTGATGTTCTGCCAAATTCAAATCCATTATGGAAGAATGGCTTGGCAGCAAGCCACATCAAGTGCTACGTGTGTGTGTGTGTGTGTGTGTGATCATGGGCTCAGGCCAGAGACGGATTTAGGGTTGTAGGGATTTAGGTGGAAACACTTGTTCGTGAGATCTGGGAAGAAGTGTGTGTGCAACTAACATGCAAAGGGTATGTGTGTTAATGTCCATTACAACCTATATAACTCTCAGTTATTTAATTTTGTATTTAGGACCAAACTCTGATGTCTGCTATTGAACAGAAAACACACAGCGACTGGTGTTTCCTGGGCTGTTACACTCCACTGCGTTAATACGGGCTGGAATGTCAGAGGGGGACATGTTTTTGATATAGTACCACTTGTCGTGCACAAAGACAACGAGCTGTGTGTGTGTCCGTCTGTGTGTGTGTGTGCATGCGTGTGTGGTCACTGGGTCAGTAAGTCATGGGACCCTCTCTGATCTTTGCAGGGTTTGCGCCCTGCTGGAGTGCAGTACCAGGATGTGACAGGGCTGGGAAGGGCAGCTCTTTGCCCCCCTGGCCTCCTCTAATCTCCCATGTCACCCAAAGGCCCTAATGCCCTCCTGTCTCTCCCTCCAATCACACCTTCACACTGCCTTCACTCACTCTTCACTCCAGTCTATAGAAGAGTAAACCCTCACAAACAAATGCCATTTCCTGTTATTTTCAGAATAAGTTCAAGAACTTGGGATTTTCAACACAAAAAATACCTCTTATTAAAGCTGCAGTAGGTAACTTTTATAAAAAATTACTTTTTGTCATATTTGCTGTAACTTTCACTGTATCCTGACAGTAGTATATGAGATAGATAATCTGTGGAAAAAATCTGGTTCCTCTGGCTCCTCCTAGTGCTCATAATGGTATTTGCTTTCTTGGCTCTGATTGGTTGTTTTTGTTCAGGCCCGGTGGATTCTTGCAAATGCCATTAGAAGCACGAGGAGGAGCCAGAGGAACCTGATTTCACAGATTATCTCTCTCATGTACCACTGTCAGGATATAGTTAACGTTGAAGCAAGCTTTAATGGATAGTGTGTAACGCACATTGGCCACGCCACGTAGCTTTGTATCAATTGACATATGTAGCACACACAAAACACAGTTTTACACTTCCATGTTCTTCTCCTAGCAGGTTGATCAGATCCAGCTGAAATTTGGTCAGAAAATGCAAACCATATTGTTGACATGTGATGAATGTGGTGAGTTGTTGATGAAGGGCGTGTCTGTGGGGTTGCATCAAACGTGGACGCACATGAATTTGCTGTAACTTGAGTGTACATCGTCCAATCAGCACCAAAGTGTCTGAGTCCCGCCCTGAACACATCTATGTGACAATATTCAGGAAGAATGGTAGCGCCATCTAGTGCCGTAAGGAAATTTTTATACTTTTATGTATTTTTCCCAGCATCTTATGAATCTAAAGAATTCTTGCTGAACCACGTTGCCATAGCAACGGGGCAAAAATCACATATGACCGACATGTTTTTCGCCTTGTATTTGAACGAACTCCTCCTAGGGAATTTATCAGATCTACTTCAAAATTGGTCAGTACAGTCAAAAAAAAACTGCTGATTAAAAATTGTGCTATTTGTGACTGCACGTCGAACAGCTTGTCCGTGGCATGTCGTCAAAGTCGGCCACTCGATCGAATGTCAAACTGTGTCGCATTTCCAACAATTTCAGGGCTTCTATTTTAANNNNATCAGAACAACTTCAGAATTGGTGGATAAAATCCAGAGAAGTTCAGGATTTTACGTTATTAAAATTTGTACATTTGGTTAAACGGTGTGTCCGTGGCATGCCTTCAAAAATCAGCCTTGACATGACAATGGAAACACTACTGCTAAACCTAACTGCAGTACAGATTCTGGGAAGAGCCCTGGCCTAAACGCGGCTGAGTGCCAATTTTCATGTCGCGGTTGCGTGGAGTGCAAGGGTCCGATCATCACTGCTTGCAGTTTTAATTTAGTTTGACGGTATGTGACTGAAAATCAACTTCGCCCCTCTGAAACAGCAGTTGCCAGTGCCCAGCCAATCAGAGTCAGAGTGGACACTGCTGCAAAGTACTAGGGTCCAGAGGTGGGTAGTAACGAATTACATTTACTCTGTTACATTTAC
>NW_023339696.1:1924860-1927197 GCF_004916995.1 Morone saxatilis
TAATTATTTGGATGACTACTTTTTACTTTTACTTGAGTCATATTATTCTGAAGTAACAGTACTTTTACTTGAGTACAATTTTTGGCTACTCTACCCACCTCTGCTAGGGTCCAATAAATAACATAGTAGCGGATCAGTGCACAGGCACGCATACTCACCGATACCCAATCCTGTATTTTAGGCAGTATCGGAGGTATAACCCGAAATTACATCTACTGGAAGTTTTGAATGCCGGTACTATTTTATGGAAGAGACACACAAAAATCCTTTTTAGTGGTTTCTTAAATCACATGCCTGTAGATAGTGACTCCTATCCATCTGATTAAAACAGACATGGGTGCTGGGGATGAGGCACCATCTTTCACCCAGCATCAACAATCGCCCCCCTGTTTCCAAATCAAATTTAGATCCGTCACATCTGATGATCTTCTGCCACTGGGGCTCTCAGCCCTGACCAAACTGCTGGAGGAACTGGGTTAACTGCCTCCTCCTCCACACAGGATCACTTTTTTAAGAGAGGATAACTCAGGGAGGTAATCACATGTCAGACACATAAGCATGGAGCCTGTATGATTGTTAAGGTCAGAGTGAATTATGTTTCTTCATTAAAATAAACTATTTATTTATTGTTTTATTTGGTTTGATGGATTGTTATGAATCATTTCTTGTTGCTTGGCATATTATCAGTGTAAAGGCCCTGACTGTGCTATGACAGTGGTTTGAACTGTCAAAAAGCAGCTACAGTGGCTGTGTGTGGCCAAAGGCTACACTAATTTGTTTAGAGGCAAAGATCAACACCTGTCTAAACAGAAGAATGTCAGAAGAAAGTTAGAATGAAAGGAGAGAGAGCTGCTTTTGTTGTAATGTCCCTGCAGGGAGGACATGATGGATCGCCCTGAGGAAGAACAAACCGTGTTCATTCTGGTATTCTCTCCCTCTCTCACTGTCCTCACACTAAAGACACTCATACTTATCAAAGGTCTTACTTTGTGTTTTTGCACAGTCTTTGTCTGATTTACAGTGTTTTAAAAAGGTCTAGAAAAATATCATAAACATCACTGACAGCAGCTGTATCCTGTGATGGGTTAAACTGAAATTCCAAATAAGTGACAAAATAGTCGGAGGCGACAGGAAGCTCGCAGCATAACAGTGCTGGCAAGCGGAAGTCCGCTGACTGTGTTTGTGAAAGGTTTATCACATAACAATAAGATCGTATGTCATATGGTCATACATGTCTGTAAGAGCAGGCTTTTAAGGTGCCGGTATTCAATTTGGAGAGTGTTTTTATAAAGGCACGTCTGGGCAGAAAGGTGTTTTCATATTGCATTGTATTATAATAGAAAGGTGTATTTAATGTATGTAAATGAGGTTGAGTGGATAAAATATGACTTTCATTATCAAATATGACACCAAGCAGAAGGCCAAAAACAAGTGAGTACTACAAAATATGCTGTTTGTCCATGCCTTCTGAAATTAATGTTGTGATCTGATCTGATCAGGCAGAAAAAAGCATTTTAGCCTCATAATAAAATTAATATCACAATTACAAAAATACAAGCATGCACCATTTTTAAAATCTTTAGAAAGATAAAGTTTGATTTCTAAGATTGCTTAGAATTCAGAGGGATTGTTGAATTTGCGTTTATTTTTGCAACATCACAACTTTATGGAAGAACTGAAATATATATAACTTTAAGTCTTAATATAATTTAAAGGGGTGGGGTGTATAACCCCTCCCCCACATATAGTTGTCCCGGAACATGTTTATTTCTGCTGAAAAGTTGGGGTTTTAATATTGGGCCTTATGGAGTTTGACTTAGTGCTGGAGCCAGCCTCAAGTGGCCATCAGAAGAACTGCAGTTTTTGTTACTTCGATGTTGGCTTCATTTACAGAGGATGCAAAAAAACTGAACTATCCCTTTAAGGTTTGGTTAGATTTAGACAAAGAAAATTATAAATTGCAAAGAACTTTTATTCATTTTTTTGGAAGTTGGAACAACAAGAGGTGTGGCAGTTTTTACTGATTGTAATTTATACTGATCCTAGTTTGATCATTGATTGACTGTAAAGACTGTATTATTTTCAAACCTTTCAAACCCAAAAATAAGGTATTCCTCAGGACAACATCCTCTCAAATTGGGGGTCTTCGGTCTATTGTGGGGCGAACAGAGACTAACTGTCTTTGAAGCACAAGCCAGCTGATTCACAGAGCTGAACTTACTGCTTCTAATAGATACTACTGTCTGCTGATGCGATGCACTTATTCTCTCTCTCTCTCTCTCTCTCTCTCTCTCTCTCTCAATTCAATTCAATTGGCTTTATTGGCATGAAGTAACA
>NW_023339696.1:1927297-1931764 GCF_004916995.1 Morone saxatilis
ACACACACACACACACAGGAGCCCCAGTGTGCACACACAGAAAGCTTTTTAAGGCTTTGCTTACACTGTGTTATTAGTGCTCCTCTCTACCTGTCCAGGCTGTTTCACACCGGACTCCAAAAATTATACTGTAAGTCATACTCAGGCACACCAAACATGAGCTGCTGTCTTATTTTAGTTGATCTATACACTAACTAATGGGTTGATATTTTCACAACATAATGTCACAGTTTCATGGTATAATAATATTTCACAATTATTACTATCATCATTAGTTACAATGACACTTAAAGCAATGAAAACAGAAGGGTTTTATAATAATATTTCTATGTTAACACGCTGTTACTGTAGATAAGGCATGGGACGATGTTGTAACATGCAATAATATTGTATATCCCCCCATCCCTACTGTACATAAGCAATTAAAGTCAATTTTCATATCAGGTATAGCATGGTATTGTATACCAATGCAACCCTCTCACAAACTAATAATTTCAATTAATTAATTAATTATATTGATTAGTACTGAATAAAGCTGCAGTGGGTCCACTGGGCCTGAACGGAAACAACCAATCAGACCAGAGAAAGATAGAAAGAAGAAAGTTGATTGTTGATTCTAATTCACAGAGTCCCAAAGCCTCTGTATTTGATGACCTGAGAATGAGACTCAGATACCCACTATCTTTCTCGGCTCTGATTGGTTGTTTTCTTCCATGCCCGGTGGATTCTTGTAAATGCCATTAGGAGCACTATAGGATCCAGAGGAACCTACTCGGTTTACTGCCATAGAAGAGTAATAATAGCCTTTTTACATAAAAAAAAAACTAAAGTATTAATTGACTGAAATTTAACAATCAATCAGATTGTATTGCAGGTGATACATAGTTTGCTGCCTAACATGGTATATTTTAGTGTATATTTTCTGTTAAAACTGCTTAAAAAGAAACTGCTGTATTCAGCCGTATAATGCAGACAGGAGTTCTCTTTCTTCTAAACAGCCTGGAGCTGCGGTCCCACATTCGGTTTTATTACGTGCCAACAAAACAGGCAGCAGTAAAGTCATTCAATACTACAGCCGACATACCTTCAAAATCGGATAAAATCCCTTCGAGGTGGTCATTGACGGAAAGTTCCGACATCCTGTCTGCGTGCAGAAGGCTCCGTGGTGCCGCTCCGAGTCAGAGGAAGAGAAGTGAACTCTGCAAAAAACTTGTGCTCCGTACAGTGGAGTAGCCGGACTGATGAGTGCAGGCTGGGAGCCGGCTGAGCTGTCCTCTCGGTGTTGTGCGCGTCCTCACAGTCCGAGAAAGCTGTCTGTAGCCCAGCCCCCCTCCCACTGATCGGCTGCCTGCAGCCTGGAAGACCCGGGGGGGACGGGGGGGCGGGCGGCTGGTGGGCGGAGCCGCATGCAACACCTGGAAAAAATCCTCAATCGAATTTCTCTTTTCTTCGCTTTCTTTACTCCCCACACTGGCTGGATCCCCTCTGGCCAAAAGGCCGAGTAGTATCTGTCTGTTCAGGGTCCCATCTGCCTGGAGCCGAGAACAGGACAAATCTATATGATACCTACTGTGTTACAGAGCTGTTTCTGATAAAAAAAAAAAAAAAGTTAACACAGTTAAAGAAACACAGAGGAAGTTGTGTGAATATGAAGTAGTGTAAAAGTAGGAACAGAAGGTTGAAAAAACTAGCAGGTTAAAGCTATAATATGTAACATTTCCACATTAAAGCTGCAATAGTTATTTCTATATACTTTTTTTGGACATATTTGCTGAATCTGCGAAAAAAAAACAGCTCTGGCTCCAATCAGAGATAAGAAAGCTTTATTGTTAAGTCTCATTCCCCGGTTGTCAAATACAGAGGCTTTGGGACTCTGGGAATGAGACTCTGCTCTGATTGGTTGTTTTCTTCCGCCCAGCGGATTCTTGCAAATGTCATTAGAAGCACTAGAACAAGCCAGGGGAACCTGTTTTTTTTCACAGATTATCTGTCTCATGTACTACTTTCAGAATATAGCGAAAGTTTCAGCAAATATGTCCAAAAAAGTATATAAAAATTACCTACTGCAGCTTTAATGTGGAAATGTTACATATTATAGCTTTAACCTGCACGTTTTGTCAACCTTCCGTTCCTACTTTTACATTATATATGGTCTCAAGGTTCAAACTTTCCAGAGATCCCTCTTTTTTGCAGTTTGAATGAAAGATACCAAATGGAAGGCAGAAACAGATAAATCATTCAGTCAATCAATCTGGCATTTTATTCAGGTAATGCTGCTTTTCACCATTCGCCTTTGTGATTGTCTGCCAGAAGCTGCCATACATTGACTTTTTATCCAGTTTGAAGCCACATTTTCACCATCCACTGTTTAGATCTTATTGGTTTGGTTTTTAGTTGAGTTAACTCACATTCAGGCAGCAATAGTATGTTTTTATGTTAAGATAGTTTACAGTGTTTTCCTACAGTGTATGATGTGTCCACAGAAGGTGTACTTTTGCCTTTTCGGACTGTTAATGGAAATGAGTCATGGAATTAGAAGTTTAATGCTTTTTTGCTCTTTTCAGAGGCAGCAGGCAGACATTCCCTCAGCATATCAAAGAAAAAGCCAATCAGATTTATTGCACTAATAATTTGTTTTTGCTGTTCTGTTGTCAATATAATTCTCATTGTACAATTAATTAAAATTCTTAGTAACATGAATGAACAAAGCTACAGTATATTTGTCATAGTAGTAAGTAAATAATTCAAGCTAATTCGATGTAAAGGAATTCCAACAACTAGACTCTCAAAGCAGCTTTCCAACACTTCTGGGGGGCAATCAGATTGTGTTTGCAATCAGGTAGCCCACTAAACCCCAACCGAAGGACACACACTAACACACAATCACACACACACACACACACCAGCCTCTGTGCAGATCATGAAAAGCCACTGTGACATTAATCCTCCTTGGTTCAGAGCCACAGGGCTAATGAGAGCCCCTCAACCCCCAGTCCTAAAAGGAGGGTCTACATGTGTTTGTCTGTATGTATGTGTGTGTGTGTGTGTGTGTGTGTGTGTGTATATGTGTGTGTGTATGCACCCACAGAAAGAGAAAGAAAAATCAAATAACTTCAAAAATTTTCTTCTGAATAAAATTAAAAAAACCTTTGTACATTTGAAGGAATATTTCAGTAAACAAGTTTAACATGTGTATTTTGCACGGGTAAACATGGATTTCGGTGTATGCGTATGTTATGGTGGCTGTGGGAATTTAGTCACATGGGTTTGTCTCTCTCTCTCTCTCTCTCTCTCTCTGAGGCTACTTAATCGGCCTGTTTCCTGTGATATGCCCGATAGTTCCAGACGGTGCATCTGTGTGTATACATGTGTGAGTGAGTGTGTATGTGTGTGTGTGTGTGTGTGTGTGTTTGCTCGTGCTGCGACTCGCCTGAAGGAATCTTTTTGCACAGTGCCTGATGTCTGCGGTGAATTGAAGGGCGAAAGAATTCAGGCAACACATACCAGAGAAATTTAGATGGAAAGGCTCAAAGACATGATGGAATATGATCCATGAAGCGTAGCATTAGCTTCCCTAACTCCCTTTCTTTCTTTCTTTAAACCTGGGTATTGTTTTATCCAGAAAAGGCAGTGAGTCAGAGATGTTCTCTGACAAGTGTCACTAATTGTTCTTGTGATTTTCATTAACAGAATCCCAAAGCGCGGCCAATAAAGTAAGCGGCTGGGATGGATGCCTCTTGGATGCCTCCCTTTGAAAGGTATTTCAGGCATGTCCAATTTGGAGGAGAATTACAGGGAAAATCCTGGACAATGTTGGCATTATATATCCTATTTGGTATGGGAACTAAGCATCGTCTGCATAGAAAAACATTTTAACAGTACACTGCATAGTACACATAATACACTCCTTTTCCATCTCATGCAGTAAAGGCTTCTGCAACTAACAAAGATAGCAACAAACAAAACTTTCTGTCAGAGACCTATGGCTGATGTCACACATGTTGCTGCTCCATGTTTTACTTCTGTATTTGGTCTTAATGACCCTTGTAACAACTGTTAGTGTTAATTACTTTTCAAAATAAAGGTTACATATATGAGATTTAAAACATTAATATAGCAGCAAACACGTATTAGTTATATAAAGATATAGTGGAGTCATGGTGTCCCACCTCTTCTTGTGTTGCTATCACTCTGTGGTTTGTTTATATAGCCTGTCTGCTCCGTGTAAAGTGAAGTAAAGTGACTGAAACTGCTGTTTTTATCATCTACGTCAGTGAATTAAGGATTTATTTCCACCAAGCAGAGTAGGTGATGGCTGGAACAATGATAAGACTAACAAAGATGGTTTTGGTCACTTTTAGTTTGTTTCTGTCCACTTTGAATGAAGTCATGATGTCAATGATCATCTCTCATCTTCATCCGCTTATCCGGGATCAGGTCGCTGGGGTAGCAAGTCCAGCAGAGGAC
>NW_023339696.1:1931864-1934839 GCF_004916995.1 Morone saxatilis
TGTAACAAAATAATGTAAACTCATTCGTCCATGTGTCTGTATGTTGTAAGCTGAAATTTTATCAAGCTCTTATTTTGGGAACACATTACATGGTCAAATTGTAATTTTTGCAAGGAAGGAAATTAGAGACACTAACAAGAATTTGGTAATGCATTTGGTTTAAAACAAATGATTAACATATTTATATTTCAATTGTATTTATTTGTTGAGATCTGTGTCAACACTATGTAATTATTCAATGCAGATTTGAAGCAATACACTTTAAAAAACGACCTGGAAAAATGGTAGGAAAAGGGTGGAATTGCACAAATTAAACATGTATTTCAATTCAATTTAATCAAGTCTGTGTACTTTCACATGTGCCAGGCCATTAACATAGAATGATGGATGAAACTCCATATTCTTTTTTTTTTTTTATCATTTTATCACATATCATTTCCCCAAACATAATACCAAAAAGTTCACTAAACTTCCTCACCTAGTTGGCTTCAGTTGGATCTTATTATTACCTCACAAACTGTTTTTTAAAGTGTAGAATTGTAGAACTAATCATCATTTTACCCTCAGGAGGTTGGAGGCCACCCAAGAAGATTTGCTTGCATCACGTTTGGGCAGCCCCTCCACAGGCACCAGAACCTATGATTTAACGTCGGACAGTATACAGTATTTACTTTAATTATAAAACTCCTGGTGTGTGCTAGCACTAATTGCTCATTGCAAAATTATTGCAAATTTGCCACAACACAGGGAGTGACTTTAAGTGAAATGAGGTCACTCTTAAATGCCTTTCATTATGGTGAAATACAGTGTCGAATTTTGGTTTATGCTTAGTATCCTTTCTATGGATTCTTTGTTGTAATCACTGACATTTGCTATAAAGTGTTTTTTCACTGATCAATAGGATACCTGTTCTGGTGCAAATCCTACTATGTCAATCCAAGACATGTCCACCACCCGAAGGTGAATTCAGCAATATTCCATTTTTTTTTTTTTATATTTAGCTTTGCCAAAAGTAATTCACTGACTGCATAAAATGCAGATAAACATTACAACAAAGACAAAAGAAATGTGTGATGGGGAATCAAATATAAGAAGAAGATTAACTTTATTAATCCCCAAGAAGAAATTATTTTTTACTCACACATAGGTCCGAAATACAATTATGCACTTACAGGGCTTATAGACATGCAGATGTGGAAGGATGGTGGAGTGATGGGTTGCCACGTAGCGGCACCTTGAGAGCAATTAGGGGTTTGGTGCCTTGCTTAAGGGCACCCCAACAGTTCCCACATGGTGGAACTGGCTCCTCTCCAGTTACCAGCTGACACTACATACTTTGGTCAGGGCTGGACTTGAACTGGCAACCCACCGGTTCCCAAGCCAAGTCCCTATTGACAGAGCTGCTATATGCTAAAATAGTTTCCAATATAATGTATAATAAATTCCTTTCAGTCCTTCAGCAGTTGACAGGTGTCTTCCTGTTGCCTCAGTTTGAAATAGTCTTGGCTTGAACAATTTGTTTCTTATCTTCTCTTTGGTCACACTGTCCACTGTATAACCTTAACCTGTAATCAGTATATCATCTGCAATTATATAAGTGCCAGGTAAGCCCTCCAGAGGTTGAGTTAGTTTGGAAGATCTCCAGTGCTGGGCTGATCCCCAATGGCATTCTCAGCCATTAGTACCTGCCACAAGGTGGTGAAGGTTGTGAGATAACTGGCTTACAAAATCCACTGATTCACCAGTCTGGTGGAATGTCACCAATAGTGGGAAAAAGGAAGTGCTCTGTTCAGTGGTTCTGGTTCAATCCCATGCAGTCCTTCATCTGCCATTCAGTTTCTGTACTGACACCTGCTTATCCAGACAGTCCTACATTTCATAGGTGCAATAATTTCTCTCAAGTTCTTTTTGACATCATAGCACTGTTTGCCCTGTTTAATCTATTTCATCTATGCATTGACTTGTCTGTACCAATATAACCAATATAATAATAATTCTGCACAACTGATGCAAGATGGAAAATAAATTCTTTGTGTGTGTGTGTCTATTACCAGGTGATGTTGCCTTCTTCTCAGGTCGCGGTAAGAGGTCAGGACACACCACATACCTGTCCCCAGAGTCTCTTCAGGCCAAACTCACGAGTAGCCGAGGGTGAAGGTCAAAGTTCACTTATTGTCCAACTAACCTACATTAACCTGATGGAATGGGGAGGTTAAATGTTTGCTTCTGGGTTAAATTGGGAATTAGTTGTAGATTGAGAGCAGGGTTTGGGTTAAGGCCAGTAAATTAATGTAGTCAATAGTCCGCTCTGCATGTGTGTTTACTCACAGCAGAGCCACAGGAAAGCAGCCACAAACAGCACCACTATATTTTTTACGATTCACTTAAAGCAAACTATGACAGATTTTACACACTCTGTTATTTATTTGTCACACAGTAAATATAACAGAGCTGAACTTCTGTAGCTTGAGGGGCCTGTAAAAATAGGCCAAATGTACTCCCAAGTGCCGCTTGAATACTGCTAAGTAAAATTCTGTTTTTCTACATTTAAATTCTAATTTTGGAAGAGGTTGGGTCAGTCATTCTGGAGAAAGAGAAAACTGATTGCGGGTACCCAACCCTAACCATAACCCAAAGCGTTGGTATTTGACAACTTGGGAATGAGATTTAACATTCAACTATCTTTGTCCAGAATGACTGACCCAACCTTTAAAAGTGGCAAACCACAGATTAAAAAGTGTATGGTGTGAAGAAGCATAAAAAACGCTGAAAGGTTGCTTTTTGTGCAATGACTTATGATATGGATGTTGATGAGACCACTAATACAATATCTGTTTACATACATTTCTGTGTGGACAACACTTGCTTCTATTCCAAGGTTTTTAGACAGACGGATAACACATTTTTACATATCTTTTGGGCAATCGCCCAGATGGTCATGGAAGTGGGTGTTCAAATATAGAAAAAGTACTGCA
>NW_023339696.1:1934939-1937689 GCF_004916995.1 Morone saxatilis
CTAATTTTTTTACGATCACTTAAGGCAAACTATGACAGATTTACACACTCTGTCTATTTATTTGTCACACAGTAAATATAACAGAGCTGAACTTTCTGCTAGCTTGAGGGCTGTAAAAAATAGGCCAAATGTACTCCCAAGTGCCGCTTGAATACTGCTAAGTAAAATTCTGTTTTTCTTAACATTTAAAATTCTAATTTTGGAAGAGGTTGGGGTCAGCTTTCATTCTGGAGAAAAGAGAAAACTGATTGCGGTACCCAACCCTAACCATAACCAAAGCGTTGGTATTTGACATACTTGGGAATGGGATTCTAACATTCAACTACTCTTTGTCCAGAATGACTGACCCAACCTTAAAAGGTGGCAAACCACAGATTAAAAAATGTATGGTGTGAAGAAGCATAAAAAACGGCTGAAAGGTTGCTTTTTGTGCAATGGACTTATTGATATGGATGTTGAGAGACCACTTAATACAATATCTGATTTACATACATTTCTGTGTGGACAACACTGCTTCGTATTCCAAGGTTTTTAGACAGACGGATAACACATTTTACATATCTTTTGGCCATCGCCCAGATGGTCATGGAAGTGGGTGTTCAAATATAGAAAAAGTACTGCAAAAGTACATTTACTTTTTACATTAAATTTAGTTAGAATGTTATGTAACATTTCTTACTAATAATGAAATAATTAAATTGGATATGGTGTGTAACCCCAGAAAAGTTCCCAGCATAGCAGCAGAGGCCCCCCTCATCATTCTACTGTCTGCTGGTAGACAAAGAGGAAGACGACCAAACCAAACGGAGGGACACAGTGGTGTTAGGGTGATCATAGACCTATAAACCCTAAATAATACATTTAGAGTTTGAAAAAGTGAAGAAATATGGTTTATTAAAATAAATATCATTCAGTTGCAAATGTTGGAATTAAAAAAACACAAAGACAAAAATTACTTCACTGTAAAACCTGATCAGTTAATTAGACTCAAACTTTTTGAAACCGATTGCCATTGAAATGTATTAGCTCCAACAATTTACGGATAAAACAATACTTGATTTAGTACAAGTAACTAATTTATTGTTAAGGTAAGGTGTTGAGTTAATTAAAACTAGTAAGTATCGTACACTCATGTGCAGCATTTCTCCAAAATATGTTAACTAACTTAGTGGTAACAAATATTACCACTTAAATTGAATTTACTCAGTTTTCTTCCACTAAAGCATATTAGTACATTACTTAATTGATTATCAAAATGTAAGCCAAACTTATTTACACAGATAATACTGGGTAAGTTACACAGGACATACTGAATAAACAGTGAAGCTGTGCTGCCCTCCAGTGGACAATGCGGTACTTAGTGATCTGCTGTATACCACTGTGAGGGTGTGAGAGAGATTAGAGGTCTGCCTCTGTTTCTTTTACTCGTTCCTTTTTTTTCAGATGTAACTGCATGCTATCACTGTGCATATGTAGAATGCTCCCGGATTCTCAGCTTGTCCACATAAATGCAAAAATTATATTCACATATAAACAAATAAATGTAAAAAATAAAATGTTCTGGCAACAAAAGATGAACTTTACTCCACAACTTTCTCCTTGAAACAGGAAGTGCATTGTTCGTCCTCCATCTGTACAGTTGGTTATGTTTCTGGCCGAACACCATGCATTCATCTTGGTGGAATTAAAGCTTTAATACAGCAGCCTCTCTCACACAGGCAGTTTAAAATTAAAAAGTTTGTCCATCCAAGTCCTAAGCCCCACTACCTTATTTTCTACCACATAATTAATTGATAATATCATCAAACTTGAATAAATTATACAATTTACAATTACCAATACTATCAAATAAGTTTGATGATCCTTCCATAAAATCCATGTAATTATGAGGACTACGATGTAGGATAGCATTTTGG
Source organism: Morone saxatilis (assembly GCF_004916995.1). Lineage (NCBI taxonomy): Eukaryota > Metazoa > Chordata > Actinopteri > Moronidae > Morone > Morone saxatilis. Next base: position 1,936,856 of record NW_023339696.1, read on the forward strand.
GAAACAAGTCCATTCTCGAACGATTAGATGTGTTAGGCACAGAGATGGAGTCAGGACATGATCCTAACTTAAGAAATGTAGCACATATACAGTGTGCAGAAAGTTGTGATGCATTTATGGTGAAAGGGTTAGGATTAGCACCAGTTAGTGTTTTGTCTACTGGAAGGGCTCCCTAGAGGGCACTATATCATGTTCTATCTACCAACCAAGGGGCAACCAAGAGGATGCCTGCTTTCAGTCTTTATGCTGAGCTAGGCTAACCGCATTTTGATTCAAACACTGAACTAAACCCACAGGCATGAGATTAATATTGATGTACAACATCTCACCCTCAGAAAGAAAGTAAATAAGTAGGCCCATATTTTCCAGATTGTTGAGCCTTTAAGCCAACAGGTGGCCTTCACTGTGAAGTGTGTAAATGACTGATTGATTATTGATAAAATTGTGTAAAAATAATACTGTTATTGCACACTGATTGACTTTTTGCTGGTATTTTAGATTGATGCTGCTGAATGGAGACCACCAGTAAATAGCACTAGACATGCTTCTTTTAATTTACTCACTCACTCACTGTCACTGAAGTGTCTTTTTCAAGCAATTTCTGTAGTCTGATTCTTCTGTATTGCTCACTCTCTAGCTGCCACTCTATGATGGAGACTGTAAAAAAAATAAAAAATGAAGCTCAGTGCGGTCGGCTCTGGCCATTGCCATCTTGGCAGTCCTGATTCTGTCTCCTGGCTAATCCAAAAATGGGCAAAGAGGTGGAGCGTGGGTGCAGCTGAGGCGAGCTGAATGAAGCCTGGTTACTGAAACCAGCTGCCTGTGACAGCACCC
>NW_023339696.1:1937714-1937861 GCF_004916995.1 Morone saxatilis
ACTTGTATTCCACTTAGCCTTGGCTCTTTTAACAGTTTTGAAATCTTAACTTTTAAAACTGTGTGTGAAAACACATTTGCCACAGACTTTTTAAACACTTCTAAATCTTTTAACCTTGTACAGCACATCTCTGGCCCTACACATAAC
>NW_023339696.1:1937961-1948513 GCF_004916995.1 Morone saxatilis
ATTCTAGCAAATACAATAGGGACCAGCGGTCGCTGGCTCGGGTCCTAATTAATCATCCATCAAATTAAGAAAAACTACACGACTCACATGTTGAATTACATTACCTCAGACTGCATATGATGAGCAGGCCAGAGGTCCATGAGCTCTTGCACTGGTGGGCAGGATTATGGACCATTATGGTCTGTCGCCGCAAGGTAAATGTCGTCTGCATCATCCTAATAATGAGAGGTAGGTTCCTCTCAGTCTTCTTTACTTCTTCAACAATGGCCTGCCTCAGATGTTCGAGACTTGAGTGATCCTCTCCTTAGGGAAAGTTGGGCAGAAAGTTGACTTCTGCACGCTTGGGTCTTTTAATGTTGAAGTGTGAAGATTCATTCTCTGGGTTTCTTCGGCTTCTTTTTCCAGCATTTACAGTGACTTCCTGACATCCAGCCCTTCTCATCTTGGTCCTGGACCTTGGTACTCTTTCCACCCCTGCTAGGGTGGGATAATGCTCTACATAGTGATGTTCAGGACGAAGCCTAAGCTCAGGAAAGACCTCTTGCAGTGTGTCTGTGATCACTGATTTTGCACGCAAAATAGTCTATGGTTTCATCAGTAAACACCTCTTAATTCCATCAAAACTGCCCATGCAGCATCGCCCTCTGGTACTTTACTGCCTACAAGTAATGGAAGTAGTCTGAGTAGAGTGGCATTTCCATGCCCATTGCCTCCTATTGTTCCCCGAGTCATGAATGTTTTGGGAATTGCCTGAGGTCTGTTTACTTTATCAGTGTGCTGATATGGGAAAGATGTGATGTTTAGGTTCAAATACTCCAAAGTGAAGTACTTCAGTCGAATCATCTCTTTAATGCAAAGAACAAGTTCAACAGGAACAATACCTCATCATGTAGTATATCTGGAGGAAAACCTGTTATGGGATGAAAGTAATGCAGTGCCTTACACAATCACCTTTCACACCAAATTCGCTGCCATTTTTCAGGACATTTTGTACATGAACGTCATGACTGGCTTTGGTTCTCTGAACAAACTTCTTCTCTGACTTCAGTTGCTTGAAATTGTTCACTTGTGGCCACAGAGAATCTGCAAGCATATTCTGCTCTAAATCACTCTAAAAAGCCACCTAACCCATGAGCAGCCAGATTGTCAGCAGAAACACAGAAGATGGTGCCTTTCACATTCTGACCAACAGATTCAATAAACACACCACCCTGTTCAAGAGTGTGAACATCATGCAGCAATGGAGCAAGTACAGCTGCATATCCATATTTCTGGAGGTCTGTCACTTTAGTTAGCACAGGTAGTTGTATAGTGTGCATTGCTGATCTATATTTTGGCGGCAGATTGGCAAGGACCCAATATACTGGGCAGAGTTTGTAAACTTTGCATGATGTGCCAAGAGGGTTGGCAATTTCAAGCTCCACTATTTCTTGTGTAGCTGTGTTAGACAGGTGAAGGATAGCCTGCATCTTTAGAAATAATGAAGCTACATTGAGTTTGAGCTGTTATTTTAGTTCGAAAGTATCACACTGCTCATCATCATCATCCGTTTCTGTGCTGTGACCTGGACACTCTTCATACACATCACTAATGACATCACAACTAGTGGCTTGGAGATTCTAAGTATGTTCACAGACAATGTCATTTCGAAAGTCTAATAAAAGACTTCATTGGTGTGCTCTACTTTTATGGGAGTTGAATGAAGAGTACACATTTGTGCTATAGTTACAACCTTTTATGGACATAGCACTGTTTCATGCTTTTTTAAGTGTGTTCTTATGTGACTGAGGAGTACAGATTCAGAAAAAAGGTTGTTGAAATGTGCATAAAGGGCATTTGAATGTCACAGGCTTCTGACTCTGCCCTCCACTGCTGTTATGTTTGGAGTATATCTTGACAGATGTGTTCCTAGTGCACTAAGCATCTGAAATGTGCACATGCAATCATCATGAAGGCATGGGAGTGGGCTAATTCTTGAAAAGTGGCTGTGCTGCAGTCTACAATGTTTAAATAAATGTGTTCTGGTAGAGAAATAAGTACAATAATTAAATAATAAAAAACTATTAAAATAAATACCTTTACTGTATCAGAGGCAATGTGGTGCGACAGAGCAACCTTCTGCATGGTTTTACATTTCACATTAAAATAAATGAATGTATCCATGAGCATGTAGTTATAACAAAATAGTTAATTCAGTACGAGTTAATATAGCCTACACTTCCAAAGCCTGCATATCCAACTGAATTATGACTTGACAAAACTCAATATGCACACAGTAAAACTGGCAGCAACCACGGAGTTAAAAAATAAAAATGAAACATTGCTTCTGTGCCCCATGCATTTAAGTTGGGTCAAGGTCAGCTAGACTTGGGGAGATTTAGCAGTAGCTAATCAATGGGACAAGGCAGATTTAAAAAAAAAATAGCAACAGAACAAGAGGACGTGGTGTCCAGTTACTGTTTGGAACAATTTAAGACCCGGAGCAGCAGCCTTCGTTAACACAGCGATAACTCACCACACTGAAGCTGGAGGAAAGTGTATAGGTGCCTACACAGGAACGCATACGTGAGCACTCCTAATGGTTCCCGCGCACAATTCAAACACCACGTCAATCAAAAAGCAGTTTTCCGTTAACATTTACTGCAAACATAAGCTAACATTACATAAAAAAGTAACCTGTAACCTGAAATTACCTAGCAAAGCAAGATAATGCACATGCGGTGGTTAGACGCTTAATACTACATTTGTTGCTTTCACTCACAATGCTAGCAGAGGTACAACACAAATTAGTTTATGTGGATTTTGAATTTCAACTTTTCAGTAACGTTTCGTGCTACATAAATAACAACACGGTGCTGTTCACTTTGGCATCATCAGTTTTTACACCGACACATTAGCTAAGCTCCCGACTTGGCTTGTTAGCTTGCTAATCTACCTGTGTTGCGCGGCTAATGTGACTCACGTCGTCTGTGTATGAACACTTTGAACTTCTGAACAAATATTTAAACAAATTTTAACTTGATGTTGAATACTTACAATTAATCCAATGGCGCTGAGAGTTGACGGAAAATCCAGAAACACGAAAGACAGTCCCTAGCCGTCTTCTCTGTGGGGATGCATCTGTAAGGTCACCTCAGGTAATGCGGGCTGTCCAGCTAGAAAAAATTCTAAATAAAAGTGCGTGGACACTTCCGGTTTAAGGGAGTTTGCCTTGATTTACATTTAATTAAATAGTCAACAGGGTAACGTGAAAACTATTTATTCCTCAAATGCATTATATTGATTCTACCCATCTATGAAAGTGTAGCAACACATATTAATTCAATAATTCTTTTAACAGTTTCTTATTTACACATGCTATTGATTCATTCAGTCAAAATAGGATATAAATGATGTTGAAACTGAAGCATTTTAAATAACTATGAATTTATCATTTTAAGTAGTTGGTACATAATCTGTGAAAAAGTTCATATTAATCAAAAATATTAGTTTAGTAAACTCAAAACAAGAAAAAAGTTACTGACACTCAACATGTTCGAGTTAGTATAACTTCTTAACAACTTTTAAGTTTTGATTACTCATTCCATTTAATTAATTTGAGCATTCGGGTTTACAGTGTACCATCTACCCCTCTTCGGTCACCTGCTGATTCAGTTTGGATTCCTTTGGACTCTGGATTTGCACCCACAGACTCCCTCTGACCAGCTCGGCTCCGAAACCATCTGCTTCAGCTCCACATTGCCCTCACCCATCCTCAGACTTGGTTTTTGAAATAAATACCCTTATATCTTATTACTGCATCCCCTTCTGTGCCTGCACCTTGGTTCACTAGATTACCGCCACATAACACTGGGTTGTACTGTGTCTTTTCCTTTAGGCTAGGATGCTTTGCCTGCCATTCAGGACACTGAGCAACCTGAAGCCAGGTAATATTCAAATTAATGTATATCATAAGCCATTGGTTAAGCAGAAGCACAATAAGTTAAGGAGATGTCACTGAGTGTTTATAAATTAATATATTTCATTATTGCTTAGATTTGACAAATTGTTTTAAGTAGACCTCCATGTAGATGTCAGCTTCCATTCCAGGCCATTAATAGTTGCTAATAACTGCATGATGTGTCTTGTCCATACCACATTAAGAACCAATATTGCTGTAGTGCATCTTTTTGATTGCCTCTGCAGCTGATACTACAACTTTGGCTGCGTATGTAGTGAAGAATTCCATCTGTTCAAAAAAAGCTCAATTTAATCTTATTATAACATAACAAAAGTACTTAGTGTGATTGATGGTATATAAGATAAAAAATTTGATGCTCTTTTTTTCCCTCTGATGCTTAGCGAGGCCCTCAAGGAAGCCATTATGGACTTTGAAATCAATAATTTCTTTCATGAGGTCTGCTTCCATCCTTTCTTTTTCTTTGTCTGTTCTCCCTTTCCTTATTTCTTCTCTTAGAAAATTCTCCCTATTTGCACTGTTGAAACTTCTGCAGAACCTTATATAGGTTTCTGTCATTAGTGCTAATGGCCCTATATGGCTAATTATGTGAACACAAATTAATTAAATTGGAATTGTAGTGGAGTATATAAAGTTGTATGGTAAATGGACCTGTACTTGTATAGCGCCTTCTAGGTCTTCCGACCACTCAAAGCTCTTATTACACTACGTGCCACATTCACAACAACCTTCCGATTGGGGGGACGACCCGATTGGGGGACGACCCGCTCTGCCTCTGAGCCACAGCCGCCCCGTATATAGTCGTGTAAAATGGAAATGCTCAAGTAAAGGGCAAGAACTTTATTTGAGTAAATGTATGCACCTTCCACCACAATAAGTGCTGTGGGAATGTACATACATTCATACTAAAGTGATCAATTCATTTGGGGGTGGCTGTGGCTCAGGTAAGCAGGCCATCCACTAATCAGAAGGGGTTGTGGTTTAATCCCCAGCTCTTCTTGCTGCATGTGAAAGTCTGCTTGCAGAAACTACTGAACCCCAAATTCATATACTGACGCTGTGTCAGAGAACCAGAGACTTCTAGCTAAAATATATTTACTATCAAACTGGGGAAATTAAATTAAAAAAAAATATAAAGTTGAGCATGAGCACATAATGCACACAGAAAGACCTCAAATGATTAAAGTCAGTCTTGTCTCCCTTGATCTAATCTGATCTTTTACATCTCTCAAACATGTCTGCCACGAAGCTGAAAATTTCCCTCTCGTCCATCTTTTTTTCTCCATTCAGATTACTTTTCTTGCTGAAATGTTTCCAGCAGCTCCTTGTGGCTGCCGTGCTTCTCACTGAGCCCCCACTTGATTCTCCAAAAGTGCCCTGGGATCAGAGGCACGCAGTCAACAGAGGCCATGGTGGAGCCTTTCATGTTTTGGGGGTTAGGAAATAGCGACAATTATCTTTTGAGGGGGCAGTTATCTGTTAACACTGGCATCACCCAGTACCACTCATTGCCATACAGTACCACTAAGTGCTGGAGTCAGATTGAGCAGAAAAAAGGTTTAGGGTACTCATTTGTAAAACTCACTGTAGATTCCTTCCTAAAACATTGCATACTGACAAACTGAATCTACTAACTCAAGAAAATATTCAAATCTATAAAACTGTGCGCAGACTTCTCATTATAAATACCCACCTGCAGTGAATTGTTTGTCTGTCTACTCCTTCCTGTGTCTTCCCACAATCATCCATAAATGGTCAATGCTAAATAGCTCATGAATATACTGACACATACTGACGGTACATTTACGAGTTTCTGTTGGATTATCACTAAGGGAAAAATGAAGTCAATTGCAAACTAGAAGGCAAAACTTTCAAAGTACAACATCAAGGTGCTTATCAGAGAGGATGAACACTGTAAAGTTGTACTGTTTGGGTAGTACTGTTCAGTAGTGGCATCTCAAACAAGAGAAAACAAGTGAAATGGAATGTGACAGATGCAGTGAAGTGTTGGATCCACAGTGCAAACGGTGACTGACGTAAAAAAAAAAAGTGGTCAAACATGAAAGTCAAGCAAAAAAACAATTGCCAGACGAAGACGTGTACACTGATGCAGTCAATGATGCCACAAAAGCCAGAAAGGCCTACTTCTGTATTACTTAAGATGAATTAAAAAAATAAATAAAAAATTCACAGTATTTAAGATGATGCACACACCTTGGAGATTTCGCCAGGCCCCAGGAGCACCTACAGTGCGCATAGGTCAGCCACGATGTCCCATTCATGTCCCATTAATGCATGTTACTAACTACACTTCTTCCCCGGAGTTCTTGTGCTTTCATCGTCTCGCAGGTTGTGCCATGCGATCCTGAGTGGAGCTCGCCTGGCCTGGTCCTGGCTTGACTGCCATTGGAATAATCAATATATTATTGTGTTTTATATAAGATTATTATGCTACCCAGTTACTGCTGTTTGTCGCTGCCCCACCCAATTGTCTGCTGGCTGTGCGTCGTCATGTTTATTGGGTTGTTGTTGTGTCTGAACTCAACTCAGTCTTCAAGTAGGTGACCCACCCACCTAGAGCTAAACAAAATAACATTGAATTGAAATGTGAGTCATTTTTAATTCATTGGTATCTGATCCAGTGTAACTAGTACCTTGATTTGTAGTGAGAAATTCATCTTTTTAAACCCCCCCCCGCACCCCCCCCCTATTTGCCCCCATTCCAAACTGTCTTCTCCTACAAAAAAAAAGAAAGACATCATGAAGCCTGGCAAGCGAGTTAACCTCACCATATGCAAAATGTAAGTTTGTACAGAAATAACAGTTAACCTTTATGAATATGAATATTTTTTTAAGATAGGACATCAATTTGTAGTGATAAACTGAGCTTTCATTTCTCATGCCAAACTAACCTCTTGCACCTCCATTTTAGCTATAACTATCGCGCATATCTAAATTATAAAAGATTGTGAGGATATGTGCCGCGTGAGGCTGAGTTTTATATTTCATCCTGTGTTTAGGACACCTGAGCGTATTTTATATCTATATTTATAGTTTTATTTCACTGATCTCCATGCTTCTAAGTATAGCAGTTTCCCCGTATATCTCCGGGAAAAACGTCTCTGCAGGAGGTCCTACGACACAGGTAAAAGCCATGCGTAGGCCACTGTGATGGCCGCCCTGCAGCCACACACTGAGGACAAAAGCACATGGTGGTAACTCACTTAAATTTGTTTGATTCCATCTTTAGGTTTAGTTGGGGTATCTAAAGGTTTTGAAAACATTAGACACCAATTCAACCAATAAACTAACTGGACCACAGATTTTGAGATTCATGAATACGTTTTATTATCCATTTTTTGACAGCCAGTCTATCTTTTGGGTGCACACCAATTAGTTAACTTTCTTGTAATTTTGGTGTATTAGGTCATTTCATTTAGGTTCTTTTTCATGCATTAATTCAGTTTTCTTTGAGTTACCAGTTCCTGGGTGACTGCTCTGAAGATGCCGATGCTGACAAAGAAGGTGCCAGCTGAAATCAAGACAGATAAAAAGGTTGCGATAAATTGGCTACACCATGCTGCCGGAATCATGGGAGAGGCAGTATTTTTGTTTGATTTTAGTGTGTATTTCTGATCCCATATGTATGCCATTTTTGATGTTCTAGTGAGTTTCAGATATTCCTTATTGTAGAGGAAAAAAAATAAATAAGTCATTATATAGATTGAATAACCCTTGTGATTAAGTGTGTTCTCGTGTATACTGTATTGTGTTAGAAAGCAATGACTGCTCCATTTCTGCTGAACCGCCTACTCGTTACCTCTGATACATAGGAATTAACTGACTTTCTTTAATACAATGACCCACATTTATGTGCTAAATTATGTTAAGTTGAAACATAGCCTAGCCGCACATCAACCTTATCATGTTTAGCTGAGACAAGAGCGTGCCTTCATTGGAATGCCTTTAATTAATCATTGATGTCTATCCTTCAGTTGAAATGTAACGTATTGACTTCTTGCTCTGGCTGGACTGTCACTTTGTTGGTTTCCATTTCATATCTATCCTTCTGCGCAGAAGCTAAATAAATATACAAAGACAAATTTCTCTTTGTTGGTCTCTCTTATTTGGTCAACTTCCACCACACCATAGTTAATATGTGGCTGCATTATCTTGATATTATTTGAGGTGATTTTGGTTTGTTTAAATGTTGTGTTTTAGTCTATTCCCCCTGTGTGTCAGAGTGGCCTGATCAGCCACTATTTAACTTTCCCCAATGCCTCAGTTTAGTTAGGTCGGTTGGTTTAGTATGTTCAATTAGTTCAGATAATGTAGCCTGAGTTAAGTTTTGTTTAGTTGACCTCTTTTATGGGCCCAGAATGTTTTGTATATTTTGTAAATTGATTATTTTCACATTTTTTTGTGAATAAAATTACTTTTTGTGAAAATTTACCCTTGACTCCTCATGCCTGCCAGCTCGGTCCCTGACAGCCACATACAATTTCTCTATAAATCCCAATGTTTTGGGGGAAATATGCATATGCACATTTCACTACCATTTAGGCAACCTTTTTGTGTGTAGCAACCTCTAGAAATGAGGCAAATTTTTGGCTATAAATGTTCTTCTCTCCTCCCCTGCTGATCAGGTATTTCATCTCTTGGGGCAAGTTCATACACATTCCTACACACGCTTTCACACTGAAGTATACCTTATACAAAAGTAGAAATAACCACAAATCATCCTACTCTCCCCCTTCACTCAAGTTACCAAACAGATCTTTTCTCTGCTGCTTCACTACCTGCATCATGTTCCTTCACGCTCTGCAGTCCCAGAGATGTGTGCTCTCTCTCTGCACCGCTCACTATCTCCTGTTGTTGCTTTTTAGCACGGCACCATGAATGATGATTTGTCAGTGATACGCAGCGGCAGCTCTTGTCATGCTGCTGCTTAGCTCGTTAATTTAACCACCGCGCCATCGCTTCAATTAGATAAGGTCGCTCTGTGTGTGCCTTCCTGGGGCTGATAGTGATCAAGCCTTGCCGCAGGAAGCTGGGAAGCTGTGTGTGAGTAAATTAGTTGGTAATTGTTGTGAAAACTCCTCAGTTAAAGCTCGGTAACTCATTGAAGTTTTTGCCCTGCTAGCAGCGAGGGTTGGTTGGAAGGTTGGTCTGTATGTGTATCTGTCCAACATTCTGGTCCAGAGTAAGATACTGTGTCTTCCCATGCACTAGCAAGATTGCCAGAAGACTATTCTTAAAGGGTGAATTTAATTAATAGATCAACTATCAGGACCTTCCTACACAGAGCAGATCTTATTAGTGTGATAAAAACCACCTCTTATCATGTGATTGAAGTTCCATACTTCGGTCACAAAGGAGGCAATACAGAGCCTAAGAGCCTGTACTACCAGGCTCAGAAACTGATTTTTTCTCCAAGCTGTTACCCATCTGAACCTTGCTGAACTCTACTCTCTTAATGCTTGTTGTTTTTTTCCTAATGCCATTTGCACAGCTCTATTATACTGTAGTTCTCTATGGGCACTACTGCCATGTTTATGGTATGGAAACAGCACCAAACAGGACAGCAGGAATGCAAAAAGTAATTTGTTCAACTGGACATACAATAGACGGTACCTACCTAAAGGAAATTTATACCAGGCGCTACGAGAATAAGGCTAGGATAATCATTAAGGATCCTAACCACCCAGATAACAGCCTTTTCTCCCTGCAGCAGTTGATAGAAAGTACCGGATACACCAGGACCGCACCGAAAGGTCAAATCAAAAACAGTCAAGCTCAAGGTGGTCTTATAGGTGCACAGACTGTACGGGCATCTTCAAGCGCACCTTCTAATTTGGTCCATGTATGTTCAGCAGTAAAACCTGCAAAAGGGCTGGGTGAAGGTAAATATAGATCATAGGTGGCAATTATTGTATCAAAATAAAGACATTGATTTGGTGAAACCGCTTGTATTATCATAACCTATCTGACTCACAGCCTTTTGGTAATAATTATCTTGTATCTCACCTCGTACATTTTCATATAGTTCAGTCATTAATGTTATACAACAGCATTTGCATTGCATTGTGTTTGACGGATAAAACACGAGACACTATGTTTGCCAAAACAGAAAGTTGGATGAGGCTATGATAAGCCCTGGTAACTGGAGGTCTCCTTCATAAAAAGCAGAATATCTAGTTATATCCGAGCAGTCTGATGTGGGTAGAGCTCTGCATGGTCATATTGTAGCAGCCTGCTGTTGTTTTCAGGCCATTTAATAAAGGTAAACTCAGTGAATGGTCATGCATAAAGACACTGCGCTCTGGTACGGCACTTAAAACAACTTAACATATCCGTATATCCTATGCCTTCTGATGCTGCAGGAACTTCATGAACTAAAGGAGAAGGCGTAACATCCTTATGGAATAGGCCGGTATCAAAAACACAAGATGGCGCAGTACCTTGATCATGTGACATTTCATTCCATATATTCAGACTTTATTAATAATAATAATAATAATACATTTTATTTGTAAAGCACTTTTCATAAAAGAATCTCAAAGTGCTACAGAAACCAAAACAAAATAACAAAAG
>NW_023339696.1:1948613-1959226 GCF_004916995.1 Morone saxatilis
TGCCTTGGAGCTTTGAGACCCAAAGAGTTGGTATTTGAAACTGTGCTGTTTCGCCATGAAACAGGAAGTTGTTGTAACTTGACTGTACATGGACTAATGGCCCCAAAATTCATGATAATAGTTCTGTCCATTACATGCAATCATCATCTGAAACATGACATTTTCACATTGTAGTCAACACATGATAACATACTTTGACTACAGCACTTCCCAGTGCGCAGACAGCAATGGTTGCAGCTTTAATTTCTGATTTTACATTCTTATTCGTCCCCTCCCTCCTTCCCCTCATGAGTATCTTCTAGCCGTTGCCATGACATCATTGTAAATAAGAAATTGTTCTTAATGTCTTGCCCGTTAAAATAAAGGTAAAATAAAAATCGAACCCACAAATCAATTAGATTTAGATTCAGTTTGATTCAATATCAAGTTGGTTATGGATATTTCAGCTCAATTCCTATTTTGTTTAGATATACAAAGGATTCTCAGAGAACTACAGCGGTGGATTGTACAAGGAACCCTCTAACCTGGTGCATTATTTAAAATATTAAAGTTTAGATGAAAAATGATCTGGTGTGTTTACTGGCAACAGTCACAGGAAAGAAGATGACCTGCTGTGGCCATGCCTCTAAAGGCTTTTTAACTTAAATCATATTTCCACTCAGACGTCCTATCTTCTGACAACGGTTCTTGTGTTAAAGTCTTGAGAAAATATGTACAGGTCTCTGTAGCCTTCTGATCACAGAGCCCAACTCACTGCACTTCGGGGCTGGAGAAAGCTAATGGTGGAGAGGAGAAGCAAACACTGGTGTCTGCGGTCTCACTGCAGCTCGGGGGAAAACAGCTACATCCCAGCCTATACATCGAAAAACTACAGCTTCCAGACCTCTGTTTGTTTTTCCCTCTTGTTGTCTCAATAATTACAAGTGGCTTGATTTTAGTGAAGTCTAGTCTCTTAGATGGCCAGATCTCGTTGTGCGAAGAACCAAAGGCCGGTCACACAAGAATAACTTTCTTAGTTTGATTAAAACTTCACGCGAGGATTCATTGAATCGATTAGGGATGTCCCGATTAAGTTTTTTGCTCCCGATGTGAGTCCTTAAAGGTCCAGTGTGTAACATTTAGGAGTCTCCATTGTCTGAAATGGAATATAATATTCATAGGTATATTTTCATTAGTGTATAATCACCTGAATATAGAAATAATTGTGTTTTTGTTACCTTAGAATGAGCTGTTTTTATCTACTGTCCTCTTTTACAAAATCTGCCATGTTGAACCGTCATGTAGCCCAGAACGGACAAACCAAACACGGCTCTAGATGGGCCTATCGCGGATTAATTGGTAGTCTGCAACAACACAGCTAGATGCCACTAAATCCTCTCTCTCCCTCCACTCTGGACCTTTTAGTGTGGGACAGTTGGAAGTACAATTGGGGGCAGTTGCAGGACACTGAGGAACAAAGTTAATTTCGAGCCCCACAGGCCCAGGTGGCGGATAGTGACCCCTTGCCATTTGTTTAATAAGCCACTGTACATGAGTTACTGCAGTTTTGGCCAGTGTGTTGTGCTGTTTCTGTTCATGAAGTACTTTGTTTAGAATCAACGTTGCCTACTGTACTGTGTTGTATTATGCACAAGTCTATTGTCTATTTTCTGACTTGTTATAAAATAGAATTTCTCTGTTTTGTGTGTGTACACTCAAACCAGGGTCCCTGTAGCTATAAAGTATTTGCATAAAATCAAACCTTATATTAAAAGGTATGTTTTCTATATGACTTAATAGGACAGAAGTGAGGATTTGCCTCTTCCAGGCTGATGTCAGACTTAAATGATCTCGTGCCCTAGCAGGCACCAGAGACTAAGACATAGGCCTGGCGATATAGCTGTAAAATGATCCCGATAAATTGTTTAATTTCAGTCGATATTGGTAATTATTATTATTAATTTTTAAGACCACGGAATAAAGGGTTAAGTCTAACAACTTATTCATTAAGACACAAAGGTTTTAATGGTAATCAAAAAGTGATTGTTTGCAAGCCTGGGCGTATTCGTTATGTGCTTTCATTGCAGTTTGAATTGAAAAGTGAAATTATGGATATTCTGTTGAACAATTATTCCTAGTCTATTCCCAGTAAATATTGTTTTATTGCCCAGGACTACTATTCCATTCTTTACGGTAAAAGTGCTGATTGGAAGAAACTGCATACTCACAATAGTAGTACTGGCTCAACATTTATTTGTTTGCCATGAGGGTGATGCTTGAGAAAATGTCATAGGGTCACTGAAATAACAGGGTTCATCCATTAAGGTGCTCATTTATATAATTTTTGGATTGATATTTTTTGGCTGGATTGTAGTGGAACCATAAAGGTCAGGTAATTGCCAAAATAATTTGGCAGTGCACCTGTTGTTGTTGTTGTTGTTGTTGTCAATTGTAGCATGCTAGTTGGGTTAGCCGGGATAGTCAAAATCAATTGGCAGTGTCAGACTTAAGTTGAACAATGTCAACAAACAGTTTGTCTGTAGAGTAGTGGAACATGACAAAAACAGTCTCTCACTGCAGATGTGGAGCGTGCAAAAGCAATAACTAATGCTGCAGAGTGTTTCCCGGTGGAATTTGGGGATTACTGTCATTTGTGTTAATGATATGTATTATACATTTTTCTTATTGACAATATGCAGTGCATTAACGGTTACAGTAGGAATTGAACAGAACTAATGAGCTGCTGTTAAATGTTTATTTTTCAAAAAAGGTAGTAAGTAGTCTTAGTGGAAAACACTTCAAATAGGTTTTCTGCAGTGACTTATGATCATGATGATACAGAATTTGATTGAGACAAAAATAAGGGAAAATAAAATTTATGAAAATAATTGAATTTTTTTCCACTTAGGCTACCTATTTAAACCTTGTTGAGAGAGAGTCCTCTTGCATTGCAGCGATCTTTCATGTGGCAAATATGCAAAACGAGGGAGAGAAGCATCTGTTGTTTGGCTTGCAACAAGCTGGCTGTCATGTAGGCAGGGACCATGTATTGATTGCCTCATGAAACTGTATTGCTGTCGAAAGAACTATCACACGCTGACAGACTATGCAGGCTATAATTGAGCAGCACACGGTGAGTCCTGTGGAGAGGATTTACAAGCTACTAAAACTGTTTACAAGGTTTGAGTGAATATTCGAGGAACCAGGGCAAAACATGTCCACCTACCGACACTGAAAGGCTTGATCCATTTTTATTAATCAATGAGAAAATCAGTTATTCTGTGCTGATCTATGGGTCAGCAGGAAAGTCCTTATTCACGTTAATTTTAATTAAAAATTCTGTATTATGTTCAAACATGTTACCTTTCATTGTTGGTACCATATCATCTTCTTTGCATTTGCTACAAACCAGACCTACTTTACATTTCTCTGGACCATTATCTACAGAATACCATGGTGTTGTAGATTCTTGATGACATTAGAAATAGACCTAATTACCAGCCAGTATTCTGTATCTGGATGCATTATGTAAAATCCTGACAATAATCAACCTCCAAACCTGGCACCTAAATTACCCACAATGCAAACTGGACCACTGACAGTTTGGTTGGAGATGTGTTGCGGTTCATATAGCCCAGAGCCTCTAGCCTGCAGCAGAGATAAAAAGCAGCTATAGAGGTTTGGTGAGCGTAGAGTTGGGTTACGAAACACAAAACAAGTAACATACATGAAACTATCACAACATGAGCTATGAATTCTCCCTTTCAACCTCAAATTCTGACATTACCAACATCAAAACAAGAAGGAAGTGGTAAAGATCACTTCTTTTGATTTGACTGGCTGTGTGGGCCAAGTAAATGGGCTGTACTTGATTAGCGCCTTTCTAGTCTTCCAACCATTCAAAGCGCTTTTACACTACATGCCACATGCACCCATTTATACAGTAATCACAAACGCTCATCACAAACAGAAACTAATCCATTCAGTCACAGTCTTCCACCGATGCACAGCATCGGGAGCAATTTGGGGTTCAGTTTCTCCCTCCCCGAGAGCAGCTGGGATCAAACCGCCAACCTTCTGATTGGTGGACAACTCGCTCTACCTCCTGAGCCACAGGCGCTCCAAACGTGACATTGAATAGCAGTGTGACTCCGTGCCTTGTGCTGAAAAGACAATATTTTAACTTTTATGTGCATCTAAAAACTGCTAGAAAAATGCGATGTGTGGCCCGAGAGAGGAGCGCACACCAGTGTTTCTAGTAACGCATATCTGTGTGATCGCCAGCTAATTTTCTGTAGCCTTTTCAACTAGCCTAACGTTACTCACAGTATACTTTAAGAAGGTAATCAGAGCCAGTGGAGAAGCTTTGTAGCACGAGTGCTACCTCCAGGCTATATACTACTTGGCTAACTATGTATTAACTAGCTTCTGCTAATTGAATTGAAATCTGTTCGGGAATATGCATTACTTTAGCACAGTATCAGCTGACATAATGAGGGCCTTGCGGTGGTGGGTCCTGCCTTCTTTTCTCATCTTGCATCATAATATAGTTTTAAGGCAGTTTTATGCATATTCTTAAGTTTGGCCAAATTTATTTCAACCAAACAAGAATTGGTGATTGGGAACAGTGGAAAGACTAACAAAGACGGCTTTGGGGAGTTTTATTTTGTTTCTGTGTCATTGTTTTTGTCTGAGTTGCTGGAGCCCTTGTGCGACATCTAGTGGCAAGTGTATTTCGTATACCTATATAACCTTAAAGGTAGAATCACAGTAGTCTGCTGATGTGTGTGTGTACTGTGTTATAGTAGAGCTTCCATTCTGTTGTTTATAATCTAATCTCCACAATGTCGAGTCAAAGGTGTTGCCTCTACAGGAAGCCTTTCACACATGCCATTATGTTTGGCAGAGGCAATAAATGTCAATAGTGCCTACTCCTCACTCGACAAGGTGAATGATATCTTTCATCTCTCATTATTAATATTTGTAGCTGCACAGTCAACAAGCACACACTCTCTCTCTCTCTCCTCTCAGCCCCAAAGGGGCTTCTGCCCCCTTCCTCCATCTCTCAGCAGATATTTCTCATCTTTTTTTCCAGCCTCCTTTTTTTGTCTGCCAGCAAGTGATTAAAATGTGCCTGCTGCTGCCACAGAGGACCACACTGGTAGAAACAGCAGCAGCTGAGCCCAGAAGATGAAGACCTTTGTTACATGCTGATGAGCTGAACACCATGACTGGTATCCCTCTTTTCTACAAACCATACCAATGAGTTGTTTCAGAAACCACTGAAGCATATGACTGGCCAAATCTAAACTTCGTTTAACTACTTTTTTTATTTGGAAAGGGCAGTCTGGCAAAGGAATTCTGGTATTTATCAACATGGGTCTTAAGGTCCCGGTATGCTGTCCTGTCATAGAAGGGGCGAGCCAGACAGTCTTCTCTTGAAGGCATTCATGGTATGGTACTTGGTTGTTCACATGAATGGTGAGAGAAGTAGATGAGTGAAGATTGGAAAGGTAAAATCCTGCCTTCTTTACCACCTTCACTGGAATTATGATGGCCTGTTTCAAAAAGATGCAACAATTGACCCTTCCTAAGGCCCGCCTTTTTTGCTCTGTATTCCAGTAACAGTTGAGCAATCCCAGGTCAGAACCTTACTCCTTTTCTGTACTTAGATATGCTCTGTGCTAGTCTTGTCTTTGTTGAAAAGACATTTCAAACTCTGTCGGTAGAATAGAGAAAACATATTTACCATGGAGAAAAGCCTTCAGTACCATATTTTGCTCTTTCAATGAAGAAACACTCTCCATTGAAAGAAGTATAGAACGCATACTAGCTCATGCTGTAGCTGGCAGTAGTTTGGACACAAGCGCATAAGCCTTGAAACCTTGTGTGATTTCTTTTTCACAGAATTGTAGCCGCCTTGGAAGGTTATGCTGTAAATGGATATGCAACAAGACAGACAAGAGTAACAATAGCGCAGCGTGGCTCGCAAGGTCGGTACATAAATAAACATGTCTGACAACGCAGACATGATTTACAGTACACCATCAAATCTAAAGTTTGTCAGTCTGTAAGATATGTTGGACAGCAGTTAAGTACAGTGGTAGCAATCTTAACACTCACCTGGTGAGACGGAATGGTCACACCTATGCAGGCGACGAGGAGTCTGTGGATGCTAGCTCTAACAGTCTTTTTTGTCTGTGTCAAAGCAATAAACACAATGGCATGTAATTCTGAAATGATACATTTAAAGGAATGCAGTGTCACTTTTATAGAGTTGGCTTATTTTAATCTAGAATGGAAAATACATGTCTACATTGAACAAATGTTAAGAACTGTATCAGACTGTATCGAATCAAAGCTCATGTGTTTGGATATGAATTGGATCGTCTTAGAAGAGACAGATGCACAGCCCTACAAAAGCATGATTGCAATAATATTTGATTATTGTGCAGCCCTTGTGTGTACGCACTTGATGGTCTTGTATAGTTCGTATGTTGGGTAAACAGGGTTTACACTGGGAGAGATGCAACTTTTATAATGTGCAAAGCCTTGAAATGGGCGTTCTCTGCCTGATAAGCCTCTGACACTCTCCCACACGGCCAGACAGTCTACCCTGGGGTTGGAGAAGAAGTAATTCTGCAAATTATGGTGGTTGCTCATTGTGCAGGGTCATTAAGGTTCCTGACTGTAATCAATAGCAATGTCAGTAGGTGGGATACAGAAGAGAATGCTAACAAAAATGTGTATGTGTGTGCGTGAGAGAGAGAGAGCGAGCTGTGTGCTGGTATCAGTATCTCCAGCAGAGGTGGAGCAGCCTTTCATACGATGATGGATTTCCTCTCAGATCTGGGCTTTTGAATCCAGACACGGTTTGCAGTGATAAACAGGCATTAGACTAATCTTCATGGGCTTCATGATGCAGGAAAAGCAGCATTGAACACTGCCATCACCTCATGATGAATGGAGTGTGCAGCCATAATCATAGTCTATCTCCACAGCTGACAATGATTTTTGTCAGATTGGGGTCTTTTTTTTTTAGTGCATGTAAATATTCATGAGGCAGTTGTTATTTGAGTTGTATTCTTCAGGCAGGTGGTTGGAACAATTGTTTAGATCCTTTAAATGCAAGAATGCATCACTGTAGGCATTCAAGCTGCAGTGGAGGGATTGAAAAGTGTGTAGTGTTCACACATCAGGGTCAGTCTTGTCAAGAAACATCAAGAAGCTTCATAACTGTAAAGCAATGCAATTGCTTGTATAATGATTGAAAAAGTCTGCACTATAGAGCTGCAGCCGACTTATATTGCTGTGAAATGTTTGAAAATTGTGAAACAATTCCACCACAAAATACAGAAGACATTCTATCAACTAGTTTCATCTTCTCAGTTGTGAGGATTTACTGCTTTTCTTTGCCTTATGAGACAGCAAACTGAATATGTGTGAGTTTGGGACTGTTGGACATGCAAAACCAGCATTTTGAAGATGTCATCTAGGGCTTAAAGAAATTGTGATAAACATTTATCGACTTTAGAGGGGAACTTTACAGATTATTATTATTGAGCTGGAATCAAAGATGGACCTTTTCTATGTCACACTGACACTGCCCTGCTACTCTGAGCTCCCAGTCTGGGTAGAGTCACTTTAAAGTAGCTACATGGCTAATCAGCTAACACCAGCAGCTAGTTAGTGGCCAATTAGCCAACCTTTACTAACAAGTAGCTAAAGCTATATTTCCAACTATGTTACAAATTACATTGCAAAATGTCTGACTGTTGATTTGGTATCATCATATCCCCAAACAATATATGAATTCTAAACAATGCAGATTTTGATATATTTGTGATTGGTGTATTTTTTTTTCTTACTGTGTGTTGCTCCATACAAGGTCATATATACTCTTACTCATTTTGGTGCATTTCATGTAACAACACAAGATTTATTCTCAATTAAAGCTACATTGGGCGGGACCTCGCCATCAACCTACGTCGGGGCCTGCACGGTCGTCACCTGCTGCAGCCACGCCATGCCATGTCACCCCACGCCCAAGCCCTCATCGCTGGAAGCTGTGGGAGACCGCTCTACATTGTCACGCGTTAGTCACTGCAAAAGACTTATGTGTTCATAGCGAGACTCTTCAATGCAATTTGATTTGTATAGCGCCAATTCATAACAGAAGTTATCTCAGGACAGCAGGTCTAGACCGAACTCCTTATAACATTATTTACAGAGACCCAACATTACCATGTGCTATTACAAATAAAATTGAATGATTGAATTGATTCAATATAAATATCTGAGAATACAATTTATGAATGCTCACTCTTTTAAACCCTCATACAGCAGCTTTTGAAAAAAAACTAAAGACTAAAATTAGCGTTTAACTTTAGAAACAATCTGTTTTTCTTTTGAAGCCAAAAAGACTTTTGCTGCAACCTTTTGTCTGTATTGACTCATTTGGTGATGTTTTATATATGAATGCATCCTCAAAATGCTACAGTGTTTGACAGGGTCGTATCACGGAGCACTTGAGATTTGTTACTAATTTTAAAACCCCCATGCCACATGCTCTTTGTATGCTCGAGGTTGCGATGGTTTGCCCTGTCCACCCGCCAGGACCTCCATCATTTGCATAATCCTAATTTACTAAAACTTCCTGGTGTGTCTTCCTACATACCTGCAGAAGTATGTAATTCAAAAAAGCACAGGAACTTATCAGCTCCGCTCTGAGGGCTGCTTTTTACTGACTTGTGCCTAGGAGCTCCATACTGAACTGGGGAAAAGGCTTTATTATGCTTGCCTCCTTTTTCACTGGAAACCAGCTGCAAAATGCTGCTAAAACTTAAGGAGCTGGTTCTATAAACAAGGTTTAAATTCTTTTCTTAATGGGATGTATTGAAGCTGGCTCTTCTGTCTGTACATGTTTGTTTGATCGATGTTCTGACGGCTGACTCATTTATATGCTTCTTTGTTGTTTTAAATGATTTTCTGCTAACTGTGGAACTGTGCTGCTGCCTGTTCTTGCCAGGACTCCTGTGTAAAAGAGATTTTAATCTCGATGAGACTTCTCCTGGTGTAAATAAGGCTTAAATAAAATAAATAAAATAAGTTAACCTAAAGCACATGCCATTTATGATGGTATGGCTCATTCCTGCTCCCTTCATCAAGTGCACTGTTCTGTAGTGATGCTTTCTACCTAAAATAGATATATTCCAATTCAATTTATTTGTATAGGGCACCAATCATAAACGAAGTTATCTCAGGACATTTCAAATAGAATAGGCAAGGAAAAACTGCCTTTTAAAAATGCAGAAACCTAGCGACAGGACCCCTTCTGGGCCTCTAGCTGTGGGTGGTCATTTCTACTTGACAGGTTGGGGGGAAGAGAGCAGAGAGAGAAAACAGAGAGGAGAAACAGATGCTACAGCAACAACAGTAGCAACAACTACATAATAGTAATGATCGATGACATCATGAAAAAACGGTGACGATGACAGCCAGCAACGATGTGGGGACAGCAGAGCAGGATAACAGTAACTGTAGTAATAATAAAACTAATAATAACTAATAATAATAACAATAATATCAGTGATTTTAGCAATGGCTAGTCAAGCAGGACCATGGCAGGAGGCTCCACCAGGATCCATGAGAACCTGCAAGACGATAAAGCACAAGAACTCCGGGGAAGAAGTGAAGTTAGTAACATGCATTAATGGGACATGAATGAGTGCAGAAAGAGGAGAGAGAGGAAGAGAGGAGCTCAGTGCACATGGGAATCCCCGATAGTCTAGGCCATAGCAGCATAACTAAGGGATGGTTCAGGACTCACCTGATCCAGCCCAACTATAAGCTTTATCAAAGGGAGAATGTCTTAAGCCTACTCTTAAATGTGGAGAGGGTGTCTGCCTCCCGAACCACAACTGGAAGCTGGTTCCACAGGAGAGGAGCTTGGTAACTGAAGCTCTGGCTCCGTTCTACTTTTAGAGACTATGGGAACCACAAGTAGCCCTGCATTCAGAGAACGTAGTGTTCTAGAGGGGTAATAGGGTACTATGAGCTCTTCAAGATAAGAAGGGGCTGACCATGAAGAGCTTTATAGGTGAGGAGAGGAATTTTAAATCTATTCTAAATTTTACAGGGAGCCAATGCAGAGAAGCTAGAACAGGAGAGATGTGATCTCTTTTCCTAGTTTTCTGTCAGTACTCGTGCTGCAGCGTTTTGAATTAATTGGAGCGTTTTAATGGACTTATTAGGGCAACCTGATAACAAAGAGTTGCAGTAATCCAGCCTTGAAGTAACAAATGCAGATTTAGTTTTTCTGCATCTGTCTGTGACAGGATGTGTCTGATTTTTGTAATATTACGTAAATGAAAAAAGGCAGTCCTAGAGGTTTGCTTTATGTGGGAATTAAAGGACATGTCCTGATCAAAGATAACTTCAAGATTCCTGACAGTGGTGCTAGAGGCCAAGGCTATACCATTTAGAGTAACTATATCTTTAGACAGTGAGTCTCTGAGGTTTTTGTACAAGAATTTAACATCAGAAAATTGCAGCTCATCCAGGATTTTATGTCCTTAAGACATGTTTGTAATTTAGATAATTGATTAATTTCATCAGGCTTGATTGATAGATAA
>NW_023339696.1:1959326-1964668 GCF_004916995.1 Morone saxatilis
AGGGACCTCCCAGCGGTCGCTGGCTCGGTCCCTAATTAGTAGCCACATAATACAATCATCAACAGCAATAACTTATTTTGGATTTGATGCACAGGAGCAGTGTTACCATTGCAATGTTACCCATCTTCTGACTGGCCTGTGAGAATTCTCTCTGTACTTCACCTCACATTACAAATCTATCTTAGAGGTTTCTCACAGCACTTAAGCAGATCTTAAGGAAAACAGGTTCTGCTATGCTCAGCTCCGTCCTGTGTCAGAACTTGACTCATTCACATGGAGCCCTCAGCCAAGCCTGAGTCACATCAGAGCACCGGCCCCATCAGCGACTGGATGCTGGGCTTCCTTTAGTATGCTGCTTTCACAGCAGGCCCGCTTCTGCTCTCATGGCACTAATCCAGTTTCAGTGATCCAGGTCTGCTTGAATGTTGGCCTTTCAACTAATGCAAGATTACATCCAGGTCCTCGGTTAGCCTGTGTGTGAACTCAGAGGAGGCTTTAGTATGCTTGAAGTGTCTGCACTTTTCAGTCTGCATATTCCATTCCAAATGAGGAAATCATACTTCACGGTCTTTGCAAGTATATCAGAGTCGGCAGTCTGATGAAGGAGTTCCAAAAGAACAATCCATCTGGTTGTAGAAGTGAACATGTGACGAGCATGCTCCTTCCTCACGCTGTGGCAACGCAGCCTGTCAGCAGATCTGAGCTGTCCTTAATCCACCCACACTGATGAACCCAAGAGCAGGGGAGATGATGCATCGGAGCCCCAGACCAAAGGTCACATCAGTCATGTCATGTCATGTTATCTTCAAATGTAAACCGTAAATATTCAGCCAGTCACTTTGCAAATGGTCAGTGCATGCTGGGTAACGCTGGCTGCTTTAAATGCTGCTTGTTTCATAAAATGTCTGAGGTCTGTCAGCTCCCCTGCAGAGTAACTAATGTGAAAACAACTCCTTACACACACAACTATGACAAGTGCGGTAGGTCAAAGATGAACCATAATGGTGGATAATAAGTGGATAATCTCTAATACTGTTTGGATAATTGTACAGTTTGTTTTCTCTTCCAAATCAGTCATTGGATCCATTTTTAACACAATCAACTTGGTTAGTACAATGGTATTCTAACTGATCGAACCAATGGTCTGAACTACAAAATAAACCAAAGTTGTAATAAACTGTAGTTTTCCTTTAAAGGTCCAGTGTGTAACATTGAGGGGGATATGTTGGCAGAAATATAGGTATGTTTTCATTTGTGTATAATCAACTGAAAATAAGAATAATAAGGTTTTTATTGCCTTACAATGAGCTGTTTTTTTCTACTGATGGAACGGGTCTGGCAGCGAAACATATTTGTGAATTGCCCTGGTACAAATATTTTTCTTGGTGCCCCCCACCCCTTGCTCTAAAAAGAACGCTTGTGTACACTCGGGCATATAAACACACCATGACTACCATACAATTGCTAACCTGCAGCCTTAGATCAGCGCCACAGACAGCAGACAAAGTGCCAGATTTATCAAGCAAATCTACCAGTCTGCCTTGGACTCCACACAGCCTGCTGTTTCAGTATGTTAATAACCACAGAAAAAGTAGCGATCAAGAAAAGCACAGCAACTCATTATAGGCCTACACTGTATGAATGACGGTATTTGATCACCCAGTTACTTAATAAACAATTAATTGTCATTCATCATCAATGGCACAGTGGCCAAATGTTATCACAGACACAGATTATAGTAAATGAGCATTTTCTAACATTTGAGAGGTCATTTAAATGATCCCACTCCATAAAAAAACCGACACCTGTACTCACCCATAAGAAGTTCATTCTACTGTCCTTTCGCTCAGCAAAGTCATTAACAACACTGCTCAACACCAAATTCTTCACTCTCTATTGAGAGTATTTAGCCAATCCACTGAGTCTTTCTTATCCCATGCTGGTCACGCTACTAGTTACTGCTGAACGCGGTATGTTAAGGCACGATAGGGCCCACCCACGAACACGAGGCAATTGTCGCTGTCCCACGTGGGCTATAATCAGCTGGGCCCCGGTGGATTGCACCGGCTGTACCGGCAGTACTTACACCACTGAGCGGGTCTTCTTCTATGCCAGTGAACCTTTCTCTTTTTTCTATCAATGACTAAGTGACATATTTTATGGATATTTCATAATGCATTCAATGCATAACAGTACAGTACAGTACAAATGAACAGTCCCTTCAGGATTTTGTGGGCTTTTTTGGAATTGTTTGCTAAAATGCCTGATTTCAAAGCTGCTTTTCTTAAAAAAGCCATTTTCAGCCATTGTTTTTCACTGAAAGTGTGGGAGAAAGTGAAAATTGTAAAAATGCTTTCACCCCTTTATAATCTACGGAGTCCATGGATCCACCATGTTGCATTATAAAAACCCAAGCAGTCTGTCAGACCATCCGGTGGTTCTACTGTTAAATGGTACTTCCATTTGATAGATGAGAACTACCTTTTGCATTTTTCCATCTGGGTCACTGAGCTGTGCAGCCTCGTCAGGTGTGACGTCTGTAACCTGTGCCACCGTGGCCACTTGCAGCACATACAGAAAAGCTCAGCAGCGGGAAATAACATAGGTTTTGCTGTGGGGATTATAGGCATCAAGACCTGACACCAGAAAAAGAAAAGGCAGTGCTGACGCTCACCTTCCACACATCTTTACATAATTAGTGCAGAGCCACCTTCAATGGGCAGAAAGCTCTCTGCAGATGAACTGAGCCTGAGGGCTTGAATGCCACCTCCAACAAACTCCCTACATCAGCAAGTGACAGAATATTCCACTTTTTTCCTACATCTCTCTCTTTTGCCTACAGAGTCTGTCTTACTCTTTATTTCACTCTCTTAATTTCCTTACTTACTGAATCAGCAGCTTTATCCCCCAGAAAGACCTTTTTCTCTTTCGTTCCCCCCCTCCTCGCTAAACGCGGACTTCTCCCATGCTGCGTTCCAATTACTCTGTGCTGTCATATAGCCGGACTGCACCTCCTTATCGCACGGGCAGGAGAGGGAGAGTGGTCTTCAGCCGGGCTTATCAAAATGCTAATGCGTTTGAAAGGAAACATTAGTCTTCCAGAGCAAAAAGTGCATTTTTAAACATCCGGTGGTTTCATCTTGTAGGAGTGGCACTATCTCTCTGCAGGATTTCCAGATGTTCAGGTGCAGCTTTCGGCACATTCTTCATTGCCATTCAGCCACTGTTGTTTGGGGTTTTGGGGCGTTGGAGCCCAATAGAAATTGCACAGCACCCTTGATCATTCTAAGTAAGAGCTTTAAAGGGAAAAGAACGAGAGAGGCACATCAGGAACAAGGAATGGAGACATGAGTAGCTGGATGAGGTTTTGGACATGATTGGCCTCAGGAGAAGGGCTGTGGTTGCTGACAGCTAGGAGGTGTTCTTTGCAAAATTTGACCTTATGTATTCTGGTTGAGTTTTCAAGTCGAATCTTAATCTGGACATTTGGCCTGCAGTGTATAATGTGAATGTAAATGTGGTTTGGTGATTTTAGGTGGCAGAGTGGCCTGACCAGGGTTGCAATTAACAATTAAGTTGATTTTCTCCAATAAACAATTAGTTGTTTGGTCCATAAAAAGTAGAAAGAAAATGGTGAAAATTTTTTATAAAAATGTTCTATAAAACAATTTATAGGTTATCAAAATAGTTGGTGATGGATTTTATAGTTGACAACTAATGGATTAATCGACTAACCTTTTTTTTTTTTTCTGCAGAAAAACTATGCATATTGGTGTCAAGTAGTATTGGTGATTGCACTGAAATGGGTAGATTTGGACCTCAAAGTATTTAAATTCTACATATTGTGCTATAAATATGCATTGTGGCTGTATTTCTTTAACCGACAGGGTAACAACGTTTAAAAGACTAGTCAACTCATTGCACACATCCCTAGTTTATATTTGTAACTGTAATTTTTGTGCTGGTTTATAGTTGTAACCATTAGTTACATTCCTTGACCCCAGCCATATTCAGTGATCATCTTTGTTGAGCAACAAGACAGGATTGACATCAAACATGCTGGCCTTCTCTTAGTTTCTGCTGCATTGCACAATGTTGGCAGTTGATGCATATGACACATAGATTGGCACGTAAACCGCCATTGTTGGTCTGATATCCAATGACTGGATTACGTCAGTATCGGCCCCTGTTAACAATATTGGATTGGATCAGTCCCATCTCTAGTTTGCGTTACTCACTTGTTAAGACAGTGGCATGGCTCGAAACCCGGTATACCAGCCAGTAGGTCCAGTTCTTTTTTTGTCTGAAAGGTGTTATATATAACATTCTTTTCTGCCATTCTGAATGAACTATCGAGTATGACTTGCAAATCTCTATGCATATGTTCTCTCCAAACACCAACACACGCACACACGCACGCGCACACACATACACACACAACTGAAGCTGGACATCCACGAAGAGGTTTTTACATGCTGTTTGATGTTGCATCCTAGCTGGTCCTTGGTTAGGAATTGGCTCCATCCAGATGGAGTCTGGCAGCACAACATGCAGTGAACACATTAGATAAGTTGGACATCTCCCTGAACTGGCTCTGTGGAGGGAGAAGAGAAAGGGGAGAGGAACAGCAGCATGCAAAATGCTGCTGCACATCAAAGAGCTCTGCTGTGATACAAACAGAAGCTCAGTGTCTCTGCCAGCAGAGACCACTGCTAATATGGGGCTGTGTGTGTGTTTGCGTTTGAGTGCCTGATCTCCCTAAGACTCTTACTCAGCTAGCCTGAAGGCTGACACCTTGAAATCCACCCAGTAAATTACTGAGCCATCTTCAAGCAGACATCCGTTTAGTTCTGGACTCTGCTTCATCCATGTGATACACCCAGACTTTACACAGTTCTATGCATGCTTAAACACACAGACACACACAATATGTATGCATCTCTTGAGTGTAAGTGTCACGCTTTTCTTCAGAGGTTAGGGAATCCCACCTCCTGCTCGGTAATGTCAACCAATCCACAAATATCCAATGTGGATTTCAGTAGCTATTACAAAAGCTCTCGGTGTTGACAGTTCTAATCTGCCAGCTTCCTGCTGCACTGCCCAAGAGATTAACATGTTTTCATTGCTTCACTTCACATATAACTTTAACCATCGGATGGGACTGGTCACAAATTTATTTTTCTTATTCAGAAATAGAAAGGGGTCTATCTGCTGGTATTTCCCAGGTAAACCTATCCAGTTTTCATGTGCATAAATTAATAGAAAATAGCCCAGTCCACTGTCCCTCCAGATCCTTTTTCAGTCCTGAGCATAGACTATACAAAAAAAAATGGACGTAGTCT
>NW_023339696.1:1964808-1965129 GCF_004916995.1 Morone saxatilis
ACTTCCTCTCTATAGAGTAAGTGGGTATGCTTTGCACTGTGGTCTTTATGCTCCTGTCAGCCTAATACACTGTATTTTTCTTATTAACCTTTGTTTGGTCCAGTGGAGTTTGTTTTTTTGTGGCAAATGCAACTTAGTGTAGGAACCCTCCACTCTTGTCCTGGCATATATGGGAAATGGCTACTGAGCAGAAAGACTATTTCCATGCAGTAAAAGAATGGTTCCCACCATATGTCTCCTCAATGGATGACAAACGGTGCTCAAGCAACCAAGTGTTCAGTTGTGATTGTCTCCTATTGGGTAATCCTCAAGATGATGCAT
>NW_023339696.1:1965170-1965399 GCF_004916995.1 Morone saxatilis
ATCTTCCTCTTGGTGCTGACTGATACACACATATATGGTACATGCACGTAAACATGTCAGATACAGACACACACATGCACACAAGATTGCACGCAAGCAACGCACCACCTCATTTATCTCCTGTGAGACCAATTACCCATCGACTCAATAACTGGAACTGCCACAGCTGTCAGTGGCAGCAATATTGCCACGGAAGGATGGCACTATGCTGTACACACACACACACACA
>NW_023339696.1:1965499-1965673 GCF_004916995.1 Morone saxatilis
ATTTACCATTTACCATTTATTTGGTTTGTCGGCATGTTCCAGTGGAAGCTGTAACTATTCACAAGGTTTATTTTTCAGCATAGAGGTGTTTAGATCCACTCCTAGTAACTCAGTTTCCAGTTCAGTAACCAGTATCCTGTTCAATTTCTAACATTTATAACAAACAAAATTTCA
>NW_023339696.1:1965708-1968544 GCF_004916995.1 Morone saxatilis
AGTTACAATCAATTTTAGAGTAAATGTATTGTATGTAAATTGTAATGTTATTTTTATTTAGTTTTTTTACACCCCTAGTAAATAAACAACAAAACAATTAAGTAACTACTCAACAAAGTCGAGCACTGTTCAGTCTGCAAGTCAACATTCAAGAGCATGCAGGAATCTTAAGTCTTAAGAGAAATAGTGTCATTACATTAGTTAAACTGAGAGCAAAGCATAATCTGTTCACGTGGAAGTGAAGTGTCGTCCTGTTAGACTCAGTCGTTCAAACAAAGAGTTCTTTCCAAAACAAAACAACAACAAAAAAGCCCCATGTATAAAACCTCTTAAAGCCCACTCGGCCGCCTGCTTGAGCAATTTCTGAGCTACTTAAACAAATATAAATGTTAAAACATTTGTCAATTAGATACGTTAGATTCTCCACAGTTCAATCCTTCAGTTAATTTTATAGAAACCATGAGCACCAAAGTATCAGATCAAATAAATGATGGGTAATTGATATGTTATTCGATAGAAGTAATATTCATACTGCATATACTGCTCATATTCACTGTCTACATTTGATGAAAAAACACATTGAAAATATAAATGAATCTCTAGACGAAGCGCCGCAGCAGCTATGCCTGAGACGACATGCTGTGTGATTGCTCTAACCTGTTAATATGGGCACCGAAGTGAACAGCAAGAGGTTCCGTGCGTGATGCACACTCACGCTCATGAAAAGCTGTGTGTCCCAAGATAAAACAACTCAAATGAAAATGAATAAATTAAATTGTAAAAAAAACATTCTGACCCTGCCAAATCAACAAAAATATTCACTGTACATTTCCTCAGCAGACAGATGGCCACACTCACACACATACACACACCTGAGCTACGGGGACAGAATATGTACAGTAAGTGCATAGTGTGACACTAAACAAGCTGTGCTCCGGATGTTGGTTAACCAGCTAAATAAAAGATTATTAAGTTATCATAGTAGTGTAGTTTGTGTCCAAATTGGTACAGTGTGACATCCTCTGGGATATACGTTATCCTCCATGATAAATTCATCAAGATCAAGTCTTAAGCTCACAAGCCCATCAGATGCTCTTACTGTACTTTAATGTGCACTACCTCAGGCTGCTGGTGCATAAAAGCCTACAGTGTGAGCATTTTGCTTCATATGCAAGTGAAAGTCAGAGTGTGTGAATGTGAAAAATGATTTGGGCACACTGGTGCGAGTGAATTTGCATTCTGACAATGAGGTTGGCAAAATGCACAGATTTGCCCACATTAATGAATATGCTTACGAGATCTTTTACCTCTCCTTCTTTCTTGTTAGCAAAGAGCAGTGCACAAAAACATTCAGCTAGCAGCTTCTCATTCTGAGCTGGCTTTGACCGTCACTTTCACTGGTTTAAACGAGAAACAGTGCCAGTGGAAGGTCATATCAGTTGTTGCTAATTATGGTTATTATACATCCACTGCAATACATGAATGGCTTTGAGGACAGACTGTCTGAAATTATATTATTATGGGAAGATTTTATTGATACCAATGCCATTATTGATTCTGCTTATCAGTCTGATTCTTTATTGATACCCATATATCAATACTTTTGTGTGGAAAATAGTAGGCCGACACAGGTTTTTTTAGTGTCAATACAAATGTATTATTATCTCAGAGTCTGAACAGAGTATAAACAGTACAGTTATAATAGTTTCTAACTAAATGAAATTGTTTGGATTATTTAAGATCTAAACTTTGAAGACCTGAACACCAGCTATATTCACAGAGCCTTCACCCTCTGAAAACAGCCCTGTCCTGCATTAGAAAAGAACAACCACACAACCAAAGAGCTAATAGAAGAATGAGAATAAAACACTGATTTTGTCAGAAAAGAAGTCTATTAAGTATATATGATTGTTAAAAGAATAAAAAATAAATACAATCAATTCAATTGTAGGACTGTATATTGGCAATACGATATGTATCATGATACAGGGGCAACCTTCAGTGTATTGTGATATATTGTGGTACTGTAAGTGAGGTGATATATTGTGATTTTTAAAAATCAAGTTTTAGGAAAACTGTAGTAATAGTATGAACACACCACCATATTCCTAAAATCTGCATTTAAAAAAAGTTGACTTTTTTTATACAACAAGAACAGTTACGTCACTGAACTTGCGAACATCTCACATTTACCCTCAGAACAGTGCAATTTTATTGTCATTGGCAGTTGCCTTTGAATAATAACAGCAACTATTTTTGCAATTTTCCGGTGCATCCCAGTTTTTTTAGAAAAGCTGCTGTGGAATCAAGCACTTTAGTCCGCAACAATGCCCCCAAAAGCCTGCGAAATGTGACTGCTGGACTGTGGGAGTGTTTTTGTACTATTACTGTTATGCATTGAATATAATGTTAAATATCCATAAAATACGACACAACTCCATTTACTCAATGATAGAAAAGGGGTCACTTAAGGAATAAGGTTGGGAACCACTGTCATAGAGCATACTCAAGAGTATCCTGCATGGCTTCAGCTTCGCCTTCCTATGGTCTGATCTATAGTTTTTCAGATAACACATCCAGAGGCTTTATTTTACCCCAGTAAAAACCCAGTTCTGATCCTGCTTTTGTTCTAGGTGGAGAGGTGGTTCACTGCTGGATGATCTAGTCAGGAATCTGCATGTCGACTTTACACAGAATTTTACTCAGAACACATCCTGCTTTGTTCCAGTATCATCTCTCTATGTAAGGACATTCGACAATAAATCTGTCCTCACACAGACAAAAGAAAGAGTGTGTGTGTGTGTGTGTGTGTGTTTATTTTATATTTCTACAATTG
>NW_023339696.1:1968644-1972077 GCF_004916995.1 Morone saxatilis
ACCCCCCCACCCCACTCGGCCCCCACCCCTCCCTCCCTTGTCCTCTTCATCCTGCACCTCCACAAAGGGATGGAGGCAAGACACAGGCAATTGATACAGGCCTTATCAGGACCACTGTGATCAGCTGCACCTCCAGGCCTATTCTCTGCAGTTTAACACCACCACAGAGACCTAATATGTGTGTGTGTGTGTGGAGGCTTGTGCATGTCTTTAACACAACCCTGTGTTAAGTGCAAGTGAATGTGTTTGTATATGCATTGTGAGGTGTAAGCATTAAAAGCTTTTTTTCCCTGGGAAAATGACCTACTATTTACTGATTAACATCAGCTCTGGAATAGATAGTGGTGTGTGTGTTTGGCTTCCTTTACACCAGTGACAGGAGCTGCATTATCAATCCCACCCACACGCACTCCTCACAATAGCAACGTTAATATTAACACCTTATGTAATGTTGGCTTTGAGCTTCATTTCTCTTCCAGAGAAAATGAAAGCTGCATGCTGCAGTTTTATTTTTATGTGCTTTAAATGGCACACTTCAGAGCAGGAAGATGCACACAATGCTGCTGAGTTGGTAGGCTGTCACTCATGTGACCCCCACCCCTCAGAGAAGCAGGCAACCTTTGTGTAAACATTATAGCTTCCACTTCTGTGTGTGCGTACTATATGAGAGTCTTATGCTGAGAAGTGATAACATATCACATTTACACTCAATGCGTCTCTTGATACCTGATATCTAATAAGCCAAGTGTAAATGCAACCAAGAAGCATTAGACCTGGTTTATGCTGATTTACACACTGGTATTTATGGCAGGAAAAAGGTTTTACCTTATTTTTTCATCTCTTTTATCTGCTAGTTCCTATTTGTGTAGAATGTTGTTAATAACGGTTAAATAGGCTATAAATTATCCTGGCCTCAAATTAATTAAATAATCATGAGTGTCATGCATTTAGCATTTAGCATGGTGTCACTATACTGACTAACATTCTACCAGGATGGATATGGGAGTTTAAATACTGCAATTT
Source organism: Morone saxatilis (assembly GCF_004916995.1). NCBI lineage: Eukaryota > Metazoa > Chordata > Actinopteri > Moronidae > Morone > Morone saxatilis. The sequence goes on from NW_023339696.1 coordinate 1,969,668, forward strand.
AAAGGTATAGTGTGTAACATTTAAGAGGTTCTATTGTCAGAAATTGAATATAATATTCATAGTTATGTTTTTTTGTATAATCACCTGAATGTAAGAATTGATGTGTTTTTGTTACCTTAGAATAATGAGCTGTTTTTTTATCTACTGAAGAAGCGAAGGTCCTCTTCTACGGAGTATGCCAGTAAGAACTGCCATGTTTCTTCAGTAGCCCCGAATGGACAAAACAAACACTGGTTCTAGATAGGACCCTTTGGATTTTTTTGTGAGTTTAGCAGACATGTTAGTGTTTCCTACACCCTTGGAATGGGAGGGTGCGGTGAGCGTGTGGCAATCAGCAACTACACAGCTAGATGCAACCAAATCTTTGCAATCCAAGATCTGAGAACGCTCAGTGGAGTCTTAGAGAAAGATTGCTCAAACCAACTTAGGAGGCTGAGTAAAATTTCATAGTAGTTTTTATATATAAAAACCAAGTTATTTCCAGGGGTGAAAGTAACTAATTACAATTAGTGAACTGAAATCTATCCAAACCTTTTATATGCATTTTTGTAGCCAATCACCAGGGGAGATGAAGCACCCCACCTCTGCTTATTTCAAGGTCCACTAGGGAGCTTTTTCACTATGTCTCGAGCGTTTGTCATATGTCAGTATCTTCATCAGTGAATGGAGTTGTGGTTATTGGCAGTATGACCAATAATCTTCCCAGTGGACACTGTAAATGGTAAATGCTGCTTTTATATAGCGCTTTTCCAGTCTACTGACCACTCACACAGGGAGTCATACTGAAATGTTTTTTGTTGATGTTACATCATGTCAGGTCAGATCAGGTTACTTTAATGTGACACTGAGAAAAGTGGCTGATTTCAGTTTCACTTCCATTACCACAGGGACAAGACCCACTAAGTGGCTACTTCCACAGACCTCTCGTAGTTACACATGGAGGTGTAAAGATTACGTATGTGTCTTGCGGGGTAGGATACATTTACACCTTTTTTAACATCTGGATAGAATGCCAGAGGCCATAGAGAGTGCTTTCCCCCGGAAATACATAACTACCCATTGAGGACCTATCCATTTCAATTTTTTTTTTTTTCTACAATGCCTACCTAGCCAATCTCCCTCAAATTTGATACATATCATTTGTGTGCCTTCCAAAAATGATACGTCATAGTACTTTTTTATTTGGCTGACAAAACCTTGTAAGTGCTGCTTTATTACTGCTCCTACTCCTGTAAATGTTGAATATTTCACACGAAAACATTCCAAATAGTGACTTGTAGCTTGTTCATACCCCAAGCACTGACACTCACCTCAGGCAGAGCCTTGTAAATTATCCAGAGTAACATTCAAATAATGTTCAGTGGTGAACAATAAGAAATACATTTAGCCATTTAGCCACTTTCACTTCCGTCTGAAATCAAAACAGTGGTTGAATGGAGGGCAGGAACAATTTTTCAAAAAGTAGAAATGTAAAACACAGAAATAGAACAACCAAAGTCACTATCAGGGCTGTGTGATAACATCGCACCTTTCTAAAGCTTTATTCAGCTCCCGATCATGATGATGGTTTCAGATCTGCATAACATTCCGGATGAAAACAAACTACCAAACACATTGATAAGGTCCCAGACTCAAAGTGAACAAGCTTTCATCACTTAATGAAATCAATCAAAGATAAAGTAGTTCCTTTAGCTCAATGTGGCCCTCAGACAGGAGGACACTCAGAAAAGCAGCATTATGTATTGAAATAAATATCAAAACACAGCTTTATTGCTACAAAAACTTAAGCCTTGTGAATTTACTTCCCCCAACACTGCAGAAAAAGACCCAGGAATGGTGCATTTACAAACATCTTCACTCAAAAACATTGGCAGCTCCCTGTCATTACCAGTTTGCAGTGTTTAGTGTAGATAAGATGGTTAATGATTTTAATAAGAGAAGCAAGGCACCGGTTCCATCAACAGTACTTCAACAGTAATCAGCACTTCCTGTCTTTTTCCAAAACCTTTTGGTACAAAGTAGAATAGAACCGTTACTATTGAGCACAAAAGAATCATCAAGGAATCGCCCACTGGAAAAGAAGAATAATAAAAAACAAAAGACTGATCAAATGAAATTGAACCTGAAATGAAAAACTGGAATATTTGCATTTCCTGAAAATGCTTGTGATCGCTGCTTGCCGGTCCAGTTCTGAAAGCAAAAGCGCTCATGATTCTGCATCATCTGCAGATACCATGCAAAATCAGTGGTAACTGAATACTGTGTAAGAGATATAGTGGGGTTTTATTATTATATTATTTATTGGCCACAAGGTGGAGCTATTGTCGGTAGAATTGTATGTAATGTTACACACATGTAAAGGCCTCCGCACACCAACCCGACAGCCGACCGTCGGCAGAGAAGCAGTCGG
>NW_023339696.1:1972177-1974359 GCF_004916995.1 Morone saxatilis
ATGTATCGGTCGATTACTAGTAGGGAATAAGGAATAATTTACTCAAAATGCATGATTATCTTTCTTGTTGTCTCACCCTACAGTCTATGGGCCAGTATTGATGCAAAATCTGCCCTTCTTCTGTGGCTTATGTGAATGATTATAATGAAGTGGCATTGTGCTACTGTCCAATTTTTGGGGGAACTAAATATGTAAGAATAGTCTTATGTGCTGATCACACCGAGCAAAACGCATCGCCTGCAAAACCATTGTTTTCCTATTATACAGCGCACCTGGTGTCCACTCCTCTCTTGTGTCACTTGTCACAGTTTTATAGCGATTTTTAGACGCACATAAAAGTTACAATATTTTCAACTTTTCATCGCAAGATAAGAAGTCACATCACTTCGAGAGATGGGCCATTCCACTTTTTTCCATTTCCGATCAGATTCCTAAATTTGGTTATCCGCCGATACTTTATTATCCACAAGGGGAAATTTGTCATGGGCACAATGCTATAATCCTTTGAATACCATCAGAAAACCAACATGAATCATACTGATACTGATACCTCTTAATTAAATTGGTAGTATTGTGCAATGGCGCAAACCTTCAAACCCTCGGAATGTCGACACATTCCAAGTTGCTGTCTTGCTTGCAGTCTGATATCAATAGTGGACTGGATCGGTCCCAACTCTGTTGTCTGACAGAATAACTCAAAAGGTGTGTTTAGGACATTTTCGGACACATCTTATGGTCTTTAACTGGCGAATGGATGGCTCAGTAGTCATCACCTATGTGTGGAAGACTGCTTACATGATAATCTACATGATAAACTATTCATAGGTTAAGGCGGGGACAACTGTTGAGTCGATTATGAATATGATTTAGGCGTGACTGCTCTGTCCTGGGTCAGTCGGTGTTGACAGTCTGGAGAGAAAATCATGTGTCATAGATGGATTCTAATCTTAAAAGTAGAGTGAAGGACATGTTTGCAGAAATGGAATATAATATTTATAGGTATGTTTACAACTGGATGTGTGTAGGATATGCTGCTGAATAAACAGATTTTACCTGAAGCGAACTTTGTTTTTCAAAGTTCTCTCACATCCAACTGCTTCTGTATACAATCTGTGTTCTCCAACTCTGCACTTTTTACTTGCTTTTTTGCCTTTTAGTGTAAATTGCACTGCGTATAAACAGTACAAGCTGCTGGTTGCCATCAGTGTTTGTTGTGGTAGTGTTCTCAAAGGGTTTGCTGTGTTGTCTGTTGCCAGAACTCCAGTGGTTACTGACCAGTGCGTTATCTATTGTATTGCAAAGTCTGTTTAAGCTTCTTTGTGGAACCAAGCTAGTCTTCAGGTTTGTGCCAAACTTTACATTATGACTGCTGATGACAGGTCTTACATAATATGAGCCAAACTGAGGGCAGATGCCAGAGGAGAGACAGTGAGAGTAGAGAAAGAAGAGAGGAGAGAGGCATGCTTTTGAGAGTGCAACTCTTTTTGTTGAGACTGTGATGGAGAATGTATGATAACCCTCATCCCTGAAGTATTTTGGTTTGAGTGGGGCTGGCGTGACCATGCAGTCGAGTGGGCGACACTGCAGTGAAAGACAAAGATAGCAGAAAGCCAGCAAAACTCACATGTGTTTTGGGTAAGGCCTGCATATGTACTTTTCTTATTTAATGGCAACCAAGGCATTTCTGTATGTCTGGCCTGTTATTGCTGTGACCATTTGCTTTAGCTTTAGATTGCCATATCGTTGGACTGGGAATGGCATCCAAGTTGAATTGGGCTCATTAAAGAAGTACTCCACATTTAAACATGTTTTTTTGAGCTCTAAACTAAATAATATGACTGCACTATGATGAAACACGTCAATGCTGGTGTTAATATTCTTGTCTAAACTATGAAAATCTGCATTTCATGGTTTAAAAATGTCTCAAATGCCATCTACTGTTGTAAATCACCCTGAACCTTGCAAGGCCAATGCTGACATAGGGTCAACCATTTGGGATTACTTTACGTAATGACATTTAAATAAGTGGAACGGTGAGTGTGCGGCTTCCCGCCGCTCTGTGTCTCGCATCTGGCCAGCAGCTCAATCGGCAGGGCCGGGCTCCTGCCCACACGCACACGCACACGCACACAGTTTTTGAGAGAGTTGCGAGTAAATAACCTTGTACAGCGCACTTGGTGCC
>NW_023339696.1:1974384-1976783 GCF_004916995.1 Morone saxatilis
GCGATCAATATGTTTTGGCTTCACTTTTGGAAAGCTCTGACTACCAGCTTGTTGTTCCTGTTACACTGCTGTGGTCAGTCCACCCATCACTTCAGGCCCTAAAGTGACATTTTTTGCATTTTGCAATCATAGATCATAGTGCATTTTTTAAATTTGCTGAGAGGTTAGCAGTCAGAAAGGATGTAATACTTTTAGTTTGAATAGGTTTAGTTTGAAACCGATCAATGATCGGTCTCTGTCTCGGTCTGGTGTTAAATACTGACAGTTTGGGTTGATAGCTTGAAACTTTGGGACCCATAGTGTTGGTATTTTATAACCTGGGAATGAGACTCAACAATCAACTATCTTTCTCTGCTCTGATTAGTTGTTTTCGGTCAGCCGCAATGGATTCTTGCAAATGCCATTAGGAGCACTAGGAGGAGCCAGAGGAGTCTGTTTATTTGTCTCATGTACTACTGTCAGGATATAGTGAAAGTTTCAGCAACTATTAATTTTGTTACAGTTACTTACTAGCTTTAAAATTTGAAGTAGAACAGCCAGAAGAAAGTGGACAAATCAGACATCAAAGAAAATTCCTCCTACTTCTGAGATGGTTATACACTCAGGTCAGGTTAAGGGGAAGTCGATGAGGGTCCTCACAAGCAATCTAAACTTTAGTTTGTGTATGTATGTCTGTGTTTTCAGGCATGTGCCATCTGCCACCTCAGTCAGACTCAGGACACACAGTTAGACCACAAGCAGCTATTAAACACTGACCCGCTTTTTTACAAACTTCTACAAACTTCATCTCTCTCTCTCTCTCTCTCCCTCGATTTCTGAATCCCTTTTCCAGAATGTGTTGTTCATTGTTTGTGGTGTAAAATATGGAGATAGGGGAGAAACTGAGAAATAATAAGAGAATCAATGGAAATTGTGTGGCATTAGCAGAAAGGTCCAGGAATCACCAAAACCATAAGAATTCATCCTCTTATCATGAATAGAGTTGTAGATTTCATGGAAATCCAGCCATTAATGGGGAAGGGACCTAAACAGACTATATCCTCAAAAAAAAATGCTGCAAAAGTGCCCTCTTGAATGCCCCTATGCTAGAGGACCCTCTAGGGGTTTATCCTAACCCTCATGTGGCTGTTTTACCATAAATGCATCACAATTTGGTTGTCTGTCCAGATTTTTAGAACCTGGAGCACTTTAACTTATACCTTTTTATTCTTTATCATGTTTGTATTATTCAATTCAATTCATAATACAAGTAAAGGAAAAGGACAGAGATAAAGGTGCACAAGAACAACAACTATACTAATAGAAATGACTGATGATGATGATGATGATGATGATGATGATGATGATGATACTTTTAGAGACTATAGGAACCACAAGTAGCCCTGCATTCAGAGAGCACAGTGTTCTAGAGGGGTAATAGGGTGCTATGAGCTCTTTAAGATATGAAGGGGCCTGACCTTGAACCTTGTTAATGGTGCCGTCTGGCATTTGTGTGTGGTGTGCCTTGGGTGCCTCAGGTTTCTCCCACAGTCCAAAGGCGTGCAGGATTGTTAATTGGTGACTGACATTGCATGTAGGTGCTGCCTGAAGGTCGTCAAAACCACATGGCATTTGGCAACAGGGAAAATGTGGCTTCACAACAGTAAACATTCTGTGGCAAACTACAATTTGGGCAGTAATAAATCAAACTGTCATCCATCTTCGCCTCACCTCTCAACATTTCTCAGTGAGTTCAATCTCATCCTACCTGGATGCCACCAGTGTAGCTAGTGACTAGTGATGGGAATTCCGGTTCTTTTTAGTGAGCCAGATCATTTGGCTCAGCTCACCAAGTAGAGCCGGCTCTTTGGTTTCCCAAACGGCTCTTCATTTTACCACTTGTACCTTTTAATAATTCAGCCAAATTTAGCACTGTTTTGACTTATGATTTGTATGTGTACACATATATCGCTTAAAGTATTTAATACATCCTTTGTACAGAAGTATTCAAAAGTAAAAATTACATTTTCTTATTGTAATAAATTGCTGTAGCCAATTGGTTTCATTCCATTTACAGACCTTGAAACCACCCAATAAATGCACTACCTTGCTTGTAGCTAGTAACTACTCTGCTACACAAAGCAGATAGAAACACCTATAAAAATGTAAGCACTGAAATTCAAAAAAGGACACACAAACCCCTAACAAAAAAAGTAAAGTACTGAAAGAAAAGTACATTAAATAGAGGACTTAAATAAATGTGCTTTGTTAAAGCCCACCATTGACATCTGGACAAATAAATCCATATTTACCTGCATAGAGTAAAGATAATGATGAATAAATAACATAATAAAAAGAAATATATTACAATGTGCAAAAATGCAGCATCCAACTCTCTATAAACTAACCACCATCAACTA
>NW_023339696.1:1976884-1977228 GCF_004916995.1 Morone saxatilis
GTTTCTTCTTTCTGTTATTATCTGCCCTGTATCCTGTATCATATCATTCTGCTTTGCATTACTGTACAAAAAAAAAAAAAGGCTCGCGGATGGGAGCTGGCTCCCATCGTTCACTTAAAAGCCAAGTTCAAAGAGCTGGCTCGTTCGCGACTGACACATCACTAATGATAACAGGGACCGGTCTGCAGCACAATTTGCAAGTACAGTTTTCTGGTCCTTTTCATACCCAAACCACGTCCATGCAACAAAAGTAGTTACTCATTGTGTCTTGGCTGTTTGGCTATTTTCTTTCATTGCCCGGTTCTATGAGGGCAGCAGCGCAACCTGCAAAAGGGCTGGGTGAA
>NW_023339696.1:1977324-1977498 GCF_004916995.1 Morone saxatilis
AAAGACACTGATTTGGTGAAACTGCTTGTATTATTATTATAACCTGACTGACACTCTTTTAGTGATAATTATCTTATCTCACCTCGTACATTCATATATAGTTCAGTAAATAATGTTATTGTTAATTGTTAAGAGCGTTTGCATTGCATTGTGTTTGACGGATAAAACACGAGA
>NW_023339696.1:1977598-1983213 GCF_004916995.1 Morone saxatilis
GGTTAGTCAAGCCCCAGCCAAAATGTTGGCCATTACCTTCCCCTCTCTCTTTCTTCACACCAGTATCCTCATCTCTCCCTCTCCTCCCCTCCTCCTCCAGACACTTAAGTCTCCTCCTGTCTCTTGTCTCAGACACTGAAAGCTTTCTGACAGACTACTGCGTTGATTGGACCTGATCTGCTGCAATCACAGCAACCATTTACTCTAATTCTAGGCCCCTTAATTCAGTGCATTTAATCACACTGGACGTGCAGCAGATTCAATAATTGACTAACTTCATCCAGTCCAGCACCTGCTCTGAATTAGTACTCTAATTGAAACAAGTAGCAGCACTACATCACCGACTGATGACCTTCTTTCTTTTTGGCATATTTTGCAAGCTTCTCTCCATGAAATTATTCCCTCAAATTGGCTGGGCCTGATTTGAAGAAAAACGCAACAAACGTTATTTGATGGAATATGCCAGTCCATTTGCTTTCGGGTGAGCTCATTGTGAGTTAATAGGCCGTCAGGCCGTAAGGCCTTATTTGGATCCAGTATTTCCAATTTCCTGAGCAGCCTTCTTTATGAGCAATACACCAGTATGACATTACACACCCCACAATACAAAAACATTGGTAAACACAGTGTAAATTTGGCTTGAATTGTGAGTGTGAACCAGTTCCACTCGATGCATGTTCTGTCTAGAGCGCTCGGGCTTATCGTAACATGTAGATGTATTTGCTTACTTCTGTTTGCTTCCATCCACATTTCACAATTGATACAAGGGCTTTATAATGATTCGCTCTGCCTGAGAATCATCCTTGTGAAAAACCAGATGTGAATTGACAGAATATGAGTGAGTTAGGCCATGAATGTATTGGATGTGGTTATAGCCCAAATCAAAACGTGTTGAACATGTATTACTGTCAGCTGACAATTAAACACATTGGTTTGTTTGGTTTTTGAGAGACCTGCTTTTGTAGGACTCCACCAGGAATATTCATTATTCTTACTGTGTAACAATACGCTATCCTTAAAGTTGGGAGTAGGTGATTTATATAAATGGTAAATGGACATGTACAGTACTTGTATAGCGCCTTTCTAGTCTTCTGACCACTCAAAGCATTTTTACACTACGTGCCACATTCACCCTTTCACACACATTCACTCGGTGATGGCAAAGCCCATCGAACAGGAACGAATGCATTCACACACATTCATACACCAATGCACAGCACAGCAGGGGTTCAGTATCTTGCTCAAGGACACCTCAACAGGGGAGCGGGGGAGCAGGGGATCGAACCAACAACCTTCCAATTAGGGGATGACCCGCTCTGCCTCTGCACCACAGCCGCCCGTTATAAACAAGTTATGTTATAAACATAACTTGTCATATTTTCTAGTGCTACTAATGGCATTTGCAAGAATCCACCAGGCTTGAACGAAAACAACCAATCAGAGCTGAGAAAGACAGACAGATGCTTTGGGTTGTGGCCTGAAGATAAATGATTGTTCAATCTGATGATCAGGGAATGAGACTGAATAATCAGTTATCTTTTTGGCTCTAAATTTTTTGTAATGAAGTAAGTAGCAACAGTGGCTCATGCAGATCCAGCAGGCGGCAGCTCATTCAAACATGTTATACTTTGGTTTGAATCTGTATATTTTTTGGGTCGTATTGCTGTATTTCTTTTTGGCTTGCTGAAACACGTATTACCTAACTATGTCAAAAAGCATGAGGTTTGGATTAAAGAACAGCAGACCTTGAGATGACCCACCTAGCCAGATCAGCCCGACCAACCATCACAGCGGGAGGAGAGGAAGAGAGTTAGATAGGTGCCATGCTGGCCCAGCTTAGACTTAAGGCTGTTCCTGGCTAATGTCTGGTGGACGAAACCCCGGATCCTTGACCAGCACACTGTGTTCGAAGCCGACAGAGAGCAGGACTACAAGAGGTGGACTCTGTGTCTACATCGATGATGCTTGGTGCTTAAATGCAGTCAAAGTGGATGGACACTGTTTTTTTCCATTTGAAAAGATAAAACCATATTATCATCACTATCTTTTTTGCTACTGTTTACATCCAACCAAACAAATTCAAAAGATGACCTGCAGAATTATTTCTATATATATTTCTTATGTATGTATATAAATAACTGTATATAGGTTTTTTTCTTCCTTATTTTCTGAATTCCATATTGGGGGGAATTTCCAAAACAACATTTACGTATGTATATAATATTTTGTTATGATGATGATGATGTTGTTCATCGCTATTCATTGCTGCCATGAAGAATTTTGGGACGATATTATCTCCTTTCTTTTGGTAAAGGATAGTCCAGTGTATCATATGCTAAAAGAGATAAGAAAGGAAGCACTGAGCAGCTTTCCTTAGGATTTAGAGACAGAGCTCTAGTCATGGCTGCTACTGTACAACCGGCTCATTTCACTCAGGAACCTTCCTAAACAAACAAGACTATTCGAACGCAGCCAGTGTCTAAAAATGTTTGGAAGATATTTTTAGGTTCTGGAAAGGAAGATTGCTGTAAAAAAATTACCTGTAAACCAGTAGGTGTCAGTATATAATCATATAACTCATGACAAATTAATCTCAACTCAAGGTCAGTTTACATGATTTAGTTAAGTTGGTAAGTCAGTGGACCATGAGCTGAGATTTACATTCAGAATGCAGTATACAGTGTGACCGACCAGTAACCTCCTCTCACAAAGGGTTGACTAACTAATAAATAGCTGCTGTACTGTTAGGACACTAAAATAATAAGGAAATGGATGAAACTGCAGCAGTAGTACAGTATCAGCTGCAACCCTCTGAGATTGACAGACACTGAGGTTTGTGCACTGTGAGAGATGATTAAAAATTCCAGTTATGTGAACATAAAGCAGGGAGCAGCTCAAGGGAGAGGTGGAGGAGGATGGTGTAACAATGGAACCTCTGAGTTTTTATTCCATTTTTGGATGTTTCGGAAAGGAAACACAAGTGCAAACTGAAAATGTTGCATAATCCATATATAACACCATCTCTATCATTTTCCCACCTTCTCACTCCGATGTGACCAGAAAGGAGAAAAACAGTGTTTATCCTCTTAACTCACATTCACACACTATAAAAAGGCACAGATCAAGAGCATACCATAGAGAGGAGAAAAGATAAGTATTTCCCCTCTTACACCTTGCTCTCTTTTGGTTTGTATGTGTGTGTTTCTCCATTTCTGGCAGTAGAGGAAAGATAAAGTCTCTTCCCCATATCCAACCACAGAAACATGGGATGTGGGAGGGAAACCCAACCACTGGCTAGAAAACAACAAGATGCATGTCCTGAGAGAGATAAGCACAGAACAAGATACAAACACATTGGCAGAAAAGGTATATACTACTACTACTACTGCATATATACTACTACTACTACTAATAATAATAATAATAGATTGTGGTCGTTGCTTGGGTGGGCCCTTGCTGGGTTGTCCGTCACCGATCCAAACAGGTGCGCATAGACAGGCATTCGTGTAACAGCCTTGGTGACAACCCTGACATTCGCAGGTGTAAGACACGTGTCTGCATGCCCTCCTGTCGGCGAACGAGGTCACGTCAACGTGACCAAAAGGCGCAAACATTTGGGGCAGGTAATCGTGTGACTCCAGCTGCTAACAGGAGGTAAAGATTTGCACGGTATCATCAACAGTGAAACGAATTATGGTGCGCAAGACTACAATTGGGGCCACGTAATAATTCACAAACTGTCAAGTTCACTTCCTCTTCGCTCCAACCTCTTCAATCATATTTCTTCAGTGCAAGGATTCAATACTCATACCTACACTGGATGCCACCATGTAGCTGAAGTAGGATAGTGATGGGCAATTCCGGTTTCATTTTTAGTGAGCCAAGAGATCATTTGGCTAACAACTCAATCCAACGTTCCGCAGCCCGGCTCTTTTGGTTTCCCAAAACCGCCTCCAATACATGCGTAACCCGTATATAAACTTGTCACCTTCACCTTATAATAATTCAGCACAACCTAAACTATTTCTAGCACTGATATATTGACTCGATCCTCCAAGAATTTGTCTATGCTGCTATCAACCACACCTACTCCGCTTACATACAATATCCAAATCTCAAACTAGCATCCTTTGTACAGACAGTCAAGTCCGCTAAATCATAAAAGTAAAAATTACATTTTCTTATCTCGTAATAAATTGCAGTAATCCAATTTGGATTCTCCATTCCAATGTTAACAGCCATTAGAATACACCCACAATAAACATTGCCCCTCACCTTAGCTCTGTAAGCTACAGTGACCGCTTTACTCTGCTAACAACAGAAGCAGACATCGATTAGAAAACTCCATATAAAAATGTAACGCAACAGACAATTCGACATACACAACCCAAACCCCGCCCACAAACCAACAAAAAAGATAAGTATGAAAGAAAAGCTCCCTCCCCAACTAAAATAGAGGAATGCCTTAACAAATAAAACACTTCCTAAATAGTGCTTTGTTAAAGCTCAACCATTGACATCCTGGACAAACTGTTAAACAAATTCAACAAAAAAAAAATTATCCATATTTACCCTAGCACTAAAGAGTAAGATAACGATAGGATGATGGACAACCCCTACAACATGATCATAAATTAAAAAGAAAAAATCATATTAATAAACAAATGTAGCAAAAAGTGCAAGCATCCCAACACTCATCTATTATCACTAATCACCCCAACACTAAACATCAACTAAGTCTACTAACCCCGCACGAAACTTTTTTTTTATCTTATTCCAGCATGAGTCAGGATTGGCAAGCTAGATGGAAAAAGGAGCCCAAACACAATATCCTCAGCCTTTACGGCACGCGCCTGATACACACCGAATATTCATTCTTTCTCATGAAATAATATATACTGCCAACAAATGAAATAAATACCCACGTATCAACCCTGTAACAGATCTGCTATTAGACCAATTACGCAAATGTCACAAAATAAAAAAAAAAGGCGATCACGGAAGAAATGTGCGACTGCTGCTCCTCGTTCACTTAAAGCCAGCCACAGCTCTGCAAAGAAGCTGTTGCTTGCGTTCGCGGACTGACATCTATTCTTCAATGCACTCCACTAATATTTAACTATTGGCGGACCCCGGTCCCTGGACAGTCTACATACGCCTTTGCCGTCAAGCAGTACAGATCCTTTCCTAAGTCCTTTTCCAACATCACTTACGCCAACCAGCCTATTGCAACACATAAACGTAGTTATCTCGTATATGTTAGGGTACTTGGCTGTTATGGCCCTATTTTCTTTGTTCCAATATGCCCGGTAATCCTTGCCCATCGAGGGCCGAGCAGCCAACCTGCTAGAAATCCAGCGGACCTGGGTCCGCACACGCTTACCCTCACCGGATGGATAATCATAGGTGGCGATTATTGAATTACTTGTATCAAAATAAAGACACTAATTTTGGTGAACTGCTGTATTATTGATTAGTAACCTGACTGACACTTTTTGTGTGATCAACTTATCTTATCGTGCACCTCTACATTGGCATATATAGTTCAGCTAAAAATTTCATTGTCAGATTGTTAAAGCGTCTTGCATTGCAATAGGTTTGAACGATAAAACACG
>NW_023339696.1:1983238-1986652 GCF_004916995.1 Morone saxatilis
TATGTTTGCCAAAACAGAAAGTTGGATGAGGCTATGATAAGCCCTGGTAACTGGAGGTCTCCTTCATAAAAAGCAGAATATCTAGTTTTATCCGAGCAGTCTGATGTGGGTAGAGCTCTGTATGGTTATATTGTAGCAGCCTGCTGTTGTTTTCAGGCCATTTAATAAAGGTAAACTCAGTGAATGGTCGTGCATAAAGACACTGCGCTCTGGTACGGCACTTAAAACAACTTAACATATCCGTCCATGCCTTCAGATGCTGCAGAGACCTCATGAACTGAAGGAGAAGCTTTTTATACGATATAAAGCCACTGTGGACAGCACATACTGTAAGAATCACCCACATTCATTCATAGATCAGTGACTGATTTACTGACTTTCCTGCTTTAACCATATTGAACCTTTTGCTGCTGCCTATGCATTGTGTTTGAACATACAGCTGCAGTACAGTAGCAGCGTGAATATTGGCACACATTCGCCAGGGTGTTTATTATCTTTTATTAGTTAGGACTGCTTCTGATTGATAAATGCAAATTTCCTGCCTGCATCTGTGCATTTGGAAGAACGTAAAGTGTTGTACAAATGATGATGAATATCACCCTAAAGACTGCGACACAACCAAATAAACAATAGAGCATACATATTATACAATAGACATTTTTCTGTCGTCACGCTGTATGTATCACCAGTATATCAATATCATATCAATGTATGTCATATTGCACAGCCTTATTTGGCAACATATACTGCAAATATATTACTTGCCTGGCCTATGAATCAGATGTGAATTAGACTGAAACTGAATGGGAGGGAAAGAGAGTGTGGGAGGTGAAACAGATGAGATTCATTTCATAGCTGAGAAAGAGAGAGAGATGTTGGCAGTGCTCCATGTCTGCAAATGGACTCATTCAACAGGGGTTGAGGGTCAATTTACTTTTCATTCAGCTTCTTCAGGAACTAGAGTTTCCTTCTAATTTAACCTGAAAATCCTTTCAGTCGAGAGGAAAATATCTTTTATCCAATCTGTAAAGGAATTACATAGAATGAAACACTGTTTAGTGCCAGTTGCACTTAATAAGGCAAATTTATGTGTATAGCACCTTTCAGCAACAAATTCAGAAGTGCTTTACATAAGATATCAAAGACAAGAAGAATACAAGACAATATACAAATAATTTAACCAGTTAAAACCCTCCTTCCCACTGGTGCTGGAGTTTAGGGTTTGGGCTAATTAGGGATTAGAGGTAGGGTTAGGGTTCAGGTGGGTCTTAAGAGGTTAAGAGTAAAAAAAAAGATAAAAATGAGCTACAGTAAGCAGACTTGATTCAGACCACCCGAGAGGCCTGAATGGTTCATAACAGAGCAGCAGATGAGAAATGTGTTTCAGCCCCTTTAGCATTCAGTGCTTTATAACCCAACAGCAGAATTTATTGTCAATTTCATGACACTCAGGAAGCCAGTGTAAAGATCTGAGAACTGTATTGAAATGATCCATTCTCTTAGACTCTCTGTACACCAAGCTTAGTGCCTCGCTTTGTGGTCTTTAATGTTATGAAGCTAAGCGATGACTTTAAATCATTTTTCCCAAAACATTTTTTGTTTTATCTTTGTTTAACTGGAGAAAAATGTTGCACATCCAATCACTGACTTGTTGATTAAGTGTTTGTATGGGATCGTAGTCACCTAGTGATATTGTTATGAATATTTGTGTTATTTGCATAATTAGATTATATTATTATGTTAGATTATTCTTTTAAGACTTAATAGATACAGTTTTACAGGGTCTGTGGGAAATTGAAAGTAGAGAAGTGTTGAATATTTGCAAAAGATGATGCCATGCAGTTAAAAACGTTTTTGAAAAACACTGTAGGGAAAGTTGACATTGGGTGTTAGTAAAATATCTCAACAAATATTGAATCATCTATGAAATTTGCTGTGGATATTCATGTTCACCTCAGGATAAATTAGAATAACTGCTGATGGCCTGACTTTTTTTTAAATACAAGAAATATTAATAAAATAACAAAAATAGCCTGTGAATTTACATGATTAATATAAAATAATGTAAAAAAATCTGTAACTAAAAACTTCTTTTTTTTTCTTTTTTACTTTGTATTTAATGGATTAAACAATGAACAGTAAAAAATGTATTTGTGCTGTAATTGTACATGGATTTGTTTGTTAATTGACAGATATCTTGTATAATTATGGATGTTTTCATTACAAAAACTAAATTTAAATCATTTCGTAAATTTGAACCTGATTATTTCTATTCGCCTGTATTTAAAGTTAATTTAATTGTTTTTACAGTGTAAATATGTTTGATTTAACATTAAGAAGCCCCCCAAAAAAGAAGATTATATGTAAAATTTAGGCTAAAAACTGTATTTAATTATAGAAAATTATTTTTATCAGTTTTTTATAATTTGGTCTATGGGCAATACCTGCAAAGCTAACCATTCCCATCAGCCTGGCTACTTTCTTTTTAGTCTTAATTAGTAAATGTTAGTATGTTAGCATCCTGACTTTTGCATCTATAGATAGATACATTATCTAGAGTAGATAGAGTAGGTCTATTTCAGTTCACCTCCTTAAAGGTGTAAAATAGACGATAAAGCAGTTTATGCTTTAGGACGGGGCTACCTTGTGATTGACAGGTCATTCTTAGTGAGTCCGTCCAGCTCAACACACAAAATTCAGATCAAACTGCTACTTACTACTTTAGTGTGTACTTTTTAGCTGGAATACAAGATTGTGTGTAACCAGGCGAGCTGCTATTGTTTCCTGCTACAGATGAGTTGCAACTGGGCAGCCAATGAGCGACAACCATAACTCCAAACTCGAGGCTTCAAAACAGTACTCTACAAACTATTAACTGATGTCATGATAGGTTTACAATTGTACTTTATCAATGTCTAGATTTTATCACTATCTAGTTTCCTGGTAGGTTTCCATGTACGTATTGATTAATAAGTTTGTACTTAACAGTTATTTTGGTTCTTCTCCCAATAACTATATTTGGTTTCCATCTAGTTTCCTAGTAAATACCAGGTAATTAGCAGACTGTAAAATAAAACATTAACCGCTAGGTAAAGTACCTAATAATGACAATTTTCTATTAAATAAAAAAACGTTATTAATGTTATTCCATTACATATATGCCGAAATTATAACATAAGTGGGTTAAACTCATCGAAATTGAGTGTTTCCAGCTCAGCCAAGATGATATGATGATATATACTTTATTAATCCCCTATTGGAGAAATTGTTCTTTTCACTCTTTTATTTTATACACACACACACACACAGGATGAAATACACACTTCATGCATTGTGGACATGCAAACAGGGAGAGAGATGGTGGAGTGATGGGCTGCCACGTTAGCAGCGCCTCATGAGCAGTTTCTTGGGGTT
>NW_023339696.1:1986752-1989572 GCF_004916995.1 Morone saxatilis
GATGAAAAGACAGAAGAAACACAGCTTTTAGGGCCCGACTACTGCGAATACCAATTGAAATGCAAGGAATTATTATTTCTTCGCCAAAGGATCACATGTTTGGAGGCTCCAACATACCCATAAACTCATAAAACACAAAATTCAACAATTGCAAAAGTTTTACGAAATTATATGGATCTCAGACATGGGTGTAGCAAAATGGCACAGCAACCCCTAAAGGCATGTTTCACTGATATAAAAATTGGTACAAACATGTATCATGTTCTGACAAACAAAAAAGCTGCTTGGACCCCTACCCCAAACCCAACCAACCCAACCCGAATGGCAGTGCAATCTAAACACATTCGCGATTAAATGTTGAGCTATTTGTGACTGTGTCAAACAGCGTGTCTGTAAAATTTCAATATTTTGCCATGAAACAAGATGTTATCATAACTTCAGTGTACTTTAACCAGTCTCCATCAAAGTTCTTATGTCTGATACCAGTCCCTGTCTGAACACATCTACATGCCAATATTTGGGGCCACTTACTGGCTCTATCATCTTATTTACGTGAAATTTTATCTACACATGATGTGCTAGCACAATATGTGACCTCAGCATGCCCCAACGTGCACAGACTGCGAGGGCCCGTTCATTATTGCTTGCAGCTTTAATTATATATGGAGTACCATAAAATGCAAGTAAGCAGATCAAATTTACCACACCTATAAAAAAAAGTTAGCTCATTATTTGCATTTGACAGATCTACTAAGGTGGGATTCAAATGGACAAAGGCTTGTGGACCTATTGAATGCCATCATTACTATGCTATAATTAAGAGGCAAATGGAGCAGAGCCACTCTGCTCCATTTCAGGTAAGTTAGGGATAACATTAATGGCAGTAAGAATGGGATGTCATCTTCCCTTACCAGAGCCAAAAAACTGAAAATAAAATTTAAAAAAACAGTTACCTCCATGAAAGAAAATGACAGAAAAAGGGCAACAAGCCTAGGTGCCAGTGATACAGCTGTGCCTGTTGTTGTCATTCGACTCACAGAAATAACAACTCTTCAACTTTTAGTGACACATTACTCCCTGCTGACTGGTTAGGGCAACTTTAAAAAAATAATAATAAAAATAAATAAATAAAACACTTCCTCTTCCAAGCAGAAATCAGCTAATATGAACATGATGCCAGGATGAACAATGAGGCAAAATGAAATGGCCTTTCAGTCTGATTATCAGTTATTGGAATGAACTGGTAGAAGAGAAGAAATAAACTGACAGCTGAAAGATAAAAAAGTAACACCGCTGTACTTACCAGGTTGCTGTCCTTATTCCTGTAGCTGCTACTCTCTGGACTGAAGTGCTCTGGAACAAACACACAGATACACAAAGAAGAATTTTAGCTTGACACAACCAACATTACAGTGGAGCAACAAGCTGGCTCTGAGTGTGACCAAACACAATCTAAAATCATAAGTTAGACAACACACAAAACCACTTGACACCCATCATAGAATTTGGATGGGACAAGGTACACAATGGAAGCACAGACTGTCATCTCACTGCAGGATGCCCAGGTGACATTAATCTAAAATCTTTAAGGAAAACATAAACATTTATTCCCACTTGGGTTTTGTTTTTGTAGTTCTGGTCACTGGTTCTTAAATTATATTGTACTCACAGATCTCTGCAAAATACTGGGGGCGCCTGGTTAGCTCAGTCGGTAGAGCTGATGACCCATATACAGCAATGCAGGAGCGGCCCAGGTTCGAATCTGACCTGCGGCCCTTTGTTGCATGTCGTGCCCTCTCTCTCTACCCACCTTTCCTGTCTACCTTCAGCTGTCACTATCAAATAAAAAAAGGTCAAAAAAATAACTATATAAAAAAAATATATATAGTTCTGACTGGAAAGACAAATGAGCTGACGATCGCACAGGTTGGAAAGATTTGTGCATGCGTCAGCGTTGTGGTTGTCTGCCAGAAGCTGTGATAAATTGGCTTTGTATCCGGTTTAAAGTCACATTTTTACCATCTACTGTTTAGATCTTGGTTAACTCTAACCCAGGTCTTTAGACTAGGGGCCGTTTCTCTCCCAGTCATCACAGTGCATCAGACGCAAACCACTGTGTACTGCTTCCACCACACCTACTTATGGTTGTGGTGATAATGCAGGGTTCCCACGAATCCTATAAAACCTGAAAATTGATTAAAATGACCAAATATCCTGGAAATAATCTGTTGTCCTGGAAAAATGTTAATTGTATTATAGCCCCTCACTAGGCATTTTGTTTGAAACTCAACTGTAGGTAGGACACCCTGCGCCACTTCAAGGTGGGTTTACCAGATATGAATCAATCTTGCAGCAATCTTTTTGGCATCGACTCTTTTTCTTTTTTCTGGTCCCGAGCAGAATTCTCACAAAAGCCCAATGGAAACATTCTTGTTGTGGTTGATAAATACCTTCACAGCAATGTTAATTGTATGTGCAAGAAACACTTTCTGCTTCTTCTTTTAATAGGCTAATAGGTGAAAAGATAAATTGTCTGTAAAATAAAATAAATTCTACTTAATTGGTACTGTTATTTATGGGCTGTGGACAAAATAATGTTATGTTTAAAAGAAATCACACAATTCACTACAGTACTCACACACTGACCACCTACCTTTCATGAACACTTCATCATTCAAAAAGGAGGAATAATACTGGGATTAAATGTATAAATATTAGGCTGGTAAAGACTGGTATATTATAAAGCCGTTTGTAAGCTGTCCTGTATTGACAAGGAAACTCCTGGGAGATGATTTCTTTTTTTTTGTGAAGAACTTTTTA
>NW_023339696.1:1989672-1992829 GCF_004916995.1 Morone saxatilis
ATTCTTATCCTTTTTTAATATTAACGATATAGTTGCTTCGGTGAGAGAAGCCAGCCTCCAGAGTTTCGTCATACATTGATTTAGGGGACTAATCTGGAAGAGAATGTCTTATAGTACTCAATTAGAAACCCATCAGGTCCTGGAGTCCGCCCGCTCTGCATGGAGTTAATTGCGGCTTGGATCTCATTGGTGGTGAGAGGTTGATCAAGGGAGGATTGGATGTCTGGATTAAGAGTGGGAGCATCTAGAGAGTCCAGAAAGAATTGTATTTTAGCTGTATTTGTGTCCGCATCTGACAAATAAAGGTTTGAGTAAAACTCTTTAAATTGGCAGTTAATAAGGTTGATGTGGTTACGCCCGGGCCAATGTTAATCTCTGTAATTTGGGAATTGCTGGTTGACTGTCGGAGCTGATGTGTGAGCCGTGCTCATAGAATTTGTGTTTTGTTTTAAGCAAATTGCTTACTACCTTATGGGTAGAGAGATTATTATATTCCATTTGTAACAAGATGCGCTCTTTGTGAAGTTCTGATGTGGAGTGTGCTGAGCATTTTTTATCGATCGTCTGCTGTAGACTGCTCAATTTCCAAAAGGCGTTTATAGTGTTCTTTATTTTTATGTGCCTTGTATGAAATTGTCTGACCTTTAATGTAGGCTTTATGTGATTCCCATAAGGTGCGACGAGATATGTCTGGACAGTCATTCATTTTGAAAAAGAGGTCTATTTGTCCAGCAACAAATTTTTTAAATTCGGAACATAACAACAGAGAAGGGTCAAGCCACAATGTTTGCCGCGGTTGGACATTATCCGGAAAGTGAATGTCTAATTGTACAGGAGAATGATCTGACACTACAATACTATGGTATTGTGAGTTGGTAACATATGGGAGGAGGTTATTATTGATCAGAAAGTAGTCTATCCATGGTTCTACAAGATTGTAGGAGTGCATGAAAGAATCAAGAACACCACCAGATTTGGACATTTGGGATTGGATCTGTCTAATTGTGAGTGAAGCACGCAGTTCAAGTCTCCAGCTATAATAAGCTGATGGGTGTTGACATCAGTTAAGAACGAAATTACTTACATTACATCCCAATTTGGGCCATAGATGTTGATGAAAATAATGGGAGAGCCAATTAATATGAAATTTACCACTGGGGTCTTGGATTGTTTTAGTATGGCTGAATTGGACTCCCTTTCTAAAGAGAATTGCAACACATCTTGAACTGTGGTTAAAGTTGGAATGATAGACCTGGCCGATCCAACTGTTTCTCAGCCTTGTGTGGTGATTGAACTTCGGATGTGTCTCCTGCAGGAATATAATGTCAGGGTTAAATGATCTCAAATGACAAAAAATCTTGTTACGTTTAACTGTATTGCCCATGCCTCTAATATTCCAGGAGATGAAAGAAACAGAGCCAGGAACTCTATGTATCTGTCTCTGTGATGTCATGTTACATTGAATTTGTAAAGATATATCGTGTCCTCAAGCCCTTGGAGAAAATGGTTGGATCTAATAATACAAACATACAGTACAAACAAACTCAAAGAAAACTTAAGAAGAGTTGAGAACAGGTGAACAAAAGACTCTTGGTACCCTTCCTTAAAGGCTATCAGCCCACCCATGTAGGTTGCTCCATCACCAGTTGAGCATACCATCGAACAAGAACACTTGGTGTTAACTTAGCCCTACGAGAACTATGCATGAATAAAACAGTTAAAGAGATAATGATCCTCTAAGATTAAGATGACTGAATTAGTTACTTTAAGTAGCTGCCATACACAAAATAAGAAGAAGAAGAAGAAAGAAAAAAAAAATATATATAAATAAATAAAAAAAATAAAAAATAAAAAAAATAAGAAATAAGAAAGAAAAAAAAGTAAATTGAAATTGAGGATTATCCGTCCATTCAAAGTGAAGTCTGTGTAATGGTTCATTAATTAACATCAGAAGGAAAGTAAGTAAGTAAATAAATAAATAAATAAATAAATAAATAAATAATAGTAATAAGGAAGAATGAAAATAGATAAGTGGATGGATAAGTAAATAAATGAATAAGAAGTGTTAGAAGGGGGAAACAGGCTACCTGCACATTATTGATTATTAATAATGGCCACTATGCTCTGATTACAAATGAACCCCATGTAAATATTGACGTATTGGTTAATGCACCCTTTCAAAACTGTCATGACTTAGTTTACCGTTCGGATGAAAAGTAGATAGACTGTACCTGACATTTTGTGGCATAACAGGTTGTATGTGAGTGTGGGGTTTACAGTCCTTCAGTTACCTGTATCCTCGGTTTGCAAGTGACCGATAATGTATTGCTTAGCTTCAGCAGGGTTGTCGAATGATCTCTGTTCTCCATTTGGGCCAGTGATTTTCAACGTTGCGGGGAACAGCAGACCAAACCGAGTGTTAGGGCAATGGCTCAGCAGCTCTCTCGCTTTTTTGAAGGCAGCCAGACATTTCCTCACAGCAGCAGTGTAATATGGATAGATGTAGATCGGCTTGTTGTTATGTAGAACTGGGCGCCGGCTTGACGCTCTTTTCAAGACATCCATGTTCTCTTGAAAATAGTGAAACTTAACCACAATTGGTCGCGGGGGATCCCCCCTTCTTGGGTTTGGGCAGCAGGCTTCTGTGAGCTCGGTCAAGTGTCGTAGTGTAGTCCAGACCCAGTGCGTCTTGTAGTAGCTTAGCCACTGACCTTTCCATACGAATATCCCTGAGGCTTTCCTCCACTCCGATAATTTGACAATTATCTTTATTATACGCTGTCTTGACTCCAGATCTTCCGTCTTAGATGTTAACTGCTTGACTTGGGAGGACAGCGATGTGAGCTGTGTCTCAAGCTCAACGACCCGGTCGGAGTAGTGGTTAGCCCCGTCTTCCAGGCTACGTATCGATGTAGCATGTAGCTTGAGCTCCTGGTTAGGCGTCTCCAGAGCTTCCCGTGCTTCAGAGCGGACTGTATTTATTTCTTGACGTAGCTCGGCGGAGAGACTCTCTATTTTTGTGTGCAAGTCTGTCGATAGTGTAGAGACCGTGTCCTCTATTTTGGCCAAGACTGACCGTTCAGAGGCTTCCATTATGGAGGCATCCATTATGGAGGCGACGGCCAAGGTGTCTGTGGGCGGTCCTGCCACGGGAAAG
>NW_023339696.1:1992929-1996004 GCF_004916995.1 Morone saxatilis
TAAATGAATAGATGTCCATTCCTCACCTTAATCATGTGCAGAACATAATCCCAGTACACAGAAACTATTCAAACCTGGTCCTTAAATCCGAAGTCCATCTGACTTTGTCCTAGTTCCTCCTAAAGGTTTGCAGTTTTAGTTTAAATTCGAGTTCTGTCTCTTTGGATGATTAATCCGTTTTAGCTCGGCTGGCCTGCCAGGTTAGGCGCCTGATCCTCTCTAGTCCACTCTCCATGGGTTTCACCACCGTCACCTGAAACCCTCTCCTCACCATGTCCTTAGTCGCCTCTTCAGCCGTGTTGTAAATGCTGATTTCTCCCTCGTAAAACACCCGTGGTTTCGCCGG
Organism: Morone saxatilis; assembly: GCF_004916995.1. Taxonomy (NCBI): domain Eukaryota; kingdom Metazoa; phylum Chordata; class Actinopteri; family Moronidae; genus Morone; species Morone saxatilis. Next base: position 1,993,276 of record NW_023339696.1, read on the forward strand.
GAACGGTGTTTGGAAGCGTATTTTCTTCTCCTTCAGAAATTTCTTTGCCTCTGCATACTCTTTCCGCTTCCTCAATACCTCCGGAGCTTAGTCATGGTCCAGAAACACCTTCTTCTTCTTCTCCTCGTACACAAAGCTTCTTTTCTGCCATGCTATCTTTATTATCTCTTCTTTGCTTCTATAACTCATGAATCTTACCACGATGAATCTCGGTGGGGAATCCGGAGGGGGCCGTGACACTAGCGCCGGGTGGGCTCTCTCGATCTGGAGGTGAAGTGATGGAGGCAACTCCAACTTTTCTCTCAGGAGATTCTCAATAAAATCAATCATGTCCTCCGCTCCCTCCGTCACTCCGTGAATCCTGACGTTTTCCCTCCGCAAGCGTCCCTCCTGATCCACCAGTCTGTTCTCAAACCATTTCTGTAGCTCCAGGAGTTCAAGTGTAGCATCCTCAACACAGCTTCCTCAGCTTCCTTTATCCACCCCTCGGCATTATCAATCCTATGATTTGCCACTCTGTCTTCCTTAATTTCTGTGTCTGAATTTTCACGACGGAAATCTCGCAGTTCACAAAGTATTTTCTCCAGGCTTGCCATGCTTTGAGTGGCCTCTTCGCCCTAATCTGTTAGCTCTGATGCTAACGTATCTTCGTCGTCGCTTCCACTGGCGTTTACCTCGGGTTTTTGAGACTTTCTTCCTAATTTTCCTCTCGGCATACTCTTTGCCCTTTCTGATTTATATTTAACCTATATGCCAGTTGCTATTTGACAAGTGAACAGGGCGTTCAAAAGTTTAAGTCAGGGAGCTCATTTTTTATGCTGCCGCCATAGTAGAGGTGCACCGGAAGTTGTGTGGACGTTGTTATTAAAAATGTTTGAGCTAAAAGTTGACAGGCAAAGTTTTATAAATCACAAAAGATCGTTTGCTGACATTTAGATGACAAATATGACATCTTTCCCGAATGAACTCTGGACTTGATGTTTCCAAACGCACATGAATGCAGCATGACTCTCAACTTCACTTTTTCCACATTGCATATTGAGCCCTTCTGTAACAATGAGCAGACCAAAGAAAAGAAAAGTGGACAGTGTTTAATAAGGAGTGGATAGCAAAATATTTTTGGCACTGATGTCCAATCATCGGCTGTATGTCTGATATGCCAGGAAACTATTTCAGTTTTTTGCTGGCATTCAAATTAGCAAAGGCTAGCAAGCCAGAAAGCTCAGAAGGCGAGTTTTTGAAAGACTGCATGATAGAGACAGCAGGTCTCTTATGTCCGGAGAGCAAAGTTTGAAAAGATCAGTTTATAGCGAAGGACAGTGACTCGCCATGTGGAACTGATTGATGAAGATATTGCCAGCGGGTTAAACAAAAAGGCAGAGTCCTTCAAGTTATATTAATTAGCACTGGATGAAAGTAACAACATAAAAGACACTGCTCAGCTCCTAATTTTTATCCGAGGGATTAACGAAGGTTTTGAGATGACGGAGGAGTTTTTAAACATGGAGTCCCTGAAAGAAAAGACGTGGGGAGAGGACTTATATGACAGCGTGTCTGCTGTCATTGAGAGAACGAAGCTACCTTGGAGTAAACTTGCCAATGTCACCACGGATGGATTGCCAAATTAAACTGGAAAAAACGTTGGGATGCTGAAAAGAATTCAGGATAAAGGAAAACCCTGACCAGGATGTGATTTTCCTTCACTGCATCATTCATCAGGAATCTTTGTCTAAGTCTGTATTGCAGCTTAATCATGTGGTGAATCCAGTGGTAAAACTTGTGAACTGTATACGAGTAAGGGGCCTCCAGCACCGTCAGTTCATTGCGTTCCTGGAGGAAACTGATGCAGATCACCAGGACTTATTTTACCACTCTCGTGTCTGCTGGTTAAAGTTTTTCAGAAAATGTGGGAGCTCAAAGAGGAGATTTGCACATCTTTGGAGTCAGAGGGGAAATCCGACGAATTTCCTGAGTTGAGTGACAACTGGCTTTGTGACTATGCGTTTGCTGTGGACATATTTTCCCACATGAATGAGCTGAACGTGAAGATACAGGGAAAAGATCAGTTTGTGCACAACATGTACACAAATGTGGGAGCCTTTAAATCAAAGCTGACTTTATTCTCCAGACAAGTTTCAAACAAATCTTTCGCTCATTTTCCCACACTAGCCACGCAGAAAGAGGCCTGTCCCGTCACACAACCCCGAAACAGCACCATCTGACCTGCAATTAGAACTGATCGATCTTCAGTCTAACTCCATCTTAAAGGAGAAGTTTAACTCTCTTAAACTTTTATGCTTCACTTAATGAAGCCACGTTTCCAAACCTCCGGAGGGCAGCACAGAAGATGCTGGTGTTGTTTGGCTCGACCTACTTGTGTGAGCAGACGTTCAGCGTCATGAACATCAACAAAACCTGTCACAGATCCAAGTTAACTGACCAACACCTCAGATCCAAATACATGCATTTGTTAAAAAAAAATAGTAAATGAGCCTTGCATATTCATTCTTTGCTGCTTCTTAAAGGCCAATCATTTCATATAATGGCTTGTACATGTCATATACATTAGTTCACATAAACACTCCATCCACCTGCTCCTCGCCTGGCCCCCCTGTCAAATTTTAGAACTCATTGTGGCCCGCAAGTCAAAAAGTTTGCCCACCCCTGGTCTAGGCCTATAGCAGCATAACTAAGGGATGGTTCAGGACTCACCTTAGCCAGCCCTAACT
>NW_023339696.1:1996104-1996666 GCF_004916995.1 Morone saxatilis
GAGGTCTTAATATGGCTTATTGTAAGAAATTCCCAAATTTGGGTGCTATCCAATTCAGCATTGTAAGTGCATCTGGCAATGCCTTCAACAGATCGGTAACCAATTACAGGCAAACAGTAAGTGATACATAAACACGAACCCATAAGTCTTGTTCAGCTATGCACAGATTTAGGTGAAGATTAGATTAAATATGTCTTTAAAAAATGTATAGAAAATTATACACAATTATTTAAAAATACATTAGAGGTACAACTGAAGAGTGTTACAAAGCACCAATAATTCAATAATAATTAACAATAATTCTATATTAAAATGATGTGTGTAGTGTGCTGGTGTAACATATTTGATTTGCTCAAAGGGGAGCAATTTTTGAATGGGTAGATCTCACTGACTTAACATTCAGCATTCAGACAGCTGAATTATTTTACTGCACTCAGTCCTGACGGGATAAAAAGAAGATGCTGACAGCTGTTTTTCGATGACAATGGGAAGTCCATTTTCTGCTAACGGTGGAGTGCATTGTATCTGTCCCTTAAAACTGTCTGTCTGTCAGTCAGTCTGT
>NW_023339696.1:1996758-1997254 GCF_004916995.1 Morone saxatilis
CTCTTATAAATTCTCTCACTGATGACTTCAATTCAACATTACAAACTGCTGAACTAGGTTGCTGCAGCGGCACAAAAAAAAGATAAACGGTTGCTTATTAAAATATTTTGCCTGGTAAATTTAAGCAGCTCTTCCACAGATCCCCCTGCCTCTTTCCACTAAGCTTCCGTTGTTCCTTCCTCTTCTGCTGTTTCAGAAAGTGAGGCGCTCAGTGGTCACTCTACCCTGGCTCATCTCCCAGAACACTGATTTGACAGACTGGATTCAGAAACCAAAAATCAAAAGAGGGCTTCCTGTAATTCTGCTGCAATGAGAGATACTAAGCTAGAAGCAATTTTTGAGGCTTTGGAATTGAAAGTGAGAAGAGCATAGTGAGGTGACTGTTGCTTAACTATGTTAATGTTTTTCTGGATGTCAAATTATTTTTGTTTCTATAAAGGGCAGATAACCAGAGGCCAGATATAGTAATAATATTCCCAGAGAGAGAGAGAGAGAG
>NW_023339696.1:1997413-1999015 GCF_004916995.1 Morone saxatilis
CAGTCCCTCCAGGATTTCATGGGCTTTTTTGGGATTGTGGCAGCCTAACATCCCTGATCTCAGGTACCAAAACTTGGCACAGGTTGATTTGATGTGAATCAGTACTCAGTAGTAAATGGTAAATGGACCTGTATTTGTACTTGTATAGCGCCTTTCTAGTCTTCCAACCACTCAAAGCGCTTTCACACTACGTGCCACATTCACCCTTTCACACACATTCACACAGCAGGCAAGTCCATCGAACAGAAACTAACTCATTCATACACATTCACACATGCATCAGGAGCAATTTGGGGTTCAGTATCTTGCTCAAGGATACTTCAACACATGCCAGGAGGAGCCGGGGATCGAACCAACAACCTTCCGATTAGGGGAAGACCCGCTCTGCCTCTGAGCCACAGCCACCCCAACCTACATCGGCCAGTACCCTTATAAATGCAGAGTTTGGTACCTAATCCTACTATTGACCCAACATTAGTATAATCTTGTGACTGTTAGACAATTTGAATGGAATGAAATAAAAGTGACACCTCATCATCTGACTACAAATGAACAAAAGCATTCATTTCATGTCTCTTAAAAAAGTACTACTTGACCAGCTTTACTGTAACTGATGCTGTGTAACCACTGTGAGAGCAGGATACCAGAGCCATAAAACACCACCCTGAAGCAGGAAACACTGCTTTTTTTAAAATCCAAAGCAAAGCAACTAAAGCAAGCCAGCAACTCTCTGCACTCTCTGCGACACAGCCAGCGATCAATACATGACTTCAGCATTTTATAAATGACAAAATCAATAATTTTTCATATTTTGCTATTCTAATGAATTCTGCTAGACACCACCCAGGGCAAGAGAGCGGAAATATGTAGATGACGCCAGCATCTGTGGTACAACACGTTCACATTCACATGCCAGATAAACATCTACGTAAGAGTATTTCAATTCATCACACTTTGGACAGAAATCAATAGCAGAAATGCAGCACATTTTAATAGAGGAAATAAAATATATCACACTTCCATAAAGACAAGGCACAAGAGGTGGGTCTACTATAAAGGCTGCTTTTAAGAATTATAATGTATAATAGTGATGGAGTGGAAGTCAGGTGGTGGATGGGTGTAGCATGTCTGACTTGATCTGATGCAGGAGATTGGAGTTTCCACCCTGTCACAGACCTGTCCGCCTTTGCCCTTTTAACAACCACAAACTGCCATACAAATGTATTACAGACATTCAACTTTGGTGATCCTCTGACTTTTCATCCAGGTCAAAATTTCTGCTCATCCAATACTTTGATTTATTAGAAGATACAAAAATATTGACATTCCCATCAGCCCCAGATGAACTTTATGTTATTTGCTTATTAGCAAATGTATTGGAAATAGTTAAGAAATAATCAGTAAGAAAATGTTGAAAAATATTGAAAAACAATATTGATCGGATGAACGATCTGTCTATCATGGGCAAACTTCCAATTAAATCAACAAACCATATATATATACATATATATATATATAACATTGTCGAACTCTTACTAAAGTCAGTCAGAAGAAGAGCGGAAAAAATGATTCAAGGAGAAAAGCTTTCAGTGCCGTTTTTTG
>NW_023339696.1:1999023-1999760 GCF_004916995.1 Morone saxatilis
AGCAGCATCTATGCTAACCTCTTTTGCAGCCGCCATTGTTGTTTTCAAACAGTCATTTCTCACACACCTAGCATTAAACCACGACCGTAACTCATGCCATAGTTGCCAGTAGTTCCTCAAAGGTTTGAAACACTGTGGTTGGACACAAGCACATAGCTTTAAGCCTGGCAAGATGGATTCTCATGTAATTTTGTGATCAGTCACAGTACAGTTATCCCTGTTAGTGAGCCAGTTACAAGCTGACTTGAGTCTTGAGTCCCTATAATGTCCCAGTTTTCACCACTATTATATATTTCGTGGTATGGCTCTGTTCTGGGATCTCCCGGCCCTTCGGCGTGCATATGTAGAAAGCCTGAGGCAGTAAGCAGCAGACCACCCATGGGATAAAGAACAGAGCAGCCATCAGTGACAACAGAAATGACATTGATTAAATGAGATACAGCATAAAAGGAGTAGCTGGGGTGAAGGCGGGTTGCAAAGCAGCTTGCAGAGGAAGCAGCAAAGGTAGACAGGCTAAAGCAGCTAAAATAAGGCTGACCTTGGTTGTTTACAATTGTGACTTAAGCTTGACTTTGTGGCCTGCCTGAACTAACGCTATGGCCACTTAATTATTTTATTGCAAAATCGTAATCAGACCATTAACTGAACTGCTGACTGACATTATTAATTAACTGTTGTGCTTACATAGACGTTTATCATGTTCTGTCTGTTGCTAGGCCATGGGCTATAGGCATCAT
>NW_023339696.1:1999781-2000838 GCF_004916995.1 Morone saxatilis
GACACAAGTATGCTATAAAAGTCAGTATAAGATTTTATTGATTCCAATGCAATTAACGATTCTGCTTATTGGTCCAAGTTTTTTTTATCAATTCACTCATTGGTTCCTGATCACTTATCCTCATAAAAGTAACCTGAGACAGGTTCTTAGCACCTACACGTAACACAATGTAACACAGTGTAGAAACACAGATTTAGTAGTTTGAGTTTCTAGCAGCGCAAATGTTTGAGTTTGATGTCATTGTTTTGTAATGCCCAACTGTCAAGAAAACATGCTAGCATCGATACAAGTAACTGATAAGCTTGGAGGCAATACGAGTTTGATGGATTGGACAATTTGGAAGTAATGCCAAAGAGAAAGTGTAACTTACTCCTTTATGAAGTACCCTGCAATAAAAATGCTGCGTTCTGGGCACCTGCATGAACATGCGATACACTTAAGAGTCCCAGATTAGGAGTTTGAAAATATGGCCACCCTCACAGCGTCACATGGTGTGGCACATGAGATATTACCTGAAGCAATAACATATTTGGAGATGCCTCCATAAACACAAACACTCATTTTCCCTTTTCTTCTTTTCATTCTGCTTTCTTTCACTTCAGACTTGAATTCTTCATGCAAAGAATGATCCATTTTGCCATTAAAAGGAGAATAGCCAGTGTTTTTAATGCTACATTGTAAGAAACTCTGCCCCGTAGTGTGGTTGCGCCAACAGACGTGTTAAGGAAACTAAAAGGATCTGAATCTGTCTGCTGGCAAAGTTTTCTCTGCAGCCATGTAGGAAATGAGAGTTTCTTTAATCATGTATCCTCCTAATAATCTTCTGGTCTCAGGCCGACAACTTGAGCATCCATAACCAGCACACTTCAAGGGGAATAGGCTTATGGAGGGAGAAACGGAAAGAAAGAGTGAGAGAAGGAAGAACAAAAAGGAGCCAAAGAGTGTGTGAGGGAGAGAAAGAGACACAGAGGAGGGGGGTTATTTAAAAGAAAAAAAGATTTCCCTGTAGTATAATTTGCTGATACAGACGATACAGTGAAGAGAGAGAGAGAGAGAG
>NW_023339696.1:2000896-2001190 GCF_004916995.1 Morone saxatilis
AGAGAGAGAGAAATCCCCAATGGGCAGACTACGAGTAAAAATAAGGGAGAAAAACTAATTAACTGATGAAGTCCCGTTGTGGGTTTCATGTGCATGCACACACAGTCACTTATACACACAGAAACTACTAACTGGAAGTCTCCTGCCCCCTGCTGGTCACTCTGTGTCTTTATTACACACAGTCACACACACTCCAGAGAAGTGATGAGCAAAGTTACAGAATGGTGACATAATGCAGTGGTGTTGAGCAGTGTTGGGGAAGTTACTTTATAAAAAGTAGTGTTTGCTCGTTAC
>NW_023339696.1:2001357-2001767 GCF_004916995.1 Morone saxatilis
TCTACTATGGAGGACATAACAGGTTTTCTTTTGTGCTCTTTATCATGAAAAATGTCACCAACAGAGCACTTGACAAGAAAACAACAATACAAACAATACCGAAGCCTCGATGCATCTTATGGGCATGTAGGTGAACACAAAACACATAAATACATAACTCTTACATTAAACAGGCTACACCGAAATTGGTGCAAAGGCTAGGCTAGGACAACATGATGAAAACCTCAAAATGGCTCATATGTCTCAAAACAAAACATGCCTCATCTAAATCTAACAGAAAAAGAATAACTTCAAAATGGCTCGATGTTGATGGCTTGTGTAAATAAAATAAAAGGGCATAATACAGCTTGGAGGCAAAGACATTTTAGCCAAAATAAAATCAAGCACAACTTAAAGCATGACTAGCCTCA
>NW_023339696.1:2001799-2003646 GCF_004916995.1 Morone saxatilis
ATAGAAAAGAGGATATTAGGCATAGGCTTGAGCTATGTGTATAGCATGGGTGGCAGGTAACCTATTCCACATTAGCACACAATGTGTGATTATACCTCATCAGGAGCAGTCTTTCAAAACGTTTAGGACTTCTAACTCTGAGCCTGATCTCATGTATTCAAGTACCCCTGAGTCTGCGCTGAAGGACATTGCATCTTCCTCCTCCTCATCAAAAGAAAAAAAGTCTTCTCATTGACGCTGCTGTGCTCTCCGTTTTTCTTCTCAGCCTGCTCTGCAGCGTGGGGTAGAGTGTGAGTGCGACACTCAGCAATGAGCAGCGCATGCGCTGCTTCTTTCTGCTCCGCTCCCCCTATCCATCAAGCTTTACATTTCGGCAACGTCAAGGCAGCCAATAAAGCTTCCCTGCTCTCCAACACCGGTGCGAATGGCGTCTTGATAGCCTAGGACAAGACGATATAGAAGACATAATTTTCAGACACATGACTCACTCTATCAATGGAGGCATAATGCATTTATCAAAATATTGAATATTTATGAAGAAATGTCCGTTAATGGATAGGCATATACATTTATATGCCTATATGCATTTATATTTATATTTATGCCATAGCCTACACATTTATGTATTATATAAATTGTCTTACCTGTACAATCACACCCGGTAGGTCTGCTGTCATCCTCGACAGTCCATTTTGGAGTGCCAGTGTCTGGACATCAGGGTCTCCAGGGTTGGTAGAAGAGCACCATAGTAGCTGTCTCCTTGCAATATATCCAGTGCTATTGTCAGGGGTTCCAAAACAATGCAGTATTCCTTTAGGAATAGATGTTCGCGCTCTGTCGGGGCTCTGATGTCCAGTCTAGTACAAAGCGTATTCAAATCTTGGGCCGGGATGTCACTGATACGGGACAAGGCATCGTGGAAGGAATTCCACCTTGTTGATGTTGGCACAATAATTTTTTTCTCACAGATTTCATCGACAATCTCAGAGGCCAAGGTAGAACAGCTGCCCTTTATTCTTTTGCATGCTTTCTCACGATTCAAGTTGTGTGGATTGATCCAGTGCACAATGATTCCCAAAAAACTTCTGTTATGGCTACTCCATATATCCGCAGTATCCGCAACATTCTTTAATTCCCTCTCTATTTTCTGATAACATTCATCCAGATAGCTCGTAAAAGTTTTACGATCTGGCCATGGTGGGCGCTTGTCTCCTGTGTCCTGAGATAACTTCTGTTATGAATTGGCGCTATACAAATAAAATTTAATTGAATTGAATTGAATTGTCTCCTGTTACCCGTATCTTGCCAAGTATCTTTCTGAAAGTGGGAGATTCGACCGTATTGATGGGCAACATTTCTTCGACGATGTATGGAGCAACAAGTTTGTCCAACTCTTGTTTAGATACCTGGTGAAAATGAAGTTTTAGCTACGTATGTGGGCTTGGACTCGACATATCATCATTTCCCCGGGGATCTTGAGCTACAAGCTTTATGTTAGCATGTTTTGCTTTTAAATGCTTCGTGAGGTTGGCTGTTGAGTTTATGGCAGTGGACAGAAGTTTCTGGCCAGGGCACAGTGTACACCTCACACTCAAATTCTTCCCCTTATTTTTCAAGTAGTTACAGTAACGTAACTACTTTTTTCACACAACACTGGTGATGAGGCAGTTGATGTAAAGAAAATACTTAACTGTTGGTTAATTAGCAGAAATCAAATGAACACACACAAACACACACACACGCCGGAGAGAAGGCACTGGTGCATTCCATGGCAATGAGTAGACTGAATGCAAAGGTGTTTCTGCATTCAGACAAATAGGAAACACTGACTTCCAACATAATGAACT
>NW_023339696.1:2003746-2005706 GCF_004916995.1 Morone saxatilis
AAACAAAACATGCCTCATCTAAATTGAACAGAAAAAGAATAACTTCAAAATGGCTCGATGTTGATGGCTCGTGTAAATAAAATAAAATGGCATAATACAGCTTGGAGGCAAAGACCTTTTAGCCAAAATAAAATCAAGCACAACTTAAAGCATGACTAGCCTCAGAATTAACAGGCTATGTTCACTGAATATGCTGGCCCTTCTTCATAGTATGATGGCAGATAGAAAAGAGGATATTAGGCATAGGCTTGAGCTATGTGTATAGCATGGGTGGCAGGTAACCTATTCCACATCAGCACAAAATGTGTGATTATACCTCATCAGGAGCAGTCTTTCAAAACGTTTATCTGAAAGTCTGTTTCTTCTGGGGGTAAGCACAAGACCTCCCAGGCTGAACAGCCTTTCCACTGGTGCACTGGATGGTGTGGCAGTGTTGTATTTCATGAACACAGCTTTCACTCGGGGGAAACTGTTGAGGACTTCTAACTCTGAGCCTGATCTCATGTATTCAAGTACCTCTGAGTCTGCGCTGAAGGACATTGCATCTTCCTTCTCCTCATCAAAAGAAAAAAAGTCCTTCTCACTGACGCTGCTGTGCTCTCGGTTTTTCTTCTCAGCCTGCTCTGCAGCGTGGGATAGAGTGTGAGAGCGACACTCAGCAATGAGCAGCACACGCGCTGCTTCTTTCCGCTCCGCTCCCCCTATCCATTGAGCTTTAAATTTTGGCAACGTCAAGGCAGCCAATAAAGCTTCCCTGCTCTCCAACACCGGTGCGAGTCGCGTCTTGATAGCCTAGGACAAGATGATATAGAAGACATAATTTTCAGACACACAACTCACTCTATCAATGGAGGCATAATGCATTTATCAAAATTTTGAATATTTATGAAGAAATGTCCGTTAATGGATAGGCATATACATTTATATTTATATTTATGCCATAGCCTACACATTTATGTATTACTTACCTGTACAATCACACCCGGTAGGTCTGCTGTCATCCTCGACAGTCCATTTTGGAATGCCAGTGTCCTGGACATCAGGGTCTCCAGGGTTTGTAGAAGAGCACCATAGTAGCTGTCTCCTTGCAATATATCCAGTGCTATTGTCAGGGGTTCCAAAACACTGCAACAAAATTTTAACAAAATTAGACCCGTTGTCTAATGGCTAGTGGTGATCCTGCGTGAAAGGCCAAACGCTGAGTGAATCTGTTCCATTTCAAAGCCGACAGCATCATATGTTTGCCCTTTATTCTTTTGCATGAGATGGCAGCTTTCTCACGATTCAAGTTGCGTGGATTGATCCAATACACAGTGATTCCCAAAAAGCTTCTGTTATGGCTACTCCATATATCAGCAGTGGTTGATACATACTGCAAACTCTCGAAAGTTCCCTCTCCAATTTCTGATAACATTCATCCAGATAGCCCGTGAAAGTTTTATGATCTGGCCATGGTGGGCACTTGTCTCCTCCTACCGGTATCTTGCCAAGTATCTTTCTGAAAGTGGGAGATTCGACCGTATTGATGGGCAACATTTCTTCAACGATGAACAAAGCAACAAGTTTGTCCAATTCTTGTTTAGATACCTGGTGAAAATTAAGTTTTAGCTGCTTATGTGGGTTTGGACTCGAAAATTCATCATTTCCCCGGGGATCTTGAGCTACGAGCTTTATGTTTTGCTTTCAAAAGCTTGGTAAGGTTGGCTGTTGAGTTTACGGCAGTGGACAAAGGTTTCTGGCCAGGGCACAGTATACACCTCACACTCAAATTCTTCCCCTTATTTTCAATCAGTTCGAAATAATGTAAATACCTCCATCCCTCAAAAGTTACCGTTGGTTGTGATTGCTCTACCGCGCTTGCCATGATGACTGACTGCTCTCTACATGCTATTGATAGTACCAGCCTCAGTGTGGAATGAGAGCCCGCGACTATTGCGCAAGCGTGCAGCTGAGGCAGTGT
>NW_023339696.1:2005806-2006061 GCF_004916995.1 Morone saxatilis
AGGCACTCAGGGGGAAAGCAAAAGAATGACAGACAAATATATTACAGTGTCATAGACATCACAGACGCTGTGCATAACAAGGCAGGACACCTACTTAAAACAAAGCAGCGCGGGTGCTGTTCAGGAGAACCGTGGCATTTCTGGCGAGTCTCTCTCTCTCCGGGGCAGGGAGTGGGGATGAGAGGGTTGTTAATTTAGTTTGTATTGGTATGACTATGGCAGTGCATGTACCATAGCAGCTGTGGCTCAGAGGCA
>NW_023339696.1:2006235-2010782 GCF_004916995.1 Morone saxatilis
AAGACTAGAAAGGAGCTATATAAGTAGGTCCATTTACCATTTACCATTCCCACTAAGAATATGATATTTCCTCCAAATCTGTCAAGTGAAATGCAGTTTAAAGAGTTTTAGGGGCCACCTTCTTCTCATTGATGGTCTGATTTATTTATTTTTTAGTATATTGCTATTTAAAACTGCTGGTGCTTGTTTTCCTATGGGTTACATTCAGGCTGTCATTGTTTCAGCAAGTGCCCCAAAACGACACACGTTCAACATTGAAATGTCCTCCAGCGGCCATATGATGGGAGTAAACGAGGAAGTCAGGTGACATTGTTATTAAGCGACAAAGGCCTTGCAGGTGTGGTCTGTACCAAAAATTTAAAAGTCTTCAAAGTGCTATGGATGAAACGCCCACTGAGCTCTAATGTCAGCAGATCCATTTCCATGCCAACTAAGCGAACTTCATCTGCTGATGAAGACATCAGATGTGATATAGTTGAAGGCACTGGAAAATACTAGTATGTGGACCTGGTCTGCTGCAGACGCACGTGAGATGTGTGGCAACTCTGATCTGTTAATGTGGGCGCCAAAATAAAAATCACCTTCAGCCATGCACATATGCACAAGACGTAAAACAGGACCCAACTACCTATCAGAAGTGACGATCCCCCCTACTCTGACTTTGACAAAGGGTTTAATCTTAGCCAGGTCTACAATGATATCGAGCATACAGGCTTAATAGTATACAACTGTAACATATTGGCTTGGCTCTACAGGCCGATGTTTCTCAACTTTCTCCAGAAGTGCTCAAACTTCAAACGTGACACTTAACAGTTTCTACAATGGCATCACTACTGCAGTCATTTGTGCAAATACAGTTCACCTTAAGAAATCTTTGGGATGTACAGGCTGGAAGAGCTCCTTCCCGATCCTGTAGGTCTATCTAAGTATTACGCTGAATTCCCTTTCCAGCAGTTACATTATGTCTGTAATATGAGGCTCTTCCTCCTTCTGCCTCTTCCTCCATGCCTCTTCTTTCATCTTCTTCCTCAAGTTTCTAAGTTCTTAATCAGCCTTTTCTCCTCCTTTGATTTGTTCTCAGCATCATCACTGGTCGGTTAGCTGAGTGGGTGTGTGAGTGTGTGTGTGTATGTAGATTTGCATGGCAGTTAAAAACAGAAACTCAATTAATTTAAGCCTTTTTAATTAGCCCCAGCTTTGGTTTTACTGTTGTTTCCTTCTCTCCTCTCCCTCTTTCAAACGGCACTCATATTTCAGCTTTGTTCTAATGAGCCCTCACTCTCTCCCTGGCTTTCTGTTTCTGCAGCTGTTGTCATCTTAGCAGGGGAGGTTTCTCCACGTGACAGGTCCAGTATGTGGAAGGCATGAAAGGAAACCAGACAATGAGATTCTCTTGCAGGATCCCAATTTATTTCAATTATTTTCTCTTTTGTGTGTTACTTGTTATAGTAACTTAACTTAAAGGTTATCGAGAAGGAGTCAGTGGATTTTAGAGAAATAGGCAATGCAGAATCCTACATACATTTGCTGTGGTTATATATGTGGAACATATTTGTGGCCCACCACAATATCAGCATCAACCACAACACAACAAAACTGTGCAGACAATGAGAGTAGCTCAACTTGCAGCACGTCGCTGCTGCTGGCTCAGAAAAGCCAATATGGCGACGGCCATAATACTTAACTCGAAATGTGAAACGCAAAAAATGTGGCTTAAAACAGCAAGCATATAAGGAGCCAAGTTAGTAAGGATAGCTATATTTTGTTTGACACAACTTGAACAACTATTTGCAGTGAGAGCTGAGGATATCTGCTGCTTTAAATCAAAAACAGGAGGAGGAATCCACATGATCCTCCATCCCCACCTCCTTGCTAGCAACCCAGTTTCTCAACAGACCCACGAACCATCAAACCGCAAGCAAAGACAAAACAGAAAGAAGGAGTAGATAAATAATTGATGATGTGATAGAGCTGGGATCACATTAATCCTTCTGTTTTCATTGGTGGGAGGTGATAAAATAGTTATTTCATCCCCATGACCTTAAGCTGAAAATGTACAAAACACGTTATGTGTCATCTAATTTTTTACAATAGATTTAGTGGCTCTGCCTCAGAGCTTCATGTATCGAGACTTGTTTCCAAACACATGTACACGGTATTTTCTGTATTGATCCAAAAATGTGACTAAATCCCATTGAGCTGTACATTTTTTGGAAAATGGTTGGAGTTTGGCATGGCAGGAAGATCATAAATTAATTGGTTTTTCATTACACATTTTAAGGAGTAAAATGTTTAATTTGAATATTTAAATTGTGTTTGTTCAAGCCAGGATCAATATTTGATATAATGGTTCTATTAGTGGTTTAAGCACAAATATCCAGTGTCCAACAGCAGTACATTAGCCACCTGGTCTCACTCCCAACCAAGGCTAAAACTGAAAACTTACAGGTGTGAAAAAATATTTTATTTAACAGAAATAAAAACAAAAATTGGACTGAAAAGCGACAAACAAAAACTAGCTCAAATGATATTGTGTACTTACAAAAGTACGTTACCACAATAGATGGTGGGGTGGATGGATGGCTCAAACAAACACAGGACTTTAACCCAGGAGGCTGCTGTGTGAAACCAAAAGTTAACAATTTTGTTCAAGTATGTACATGAATTAACTTATGTAAGTTAAGCCAGGTATGTTACATAACTTACCATTATTTCCTAAACCTCACCAAGAAGTTTTTGTTTCTAACTCTAACCAAACTGCATGCAAAAACTTAACCATGCAAGCTTGCTTGCATATTTATTTATTACTGCTAACTCGACCACCTAGCCCTGCGTGCCAAGAGAGGTATACCTACTGCGGCATATTTTGACCAAGCGTCAGTATTTGACAACTTGGGAATGAGAACGTGTTGGCATTAGAGCAACTTCTCTCCTATAGTAACAATGAATGAGGGATCTGACCAGCTGCATTATTCTACAAATATGACCGTGTGTGTGTGTGTGTGTGTGTGTGTGTAGGTGTGTGTGCGTGTGTGAGTGAGTGTGTTTATGTGTGTTTGCATGTTACCCCATCCCTAACGATGTCACAACCTCAGTGATAACAAGCTGCTAAAAGTGACACGCCATCAGTTGGCATAGCTCTGATCACAGAATGGCACTGGATGTCACACACACACAGAAACATAGCGAAGCTAAGACCTAATGGAGTGGATTTGGACCTTCATCCCAGCGCTGGTAGCTTCATCCCCCCACCTACCCCACCCACCCCACCACCACCACCACCACGTGTTTTATGTTGGACTTTAACAGCTGCAGACATGGACAGTGTTCTGCCCTCGTTTCAACAGTTTGTGTATTTCGACGGAGGGATGGGAAACATTCTTGGACTTGTGCTACGAAATAAACAGACGGCATTACACTCTCGGGCTCATCCCTCCACTTGGCTTTGCTGACACAATGTCATCTTTCCTGTTCCGCTGTACAGACCAACACTTGAAGCGCACAAGCCCCAGAGCTTACGCCACAGTTTCCTCAGCGACAGACCACAGACAAGTCAGAGTGGGCACTAGCTACATCCTCCAGCATTATCACCAACCACAGGCAGCCCCACCAAGTTGTGTCCTGATTTTTCACCCTGTATACCAATGATGCACCATGCCCCTCACCTGTCACGCACATATATTTAAATACTCTGATGACACTTGCCATACTTGCACTCATCAATGAAATAACTCTGTTTTTAAAACTTACCGCAGGACTTCCTCTCCACTTCACACAATGGTGTACAAAACAGGTCATCTAGAACTCAATGGTAAGAAAAACAAAAGAACTGATCATCAACACTTCCAGCATTTCCCACAGACTCAGCACACAACCTCACCATGACCCCACATTGATCAACATATGAATGCCGTGGAGATTGTTGTAGGTTCATTCAAATACCACAGTACTAACCACTGGACAATAAACTGAACTTCATCTCAACACCTAGTGGACATCAATTCAAACGTCTGCCAACAAAGATCTGCATCCGCAATACTCAATGCACTTTCTGTTGTCCCCCCAACTTCTGTTATTACTCTATAAAAAGCATTTAGTCCAACCTGTCATCCTTCTACTGTTCAACATGCTCTACATACATGTTAACTGCCTCAAATAAGGAACATTGCTGACACGCATAACACCACCACGCCTCCAAATATCATTAGTCTCCCCACTCCCAATCCTCTCGGGACCTTCCAACAATACAGCCTTACATGCAGAGCACACAGTTTATAAACACAACGACCCCAGCCACCCCCTCAACTCATTATCGTTTACTGCTGAATACATGACGGGTGGCCTGTAAACATGCTCGCTTATGGAGGGGAGTTTTGTACCTTCTGCCATATGCGTCCTTAAACAAAACATCCCGTTAACAGCTCCATGAGTGATTGCCTCGCACAGGACAGAGGGGTAAATGTGCTTAATGGCTGTATTAAATGTTTTATTCTTGTTGTTAGTTCGTATCTAAGTATTGTATGTATGTTACAGACTGCCTCGTAATC
>NW_023339696.1:2010807-2026786 GCF_004916995.1 Morone saxatilis
TCCTGTGAAGAACAATAAAGTATATTATTATTATTATTATTATTATTATTATTTTTACATTATTGTCAATTACAATATCTGTCAAACTAATCTCAACATGATGTTTATACCATATCTTACAGCCCTACTTTTGTGTTTTAAGCGGATTCCTGGGAGTATGAAAACATCAGGAGGGAGCTTTTGGTTGTAGTTGTAGACGGAGCTATTTTTGTACTTTGCTTAGGTGAAGAATTAAATCTGGTTTAACCCGTTAATCATTAACCACCTGCTTCTCAGTGCAGAGCAGGACCAGAAAAATAACTTTTGCTATCTGAGAGCACCTGACAGAGTGACCCAAATGAACCAACCTGCTGTGCTGAACAAATATAGAGGCCCACAGGAGGAACAGTGACAGAGACCCTCATGGTATCCACCTCCAGCTTCATGGTGTATTCTAATAAGCCCAGTCATGATGCACTTACTTCTTTTGTATATGTTTGCATTATGATTGGACAGCACTAACCAATTGTGGCATTTATGAGCTTTGCTAATGTAGGTATTCTGGATTTGAATAATGTTGCCTTTTAAATTAGCTAATTTCAAACTGCTAATTTGTAGAGGTTGCAGACAACTTAGTAAGTACTTTGTTCCAAAGCTTAGTAGTGGATTCATTGCTAACTACAATTTAAGGATACCTAATATTTTATTAAGGTGGATCTTTTGTGGCTCATTTATGGGTGTGGTCTCTTACTTTATGACTTTGGTTAACTAAATGACTGGATATTTCTTTGAATCTCAAAGCAGCTTCAGATGTCACTTAAACAAATGGTTGAAAGGCCTTTCCATTCACCTTCTATAATCAAGCCACTGAGAGTTGGTTTGCAGTGCTGAGATTCCTCGCTAAATTCCAACCCCACATGCTCATTTTTTCACAGTGACTCTCCATCCGTCTCTGTATCTGTGGTTATCTGTTGGTCTCAGGGCTCAGGGGGTGCAGAAGGAGGAGGGGGAGGAGGAATGAGCGGAGGGAAGGTGGAGTAAACTGTGTATCCCCTGGCAACCCATTAGTTGACAAGCCCCATCCTCCCAGCCCTTTGCCTATCTTTATTTAGGTTCATATTAATTAGTGGGACAAGTTGTGCACAGGGAGGAAAAGCCTCATCATCCCTCCTTAAAGGAATAGCTCAGATTTTTTGAAATGTATGAAGTACTTATCCATAGTCAGTGTATTAACTATAGTAGAAGGTAGTTGGCATACCCCCAGTTTGGAGAAGCAGTCAGGAGTACCACCATGGAAGCTAAGCAATATGCGGTTGTGGATGGGGCCAGCAAAACATATTTTAGCCACCTAAAAAAATCAATATCAGTTAAGTACACTTAAGCTTTTCCAACTGGGAACTGAAGCTGTTCTATCCATCTATTCTCTCTTCAAAGCCACCAGACTCCTTTGACAAGAATAGTCATTTTATCTTGCAGAACACAGGAGTTGTTGTCTATCGCTGCTTAACCAGGGATGAGCGAGTACATCATTATCTGTATCTGTTCAACTAACTAAATTATCTGTATTCGTATCTGTACCTGAAATGGGCGGGGCTTTAATTGGATGTAGGTGGTGCTTAAACTGTAAGAGGGCGAGACTAACCGGAGTTAATTTAAGCCTGAAATTAAAACGGGTTAATCAGAAGTTGCTATATTTATTAGAAAACTATTTAGAGCCTCAGCATCGAGCTTCAGAGCAATCACAGGAGTACAGAACTAATTTTACTTAGATACTTGTATTTGAATAGTACATTATCTGTACCGAATACTAGTTTCAGTTTAATTCTCGCTCAACCCTAGTCTAAATGTAACCAAACTGCGGCCGTTTCACAATGTCAACAATGCAATTATTATAGTTACAATAGCAATGGTGACCTGACTTCAACCTATTTCTTAACATGCCAAACTCATAAAATGTGCTATCCCTACAGTGGTAAGTGACAGGCAAAAAGCCTCACTGAAGTTAATAGGAAAGATGGCATATCACCTGCAGCCAAAACTGGACTTTTGCATATGCACAGATTTGAAGTAGTGTTATTTGTATGCAAATTAAAGAGAGTTTGGGATACTACACATAGAGAGTAAACTATGATTTCAGTGATGATGATGGCCACTGATGACCTCTCATGATGCACTGATGCACTCTTTGGCTTGCGTTTTTGCTGCAATTAATTTCTAATTATTTATATTTTGGGATAATATGCTTTTTAGTTGGGAACTCTGTCAAGTATTTTCACCTGTGACTAAACATTATTATCCCTTGAGTCAAACAAGAAAGTGTATATTTTCCCAATTATATATTTATATTTCATAGAGTTTACTTGAGTAATGTTATGTTGGCCAGTGTGCTGGGACAAAGTAAAATGTGGGAAAATCAATAATGTGTTTTGTAACAAGAGCTTTGTTTAAATAGTCAGCAGAAAGACAAGAATCACTGGAAACATTATTCAGTTTTTCCACATTTTGGAAGACTTTTGTTTAAAGAAATAAAGAGAATGGGGAGAGACAAACTAGATAGAGAGGAAACAGAGGTGGAGATAGCAGGAGTATGGAGGAGCAGAGAGAGGGAGCAGCAGTGGAAGGAAAGCCGGCTGCTGTAGCTGCTGTTTCATTAACTGCCAGTCGACAGCACATACATCAAGCTCCAACAATGCTTAGGGAGCGCAACCGTAACCTGCAGTGATCCACCCGCAAGACGAGCTGCCAGTGATGGATTGTGTGACATGAACTGAGAGCACACACGCTCTCTCTCTCTCACTCGCTCACACACTCCCAAGCTCAAGCATTTCTCTCAAACTTAATTTTATTGCATTTGATGACATCTGAACGAAATCAAAAATACCTGCCAATGGCAATATTACTCTGATTAAAAATATTTAGTTTGCTGTTATAAAACAGATATTTACTACTTGACTTATTGTGCAGATTTTACTGAATTGAGTACATATTGTCATGTAACCTACAGTGCAATTAAGCACTAAGACACTTAAGACACATTTACACTTAAATATTCTGACAAATAGCTTGCAGCAAGAAACTGATAACATTCTGATTTTATCAGATTTATTTGCACAATGAGAATACATAGAAAAGTGTTCAGATAAACCACATTTGGAACTGCTTTATTCAGTGTTTTTAGCAGTTTAACCAGCGGGTCTGTTTGTATTAGAGACGAGGAGACCTCTGTGGATAATTTGTCTTTTGTTATTGTTTTGCTGTGAGAGACTTCTTATTGGCAGAAATTACATATTGTATGTTTCAAAACTTTATGAAAAAAGTTAAATATTCTTTAACATGTTAAATAATTGAGCATATACATTGTCAGTCAAGCTGATGTTGCTGAGAGCTTATTTTTCTCTGTATGTGTCTGTATGACACCAATTTATAACCACAAGCATTTTTTTCTGCATTATATACTGAAACCAGCTCTCATGTCTCATATGTACCTTTTATGGTATTATTGTGTGACTTTTTTGTTTTAAAGGGTTAATTCCAATCTGAACTAACATATGCAGTACATACGCCAACGGCCAATTTTGTGTGCAAGTTATACGCCAATCCTTCTCATTAACTGGGAGGTGATGTAGTATAAAGAGTGACAAAATCCACATATGGATGAGGTTGGGGTGGATGGATGGGTCATATAGGGCTTTTCCATTGGCACTTTTGGCTGCACAGAGTCAAACCATGCCACCTTGATCTGCTTTTCTTACCTTTATGTAACAGGATGTACAGTATAACATACTTTAGTCATTTTTCTATTAGATTATTTGAATTAACTGGATTTGAATTTATTTCAGCACAGGAAAATCTCAAACTTTCTCACATCTTTCTCACTGTAAAGTTTTCTTTACCATCCCGGTGTGGTGTTGTGCAGAGGAGCCTGTATATTTCATGCATATGATCTTTCCACACCCTGCCTAAGAAGCAGGGTGTGTGGACAGCAAGAGCTCAGTCTGCATAGTAATTGGTTGGGTAGGCGTCCGTAATGTTTTAATGCATAAATATATCAGGCATTGAAATTACAATTTAATGGTCTGTGGAATTAGAGAAGGAAGCTCTTGTTCTCTGCACTCACTCTCACTTTTTTACTCACCCATCGCCCTTCCCCTTTCTCTGCTGGCTGTCACCTGCTTGTATCCACTCCCAGTTCTCTGTCCTTTCTGTTTGTTCTTTTTCATAATGCACAAAGTTCATGTTGTCTTTAAAATTTCTGTAGGTTCGTTGTTGTTGCAGTGTTTTAAAGATATATTGTGGCATGATTTTGTGCAATACATAATGGGGTTTCAAGATGGATCAGAATATCAGGTGAATCTTATCAGTTGGCAGCCAAACAGGGTAGTGAGGCAGGAGCACAGTGGATCAGCTTTTTTGAAAGTCATGCCATAAGTGTTCTCTCTGTCAGAGATAACCAGTGAGCTACCTTCAGATACAAGGTGAAGTGACTTTTTGGCTCGTTTTCACTGCTGATCCACAGATTTTTGGTTCATTCTTGAGTTTTTAGCCTTAGGAGTTTTCAGCCCTAGGAAGGTTGGTCAGTTTGTCAGTCCGTGCTGATATACCATACTGACCAGGGCATAAGATGACTCTGAATATAAGGTGACCTCTTTTACAAGATTTTATCAGACGACTCCTGTTAGGCAAGTTTTCCCGAAATACTGTTAGTCCACTAATGAGAGAATCGTTATTCTTGAAGCCTTTTCCCATGAAAGTGACGGTCCAAAGTCCTGCCTCCCTTAGTTCCTATTCCTAGGTAAATTTCTGTTTGTATTCCAGAAACAGAAATTCCAACATTCCAGAGTCTAGCACAGTTTTATGGTCTGTTTACACCAAAGGTGAAGTGAATTTCTGCCTTGCATAAGTTTACTCACAGGATAATTTGTGTTTACTCGTGCAGGTAAATATTTGCCCTTCAATATGGCTTACTACACCGGTATGAGCCCAAAATAAACTCAATTTGCTGTGATATAATTGCAAAAAACATCAAAATGATGCTGAAACAATTACATCATGATGCTGATTTGTAAAACATCTGATTTCATATTTTGTCAGGTCTGTATGCAAGACGACAAGCAAACAACTTTTAAAATGCTTGTTTTCTAAAAGGAGTTCGGATCGATCAGGGCTATGCTAAAGTTCACAGTAAAGTAAACCCAATAGCTGGAATCAAGTAACAGACACATTTTCAGCACTTACCAGGTAGTCCAACATCTTCTCTTACTTTTCTCTGAGCAATCTCCTTTTCTGTCTGGACTCGTCATGCAGCTGTCTGTGGGCCAGCAGCAGCTCTGTCTCTTCGCTTCTGCACACAACACTGCAAAAGCCATGCCATACTCAAATTTTTTTGCTCAAAGTTGAATAGTTTCAACTCATGCAAATACACCAATTTTATGTATTTGCCCCATTTGCGTCTCCTGGTGCAAATTTGTGTCTATTTATCTTCTTGCATTGACTTTGCATGTAATCTCATCAAAAGATTACATTGCTTCACCTTCTGTGTGAACACGCCTTTAGAAACGTAGGGTAGCACACACAGGCCACGTGTGACATTAAGTACACTCATTTCCCAACATTAGGGATGTGCAATTTCATCACCTTAAATTTTTTCTCATGGCTGTGAGAAAACACTGAATGTGATAAAACTGCTGCTAGTATCAACCCTGGTGTTAATGCCCTCATGCACACATAACCTGTCATACTGTACACATGCAAGCCCACACAAAAACTCACTTTCCCAGACTTTAGCATTATTTTTAACACACACACAGTTTTCAGACAAATTTCTGTCTCCCTACCTGTCATGTTCTGACTGTACACCATGGATTGTTTGACGAATTTCCCTTTCTTCACCATATTCATTTTTCTCCCACTCATGCACAACTAATTGCTTGTTGTAAACTGTCACTCAAGCTGATGAGAGATGTGAATGTGTGCCAGAACTTATGCGTGTGTGAGTGCTGTATGGAAACGGTTTGTGTAGCTGAAGTATAGCTGGTGTTACTGTTGTGATTGTGATTTTATGTGTGTATCCTCATTGATCAAGGTGTCACCCTCCCTCACATTTAACATGACAACCACTGGGAACCAATCACAACAGAGCTGCTACTGAACGTTAATGTACTGATTTGTGAAGACACTTCAGGCATGTTTCTGTTCTCACAGGCCCTGCTCATTGTCACTCTGTGTACCTATCCGATCTACAAATCGGATCAGGTAGCTGGTGAGGTACTTCTAAATGCCTGCGTAACTGCGTCTATGAATAAAAACATAGCTAGATTAACGCTAAGAAAACAGCCCTGAAAATGTCCTTATTGTAGTGAATTAAAAACAGCAATAGAATTATGGTCAGGGTTGTTCTGATGTTTGTTCTTTTTTGGTCCAATTCAGGCACTGATGCCGGGAAAAAAGTATACAACAAATATACTCGCAGGAATGTAGCAGGGAAACCTTTAGACATGGTGGACTACTTTTATTTGTTACTAAATTATTTTTATGCTGTCATGATCACTCTTTTCCCTGCTACAGTTATGTGCTTCTTTTCATTCTATAAAGAAGATTAGCAGCAATGTCTAACAAATTTGAGTGTGGTTTTCTTACATATTGTATAAATATGAATCTTTTTACACTTTTACCATAGGAAAAATGAGACTTGATGTGCACTGAACAATACCAGAGTCACCATGAACAATGGGGCAGATTAGGAGGACTTTCCCTTGGGGAGTTGGTTCTGGCATCGGCGGGTTGAAATGATTGCACAGGCATCCCCTCCGTTTGTTTTTAATTTCCATTTTCATTATTTCCCTTGCTTCTTTTTGATGAAATAATGAGTCACATTACTTGAAGGGGAAAATGTGGAGTCTGAAGCCATTTCACATGAAGCTGAGAGACAAACTGTGGTGATGATGTCATCTGGGGACAGATCCTGGAGCTGCTTCACAGACCGTGAATAATAGAAGGGCTCCTCGGACTCTGTGACAGAAGCCACGGTGATCTGAGAGGGATAAGGGGACTTGATGCCGCTATCCAGCTTAGGAAAGCAGTTGTCTGTGGTTGTAGATATTGATTTTACTGCTCTAAATCGTTGTAATACTGCAAACTCCGCTTTAAGGAGGATTTTCCTTTTTAGTAAACTCATAACTACACTGACACATAGATTCACAGAGGATTCGCTGCACTTTTTTAGACAATGACACAGATGCTGCTTGTCCCTATTTACTGTGGGGACACACCAAAGTGTTGAGTGTTCCAGTAGGACTGCAAAAAATGGGACAAGAGTGAAGTGCTCCATTACTTTCCAAATAATGTACAGCCCAGCATCAGGAAAACTACAGTTTGTGACATTGTGGATTTTATTGTTGTTAAAGCTGGTTAGAGTTATGGCCAAGATCTCTGTTGGGCCAATTGTTGTTTTTTCTACATATTATTTCAACATTCTTTGTAATGGCCAGCAGGGGGCAGCACAATTAACTACGTTTGTATTCAACATTATGGAGAAATGAGCTGACTTCTGACTTGATTTATGAGCTCAGTAAACAGTTTCCTAATAAGTTTATGGTCTTAATCTCTAGTTTCAGGATTCTTCCATACAGCATGGTGTTTTAGTAAATGATGGTCACATTTAGAGTAAAATAGATGATAAAGCAGGGTATGACTAACTTGTGATTGACAAGTCATTCTCAGTGAGTCTTTCCAGCTTAATTATTGCTTTTTATTATTATTGCTATTTAATTGATAGTGACAACTGAAGAATGACAGGACCACTACAGCATTACTCAGACCTGGTACATGGGGCAGCCTTTCCATTCCAGTGTCTGTTGAATTCCAACACAAGCACACCTTATTCTACTTAATGAGGTACTGATTTGGTAATTACCTGAACCAAATCTTATTCGACGAGGAAAAGTATAAAAACCACTGCTGTGGTCATCACTATCCTCTTGCAATAGGACCAGCTGGTTGGCAAAAACAGTGCTAGTAGTACCTCAAAAGTTATTGGATTAAAAATAACTATTGACCATGCCAAAAGAGTTGAAAAGAAAAGTTTTGAGTGAGGAAAAGAAGAGTTCAGTTCTGGCATTACTGGCAGAAGGATACAGTGAGCGTCAGGTTGCTTCCATCCTTAACATTTCAAAGGCGGCGGTTCATAAGAACAACGTCAAGCAGCAGACATTGGGGACAACAAAGCTACAGACTGGCAGAGGGCAAAAACGACTCTCCACTGAACTGGGGAATGACCGCCAACTCATTCAAATGTCACTCAACAACTGTAGGATGACATCAAGTGACCTTCAAAAAGAATGGCAAATGGCAGCTGGGGTGAAGTGCACGGCAAAACCAATTCAAAACAGGCTCTTAAAGGCAAGGCTGAAGTCATGCAAAGCTAGAAAAAAGATGAGATAATGATAATCAATGAGAAGCAAAGAAGAGCCAGGCTGAGGTTTGCAAAAGACCATAAGGATTGGACCGTAGAGGACTGGAGTAAGGTCATCTTCTTTGATGAGTCCAATTTTCAGCTTTGTCCAACACCTGGTTGTCTAATGGTTAGACGGAAACTTGGAGAGGCCTACAAGCCACAATGTCTCGCACCTACTGTGAAATTTGGTGGAGGATCGGTGATAATCTTGGGGTGCTTTAGCAAGGCTGGAATTTGATTTGTTGCTGTACAAGGTTATACTGGAAGAAAACTTGCTTTGTTCTGCTCTGACAGTGTTCCCCAACTCCAGCAAGACAATGCTCCATGACACACAGCCAGGTCAATCAAGACCACCAGATCAGATTGTGTCATGGCCAGCCCAATCTCCAGACCTGAACCACATTGAAAACCTCTGGAATGTGATCAAGATGTATGGTCACAAGCCATCAAACAAAGCTGAGCTGCTTGAATTTTTGCGCCAGGAGTGGCATAAAGTCACAGAACAACAATGTGAAAGTACTGATTTCTGAACTCTTCCTAAGTTAAAATATTAGTATTGTTTTGTTTACAAATGATTATGAACTTGTTTTCTTTGCATTATTTGAGGTCTGAAAACATATTTTTTTTTATTTTTATATATATTATTATAAATTATTTGGAATTTGGGAGAAATGCTGTCAGTTGTTTATAAAATAAAACAAAACAAAAAAATTTACTCAAACACATAACTATAAATAGTAAAACCAGAGAAAAAGATCATTTGGCAGTGGTCTCTTAATTTTTCCAGAGTTGTAGTTGCAGTTACCTACAGTATAAAGACCAAAAGCATTTTTTGTGTTGTTTTTTTCTGCCTCACAGTCTCAAGTGGCCATTAATGGAATTGCAGTGTTTGGCACTTCTGCATTGGCTTCAGTTTACAGCCATGGAGGTTGCTGTATTGTCCTGACTGAGTCTGTTCTTAACACAGCTCATGCTGATATTGATCTTCTCATCTCATTGTTGGAAAGACAGAATAAGCATATTTCCCAAAATGCTGACTTACTCCTTTAAAGACAGAAAATATGTTAATTACATGTGTCTAAGACAATACATTTGCCCTGTTATTGTTAAGAAGTTTAGGCAACATTGTCATATAAATCACAATAGTTGGTCATTTATCAAGGGTCATAAAACAAAAGTCACTCTGTTAAACTGTGGAGGGTGGAAGGTGTTATTTTCCAAGAAGCGGTCAGCATTAAACCAATTTAGCACAAGTGCTCGTTAAATCACGATACAAAATACAGACTAGAAGTTAACCTCTGAGTCGTGGAAAATAAGTCCCTGTCAGCACAGATGGCCTGCCTATCTCTCTCTCTCTCTGTCTGTCTCTCTCTCTTTCATTATTTCTCAGCCCTCGCCCATTCCGCTTTTATGAGACTGAGCGATCAATAAAGGATTGTGCAGGGAGGCAGAGCGCCTCACATCCCCATTTGGGAAGATAATTTGCGTCAGAAAATGGCAGCCGCTGCACAATAGTTTATTGATGTATTAAAGAAAAGAACCGGACGGCATGCATTAGAGCGGAGAAAGACAGAAAGAAGAGAAAGAGAAAAATAGTGATAAAAAGTGAGAATGAGAGAGATCTTGAAGCAGGCAGGATGACATCAAAATAAAAATACAATTTGAGATATATGAGTTCAAAAGAAATGTTTCTCTGTTTCTGAACACTGTCAGTACATACAGTTTATAATGGTAGCAGGAACCTGTTCCACTGTCACATCTCCCTATAAGGTCAACTGTAGAAGGGAAGGTAATGTGCGAGAAACTAGCAAGAGATAGTGCGCATTAAGGTACCCTCTCTAAAGCTGTACCCCTTCCTCAGTACAAAATATTTAGCAATCAGTCAGTCAGTTAACGTCCAAATAATATGTGATGCACAGAATTACACCTTGAATGCAGTGGCCCACTGGCTGGGAAAGGCACAGGGCCTGGCTGTGGTAGGTCACTGTGCAGTGAGAAACCTCTCCAATGTTGGCTCCAATAAACTCATCTATGTCTGCTGCTTTGACAGTGTCCTGGCCCTCCTCCCGTTACTATACAGTCAGTCAGTAATTTTTTTACGTCAAATTTAAGACCAAACCTTTTCTTTTTACATTTTACTTTCTTCTGCACATCATAACATCATAATTGGTGCCATGCCTTACACTTTTCACTGATTCCACGACACAACACTTGAAAATAATCCTTAACAAAACTTTACCAAGTAAATTCTTCTATTTCTAAAGAAGATTTTTTTTTCTTAGATGAATAGAATAAAATGACTTGAAAAAGTGCTCATAACAGTACAAGTACCCAAAAGAATGACTGAATTACAGTAACATGAGTAGTTGTAATTGGCTACATCCCCTGTGATGAACTCAGATTAAAGATATTTTGTGAATAGTATAAATAGAAAAGAATGATGATAATGCTGTTTAGTATAAATTAATAATGGTGATTTATTGGTTACTGATGAATTAATTGTAAAAATAAGGAAACTGGAACCAGCCTCAGTAGAAAGACTGATGATGGCAAGATAGCCCAAAAAGCTTGGCGAATAAAGCATGGTGTACTGGACAAGAGTTATGCAACATGTTGTCATTTTGACGGAGTATACAGGAATATAACAAGCTGAAATAAGGGCTTGACTTAAAATTGCATGCACAATGGCCAAACGATCTTTTCAGATATTAGTCAGTAGTTTTATAATTTAAGATACTAAAAAATAACTTTTATTTTCATCTGGACGGCCTCCCATTATATGCACAGCCTCTGATTTTTAAAGAAGAATCGTGCAATTAGACTCACTGAGCTATTTAATTCTTTGTCAGATTATTATTTAACAAATTCTTTGATCACACAGTTACACCGCATTACATAGGAAATGTTATTTTACAGCTCTTTTGTGTTAAAGGGGAGGTATTATTCTGGTCAGGGTAAACCTGGTCTGGGTTTCTATCATATACATAATGTTACGAAGTCAGATGTTGATATTAAAACGAAGTGACAAATAATGAGGTAAAGATATGTAAAAGTAATTCCTGTGAGCAATAAGCTCAGAATTCAGATTGACTGTGAATGCGTTCTCTCTTATTATTATATATTTCTTATTCTACTTTATGTAACTAGCTGGCATCGGCTCGTCACAGATTTCTTTACATGGTGAACTGCTCCAGGCAGAGTATGGCTGAGCATGCCCACAAAATACAGGGACAAGAATGAGGGAGAGTTACATATGTTCTGTTTTTTCCTCTGATGTCTTGCGCCTTAACTGCCTCAAGTCAACCGCCTATTAGCTAACTGCTAACTGCTGCTAACAGACTGGGAGCTTGAGGCACTAGCTCCTGGCGTTCCAAAGATCCTGTACTAAAGATGTAATGTGAAACACCAACACTGCCCTGGTGGTCTGAGCTCCCAGCAGAGTCACCTGATAGTTAGCCCACAAGCTAACCAAGCGCACTGGTGCTTCTGGTGGAATTTCAAGCTAAATCTTGAATAGGCGCAATCAGCTCTGGCAACTGTGCCATAGCCGGAACATGTCTAACCCATGCCGGTTGAATTTGGGGGTCAGGCCCGGTCTCTAGAAACACTCTGCTCCAGTGGGTTGGCCAATCAGCAGAAGTGGGCTTTTAGGGAGGGGGACATGAGCTGAGGGGCTACATGAAGGGTCAGTATAAGATAAATAATGATGTTTGCGAACAATGTTTATATTTCTCAATGGAAGGTATACAAAGAGGTATTGATTTTGGTATCAATACCAAAATTCAGGTATTGTAATAAAAGTTTTTTTAACATCAGGCCCTTGTCTTCCAAGAAATTGATATCTCAAACGGACAAAGACAACGGTAAAAAGATTACTTTTTGACTGTTTAGAAATGTGACTTCAGCAGCCAGCAGTCAAACCATTTGTCAGCTTTCTTCTCTGGTTTAAAAAACTGCCATCCTCGACTGCTGATCAATAGCTCAGTGAAAAGATTAGAAGTGGATGGTGATTCCAGGAAGCTCTTGCTTGGTCTTTGATTCACTGAACTCATTCATTCATCCATCACTTGGTACTATCTTTGTGACTTATGAATGATATAGATACTTGTATTTATTGATAATTGCTATCAACTTAATGTTTAACAATGCAGGCAAATGGTAATGGTAAAACGAAAGGTGCTGCTATGTGGTTGTGAACACACTCTTTTCTCTTATGAAGAACATAGTTATTCAATGTCATAAAACAGGCTCCCGTCTTTTCCTTCTCCATGTCTGGTGTAGACGAAATTTCTCCTTCCCTTTGTATTTCTGTCTCATTCCCTTTCTCTTTCATCCTTCCTGGCATTGCCCCTAATTGCACCTAGGCTTTGTTTGTCTCACTAAAACCCCTTCATCCTTTATATTCTTCCATCTCTTTGTCTTTCACCAACAGTATGAAAAGAAAATGATGACATGTTGATAAAGAGACCAAAGGGGCATGCTTTGATCTGAGAGTAGGTAACAGTGACATGAGGATTGTTCTACTTCCGC
The DNA here is from genome assembly GCF_004916995.1 of Morone saxatilis. NCBI lineage: Eukaryota > Metazoa > Chordata > Actinopteri > Moronidae > Morone > Morone saxatilis. The sequence goes on from NW_023339696.1 coordinate 2,023,769, forward strand.
TGAAGAAACGGTTGAACTTAAAAAAGTAAAATGCATAAAATGTGACTGAAGTGCACGCTATATTGAATTTAGAAGTGTATCTGTTCCGACAGATGTGTGTGACACAGACATCTTAATGCTGTCTGAAACGCATCTGATGTAGACTGAACTGAGGTTTCAGCAGTGTAGACAAGGAGTCAGGATTTATCTTCCTTGTGAGTGTTCATTAAGGGCGGCTGTGGCTCAGGAGGTAGAGTGGATTGTTTACTGAACTCCACATGGATCCCAACTTGCATGTTATCTCCGCTGCCATCAGTGTGTAAGTGACCTCCTGAATGAGAGGTAAATTGTAAAGTGCTTTGTCTGTTAAAGGACTAGTGTGTAGAATTGACCCTTCCTAATTTAGCGACCACAGTCAACTTCGTCCTTTCCTGTACTGAGATATGCCATGTGCTATCTTTGTCCCTCTTGAAAACGCAACCACATTTTGAAGATGGTTAAAAGGTAAAAGTGACATATTTAGTCACATCTTAAGTCAGCAAAACACTAGCACACTAGCTAGCTAATCTACATCAATCGTTAGCTAGCTAATTAGCTTCTGTTTTGCTAACATTAGGTATCAGATGTAACTAGTTAGCTAACATTTATTTATTGTTTTTTGTCATTGTGTTTTGTTATTTGTGATTATTTATTGTTTCTTTTTTATTTATTTTTATGTTTTGTTATATGTTTGTGTGTTTTTATTATTTTTTGTGTTTTCCTATTTGTTGTTGTGTTTTTTTTAAATTTCGTCTTGTATTTTTCCTATTTCCTATTTTGATTTGCACTTCATGGCCACCATACTTTTCTCCTATTCTGTTTTCCAGGTACTCAAACAACATACACTAGCATATACAACAATACAACAACTGCAACACTGACAAACTGACACACAGGGAGGAGATGACACTTGTGGCCTATCTGACTGATATGGAGGAACTGATGAGAGCTCTTTGGAGCTGAACATCACTGCAACCAAAGATCTGTGCTGTACCCACTGTACCTCTTGAATTAAAAGGGCAGGCAGTCGAGCGGGTGGGTGCCTTCAGGTACCCGGGCACTGAAGTAGACAGAACCACGTACAATGTACTGTGTGTACAAAGAGGCCCAACAGCACCTCTTTTTGCTGAGGAAACATTCTAACAGCTGTCACTCATCGAATCCCTCGTCACTTTCAACATCACAACTTGGTACAACTTTTAAACACAAAATCACCACTTTCTCAGAACATCAGCCATAAAAGTAAAGTAACAGGCAGCATCTAGTACACACTATCAGATCTACACACAGGCATTTAGAGGTAACGCAGCCCTCATCACACAGGACCTCTCACACCATCTCTCATTCCAGCTCCTTGTCAGGCAGCCATTATAAAACCCTCTGGCCAGGACAAAATCATTGATACATGACAAACAATTAGTACTCAAACACACATACTTCTGCTGCTTTTAATTCTTAGTGTAAACAAGGATGTTTTTTTTCACTTTTTTACATTCTTATTTGGTCACTTTTGGGGTTGTTGAGTGAAATTTGGTATTTATATTTTTTATTATTAATGATATTTTTATGAATTTATACTCAGTAATTGATACTCTGTCAGTATTCTCTACCGACTTTTTATTTGGTTAAAGTTGATGAAGCTGTTCTTTAGTATTTTGATTTCTGGTAGTTCATCAGGCTCATCTGGGTCATACAGCTGGGTCATTTATTGAGTCTGAGTCTGTCATTGATTTTAGTTGTGTCTACTTTTAATTCACAAAATCAATCTATTGATTTGTTATTGAGTGGTTTATTTTTTGAAACATCCAGTGCTTTCATTACATTTCCTACATATATGTGGACGAATTTATGTATCCTGTAAGTTTAACCACAATTAATTTGCTATGATCATTGATCTTTCAATAAACGTCCTAAACCATGCAATAGCTGATATGCAATCATATAGAATGGAACATAATTGGGGACTTTGCAGAATCAGCCAATGTAAATCTTCTTTTCTGGTGATTTACAGTATGTTGTTGTGTTGGTCAACTAGGACTTGTGCAACCACAGCTTTTAGTCACCCATTGCCACTTGTTTACTCAGGTGTCATATTCTGGCAGATTACAATCCGTTTCACGAGGTCTCCCAATCCTCTTGCCTCTCTATGTAATGAACTGTGCACTGATGCTGCTTCATGAAGTGGATCGGGTGTTATTCAATTCAATTCAATTCAATTTTATTTGTATAGCGCCAATTCATAAGTTATCTCAGGACACTTTTCAAATAGAGCAGGTCTAGCCCGAACACCTTATAACATTTTTACAGAGACCCAACAATTCCCACTATGAGCAAGCACTTGGCGATAGTGGCAAGGAAAAACTGCCTTTTCGTCCCTCCCCGTTGTTGGTTGTTTGGAGGGAGGGGAGATATTTTGTGCTACTGAGGAGTTTAGTTTTTAATTTTTATAGCAGTTTTCAGTTTAACTCCTCCTTTGGATTTTCATTTTCTTTAAATAATTTCGGTGGGTCGGGACAGAACACAGTCAAGTCTTCTAGCATGGGGGTTTTGGGTGGGTGACCTGTACTAATGAAAGCGCAAGAGAAAGTGGTGTAAACAGCAACTCTGCTTCCGTCCCAACTCTGCATTGTCAGGATTTAGAATAAACTGTCGCCAAAAAATGACGTTCCTGAAAGAGGCGGCCCCATCCAAAGTGGGAATGGGGATGCCTCAAAATCTCCTAATCAACCAGGCTTTCCCAAAGGCTGCCCGAGTTATAAATGAAGCCCACATCGTTTCGACACCACCTAACGACAGCCAGACGGTGAGAATGACGACATCGGCCATACATGTCATCACTGGCACATTGGCAGGGTCCAGAGAAAATCACGGGTCCGACATATATACACACCGACCCACATTAATCTTAGGGACTCCGATGGCGAATCAGGTGTCATTACCGCGTATGTGCCTGTGATGAGGTGTATGCAGCCATTTAACATTAAGAAAGATCCCTTCCAT
>NW_023339696.1:2026811-2030031 GCF_004916995.1 Morone saxatilis
TGCAACCAAAGGTACAAGGTGTAAGCATACTGTAGGCACACAATGGTGCCTTTGGATCTGAGCTCAGCTTCTGTGCAGTGTGAGGCACAGAGCAATGACAAAGATATTGCACATTTCTGTAACAGTGCCCTGCAATGCATTAGGGAAATAAAAAGAGAACAATCTGACAGCTTCGTTCGTTGAGAGGGTGGGTAAAGAGCTCCATGTTCACATCCAAACTACATCCATATTTCTGTGTTTCAAGATTTGTTGATGCGCCAAGAGAAAGGGGCTATGCCAAAATGGTGGATTCTGAGCCTGTGCTTTCTACAAAAACAACAGCATTGATATTTGTTTCAGTTATCTTAGTGGGGTTGTCTTTTATTTCAGTTATACAGGCACAGAGTTTGCAAGCCCTCTAATATTTACATCCTGTGAAAATGGTCGAAGCACATATGATTGTTTGTGGTGTCTATAATCTACCAAAAGGATAGACCTTACTGACATTAGAGAATCATTCAGGATCAACTCATAAAAGTAATGGGGTAAATTATCATTATCTCAAGAGGGGAACCACCATGTTAGTTCAGCTATCAGAATTAGCTCTAGCAATCTGGTCAGAGCTCTGGGTTATATATGGTTCCAAGTACTGGAAGGTGGTAGGTTTAAGGAAGAAACACTTGGTACAACAGCTCACACTGTTACTGCACGTTGATTGTTGTAAATTTTAGAGTTTTCGTGTGGGACTTGCTGACAGTTGATAGAGGTGCAGACTTATTTAGATGGAAAAGGCATCATGTTATTGTGCTTTTTCTGAGAACTAAAATCAAACATGTTTGCAAAGTATCATAATCTTTCGTGGCTGATCAATAATAACCTAGCTGGAGATTACGAAATCACAAGATCATGCAGGAATCCATCTTGCCAGGCTCATCTGTAGCAGGAAACAATAGCGGCTCTCCTGGTAACACACAATCTCGTATTACAGCTAAACAGTACACTAAAGTATCCGATTTTAGATGAGAAATAAGAATCTTGATTCATGTTTGATCTGCACTGCCTAGTTTGACAGTGTGATTAATGTTTCGTGTGGTGCGCTGGACAGACTCTCTGAGAATGACTTGTCAATCACAAGATAGCAACACCCAAAAGCATACCTTGCTTTATTGTCTATTTTACTCTAAATTTGAGATGATAATAATTAACAAAATTAACATGCTGTATGGAATAAGACTAAAACTAGAGATTGAGACCATAAATTCATTAGAAAACTGTAGTGAGCTCATAAATCAAGTGAGAAGTAGGCTCACCAGCCAATGGAGCTGCCCCCTGCTGGTCTTTACATTGAATGCAAGTTTAGGACACTTACACTTTGGCTTCACTTCACAGACCCGGAAGTTCTGTCAATTATATATATTAATGTTGGGGACAAATGTGCCCATCAAAGTACTGGCACTAAAAGTTCTTGTTTTTGCCAATGACAGGCTCAGATTGTTCAAAGTAGACACAAACAAAAATATAACTGTCTTTGTTAGTCTTTCCACTGTTCCAACAATCACCAACTGTGGTTTGGTGGAAATAAATTCTTAATTCCCAGGTATAGATGATAAAAACAGCTGTTTCAATTTTTCTACTTAGCTGCACATGGAGCAGACCGGCTATAGAAACAAACCATAGCAACACAGGCAGAGGGAGTGTGACACCATGATTCCACGATATCTTTACATAGATAATAGCTATTTGTGCTATATTAATGTTCTAAATCTTATACAACCTTTAAATATATATATGTGTTTGGTCTAATGAAGGAGGATTTAAAGTTTTGAGCATAAAGGATGTGCTTTGAAAACCAAAATCTAGTGAAAAAAGTCTGTTATTTGTGCTCATGTTGTAGCTTAGCCTTGTTTAACCCATGTAATACTGACTTGCTTCACAAAGAGGCTACAATTTACTTTTCCTTTTGGTCCACTTTTCAAAATTAGTCGGCCCACGCTGTTCTCTCTGCCTTGCTGGGTGTGAATGGTAGCCCCTAAAGTATCACAGAGAATAAGAAACTACTTCTGAATATTCTACAAAACACACTTTGTTACACATGCATACACAGACACGTGTTTGCACATGGACACACACACACACACACACACACACTTGAAACAGCCACCTTAAGGGCGGTACTTATCGACTGAGCCATGGACTCATCAGAAGATTGTTCAGTCGGGCCACTTGCATTAATGGTGAAGTAAATTGAAAAATGCAATCAATGATTGGAGTGAATGCTTGGCGGTAATGATATCAGCGTGAGATAATCCAATAATTGCCAAGCTGATGCATTCTCTATTGGTATTTGGCCGCTCTGCCTGTCACTATAAAGTATGCTCCCCTTTTCTTTCCCCCGGCCAAGAGTGGAAGGCAGAGAGATTGAGAGAAAAGGAGAATGCAGCTGCTATTTGAGTGGAGCTAATGAGGGTAAAGCTTTCTCACTATAATGCACAGAAACTTTTCCTCACTATTCATTTAACAGTAGGTAGCTATGACTGATAGAAATGTCCACAGAATGTGAACTCTTCCAGCAATAGTTTTTAGCCCAGGTTGCTGTTACTGTAAAATGAATCAGCATTCCCCCCCATCCCAGGCCTGAAAACTTCCTCCATCCGGTGATCCAAAACACACTACACACTACACTACCAGTGTAAACACCAACACTCCCCCAGTGGTCTGAGCACCTGCTCCCGGGTGTCCAGGATAGTATGGCTAAGCAGCAGCAGAGGGCATCAGAGGGAAAACCAGAAAACATTTTCTACATAAAATATGATCCAGTTTTACCAAAATCAATTAAAAGTGAGCCAAAAGTTACACAGTGCAAGAAATTGGAGCAGTGTTTTACAACTCAGTGTAGCATCAAAATGTTTTATTTTTTCAAATTTCTGTATAAGTTTGCACAGAAAATATATCATATACCCTAACTATTACAAAAAAACAACAACAGAAAAATCAAAAAAATATAATAGAAAGAAAATCAACTCATTAAGGTTGCTGTAAGCTCTGTTGTTTGTTGATTTTTCGGTGATAGGGTGTCAATATGTTCTAAAAAGGGTTGCCATATTTTGTTGAATGCTTTTATGGAACCTCTTAGGGAGAATCTGATTCTCTCAAGCCTGATGCACTACCTATCTTGCAGTATCTCCCAAATCCATCTTCCATGGGTGGGTGGGGAGGTGGGTGTCCATTTAAGGAGAATGAG
>NW_023339696.1:2030133-2030601 GCF_004916995.1 Morone saxatilis
TGTGCATATAGTCAGCAGGATCTGTTACATGTATCACTTCTGTCTGGGTAAATCTTGGCTAATCTTACTGTGCCTGGCAGATATACAGGAGGTATACAGGAGGTGTACAAGGTCTAGCTCGTCTGACTTAGTAATCATGAGGTTCTGGTCCCAGATGGCTTTTCTACATCCAAACATGTATGACCGAAGTAAGCCCCTTTAGACTACCGTGGAAAGAATCCATCATAGAATCTGGAGGAATTCATTTTGCACAAAGTGCCAAATTGATGGGGGTGGCTATGGCTCAGAGACAGAGCAGGTTGTCCACTAATTGGATGGTTGACGGTTCGATCCCCAGCTCTCCCGCCACGTGTTGAAGCATCCTTGAGCAAGAGACTGAACCCCGAATTGCTCCTGATGCTGTGCGTTGGTGTGTGAATGTGTATGAATGAGTTAGTTTCTGTTCGATGGACTTTGCCATCACTGAGT
>NW_023339696.1:2030638-2035463 GCF_004916995.1 Morone saxatilis
GGTCGGAAGACTATAAAGGTGCTATATAAGTACAGGTCCCTTTACCATTTACCAAATTTGGAAGAAGCAGAACAGATGGGTATTTGTCAGGCTGAATTGAGTCTTAAAAAAAGGGATCTGAACAGGATGGCAGGAATAGGTGGTTATGAAAAACTGGTGCTAGACCTGATGGAGCATGTGTACCGTACTGTCTCCTGAACTGATTCCAGATTTGTGTGTTGTTTACAATTGGATTATGAGCAACTACTTTAACTGAGAGAGGCAATACAAGAAGAGGCCGTTTCCATCAGAGCCCATTGGGGTTCTTCATCTAATCTCATTTTAGTGTTCCAGAAAGAAGTTTGTTGATGTTGCAGGCCCAGTAGTATCGATGAAAATCCGATCTGGGTAGTTGAAGGACTGTTTTCCTGATACGTGCACGTTTATTATACCATAAAAATAAATTTCTAATGAATATTGGATTAATTAATATTAAGTTAGCACACCCCATTACAGAGAGAGGGAGATAGCTATTTGAGATTTTTAATACCAGCAAGGGGATTTCCATGACCCGACCAAAACCAAACTATATTTACAACTTACTACCAGTCAGACTCACATAAGAATCACATCATTGCCAGTATGTGTTTTTCATACAATTCTTGTGATGTGTACTGAACACTGCAGCCTCTAGGAGCTGCAAGCAGGGCTTTAGTAGGTATTTGTCCTCATACCTCTCTCACAGCTTTTTATGAGCTGACTGCAGTGGTTGAGGTACAGTATCCCACTGGGGGCTGCAAGCACTCTTGCTTATTCAGCATCTTCTCACTCATTCTTGCTTTCCACGCCCTCTTTGTTTCCATCTTTGCCTCCCAGCTTTCATTCCCAGCAGGCTTTAGAGTGGTGTGCAACATACATTAATTAATTACCTACATAGCACTCTCCCTTCCCTGCAATATTCTATTTTAAAAACAAAAAAACAGATCTGCATCTGCAACAATACTAGATTTTCAAGATCAGATGCGAAACTGTGTGTAACATACAATAATGGTCTAACTACTACATTATTATTACTATTACATCTGAATAAAAAAAAGAATAATCTTGTGCTGCTCACACATTAATGCTATTGTTTTTTCAATAGCTTCATGGGATACAAATATGACACATGCAAACATCTTTGTGTTCCTTTAGTTTAACAACAATTAATAGTTATTTTTTAACTTTTGTTACAGCTCATCAAAGCTGAAGACAAATGGATTCAGATTTCAGACACACCTGAATCAGCTAGTGTTTTGCTAACATTATAATTAACATAGATTTAACTAACTAGCTAACAATTAATGTAGATTAGCTAGCCAGTTAGTTAGTGTTGTACTCTATAGCAAAATGCTAGCTAACTAGCAAGCTAACAGTTAACAGCCAGCTGTGGTGGCTGAATGGCTGATTCTGTAACCATTGGTGTGAGATGCAGCCCCCTCTATAATACCTGTGTCATTTCACTGTAGGCTCCCTCTCCTGCCTGCTGCCAGGCTCATTTGGCTTTGATCAGCAGACTTATTGGCATTTTTCTTTGCTCCATTGTTTTCTGCATGGCTAAGGTGTACAGTGTTTTGCTCTTCCATTCCATCTTTATCTCTCTCACTCTCTCTGTGTGTGACTATCATGTTTTCTCCGGCTCCGCTCTTGGCTGCCTAAATATCTTTTGATTTTCATTTATCCATTTTTTCTCTGTCTCTGTGTTTTTCACTATGGCCTCCCATTTCTAACAGCTGGTCCCTAAGTCATACATGAAATAGTGCAAACAAATCTTTGTAACTAATACTTTTTGGAATTTCCTGTATACTTGGTCTGCACAGGCACTGCTTTAATGAAATAGCCACAGTCTCACTCTGAGCCAAAAATCCACTTCTTCATGCCCACTCAGTATGGTATAAAATATAGACTGTATAATTAAAAATGGACATAGTTTTAGTGATGGTTTCTGAAGAGCTGTTGTGAAGCTCATTGTGGTTGGCTCTGGTCGTTGCCATCTTGACAGTGCTGACTCTGCCGGCTCCCGGCTAATTCAATTCAATTCATTTCAGTGTTATTTGTATAGCGCCAATTCATAACAGAAGTTATTTCAATCAAAAAATGTGCAAAGAGGTGTGTGGAGCCAAAGCGTGGTTGCTAAAACCAACCACATGCGACAGCACCCACCTGTCACAAAAAGCAGCCATGCCCTTAAAGTCCAGATTAAATTAAAAATGCCTTTCTAACCCTTTAAGATTACATCCCCAGTCATATTGTACCCCCATATAACAATGTATGCCAAAATTCACAAAAAAACATATGTAAAAACATAGTTGCCTGTTTTTACAGAAAAAACGTAAATATGCGGAAGCAAACAGCACTCTGATTTCCATTTCATGTAGACTCAAGCCTTAATACAATATAAAAGGGTGCATCATTTCCACTGCAGCGGAAGTGATGTGTGGCTTTGTATGGCGCATGTAGTGGCTAACATGTATTCCCTATAGCTGTACAAATCCTGATTCAGCCCTACAGCAAATCCATATACTCAACTTCATACCAGGTCCTATACATATTTGCTGTCCATGACACTCATGTATCATGTACATACATGTATCTTGAAATCACTCTCAAGGTACCATGTACTAGCTAGATTTAGAGCATTCAAATAATCAGATTCTCTATTCTACTCTATCTTATTTAGAGGTAAAATTAAAAGTCCGTCTTTAAACTGAGCACTTTCTTAATGTGATACAGATACATGTTTCTCTGGGGGACATGTGGAAAAGCATCAACATACAATCAAAGCAATTTTATCTGCCTCTCTTTTGCCTCCTATTTTCTGTCCCTTCATAATCCCCACAGGGTTTTTCTTTCTCTTCCAAATCAGGGCTGAAGCGATGGAAATCTCAGCCAACCCGTAATAGGCAAAATGGGAGAGATGAGGCTAATGAAACAGAGAGCGAGAGAAAAAGGCAATGATAAACAAAGGTGTTTGGCTTGATGTAAATATGATGGAGGTTAGTGGACATGGTTGTGAGTTTATCTGAGAGATGAACACGGGGCAGAGACTGGTAAACAAGAGAGCTGATCTAAACAGCTTCTCATATTTGGTAGCCCCAAGTAGCAGTAAAAGATATGTTTGATTTTGGAAAGACTGAATGCCAAATTGTGTTGATTCTGGTGACCCCTGTGGACAAAGGCAGTAGTGTTTCTACCTAGACCTTGTTTCATTCAAGGGGTATCTGATCTGGTGGCAGGAATTAAGAAAAACTACAATGCTCAAAAAAATTAAGGAAACCCTTAATCATCCCAGTATAACACCAAGTCAATTAAACTTCAGGGATATCAATCTATCCAGTTTGGAAGCATAAGCGGTTGTAAATCAATTTAAACTGTTTTGGTGCAAATAAAAGTGACAACAGGTGCACTGGAGAGGCAACAGCAAGACAACCCCCAAAAAGGGAATGGTTTTGCAGGTGGTGGCCACAGATAATTGCTCTCTCCTTGTCCTTTCTGACTGATTCTTCTCTAGTTTTGCTTTTTGCTAGTGTCCTTGTCACTACTGGTAGCATGAGGCGGTACCTGCAGCCCATTCAGGTTGCACAGGTAGTTCAGGTCCTCCCGGATGGCACATCAATACATGCCGTCGCAAGACGGTTTACTGTGTCTCCCAGCACAGTCTTAAGAGCGTGGAGGAGATACCAGGAGAGGCGTTATTACACAAGGAGAGCTGGACGGGGCCGTAGAAGGTCATCAAACCAGCAGGACCAGTATCTGCTCCTTTGTTGGACTTTGTTGGGCCAGTGATGGTCTGAGGAGGCATATCCTTGGAGGGTCGCACACACATCCACATGCTAGCCAATGGTACTCTGACTGCTGTTAGGTACCGGGATGAAATCCTCAGAGCCATTGTCAGACCTTACGCTGGTGCAGTGGGCCCTGGTTTCCTCCTGGTGCAGGACAATGCCCGGCTTCATGTAGCCAGAGTGTGTGGGCAGTTCCTGGATCAGGAAGGCATTGATGCCATTGACTGGCCCTCATGTTCCCTAGACCTGAATCCAATTAAGAACCCCTGGGATGTTGTGTATCGTTGTCAGTAGTGCATACAGGCATGTGGGGGCCATACACACTACTGAGTCACATTATCAATTGCCCTGATAAAATTCAAGCAAGTTGGATCAGCCTGGGATTTTAAATTTTTACTTTGATTTTAGGTATAATTTTGAATCCAGCCCTCAATCGGTTGGTGATTTTTGTTTTTATTGACCGTTACGTTACATCATTTTGTTCTAAATGGATTACACAATGTTGTACAGTAAAGATTGTGAACTTGAATATTTTGTTTATCGAGATCTGATGTGTGTATATCGAAATAGCTTATTTTCTCACTGATTTGTGTGCTTATGTAGGTCACATGGAGGCATCAGTAAATTGACACGGTTTAATGACCAGTTAAAAACTCCTTGTAGTACATTTAAATACAGTAGAGATTACATGGGAATTTGGTGGATATTCATGGTCTTAAGAGGTTGCTTCTGAATATATTGGAGACACCTTTAGACCAACATTTCTACTTGTGCGGCAGAAATTGTAAAATATGTCATGGAAATTGTAATGTCCAAGAGGTTTATTTACTTACAATATGTGTAGACTTTCCAATGACCATAAAAATAAAAGAATTTGGGCAATGTATAGAATACAAGCCCAACCCTACAAGAAAGTTAATAATGGATGATTTATTAAAACCCAGATGTATGTTTAATTTATTCTTTCTACTCACATACATACCTGGACACTCTTCTTCTACTCACATACATACCTGGACACT
>NW_023339696.1:2035563-2038205 GCF_004916995.1 Morone saxatilis
GGAGGAGCCGGGGATCGAACCACCGACCTTCCGATTGGGGGACTGCCTCTAAGCCACAGCTCCCTTTTTTATACCATGTCTGGATAATGCTACCAAACTAGCAGAGGGGTAATTAAGGTTACAGGTGGTGAGTAAAATTACATTGTTAATGAAGGCTCTCTGTATTATAGAACAGTTCTGCTGCTGCTTTCATAACAGAGAAATATAATCTTGTGCTTAATTACTTATTCATTTTATGCTAGAGAAAATTGCGTGTGTAAGGTCAGACTTGAAATGAAATAATGACTTTGAGCCACTTTGAAAGTATTGGATAGATGTTTATTTATTTTTCAAATGATTTTTGACCTTGTGCCCCAAATAACTGTTAAGGAGTTGCATGCTTAAATGTGACCTGTTGTGTGGAGCCAAGGTTGTTTTTATTGATCTAAAATGATGTGTTAAGCTCTGATGAGAGTCAGAGGTTTACACAGACAACCTATACAGCTTGTTATTTTTGTGCAGTCCCATCTAGCAGCTGTGGATACAACCCAAGAATCAGGCAAACTACACCACATCATTTTCCTCAAATGTCCTTCAAGTGCTACATTGTGCCGTCTGAACAGATGAGTTTTCAGTCTGAGACTGAAGATGTGGATAGTTTCTGCTGCCCTGATGTCAAAAGGGAGCTTTTTCCACTATTGTGTAGCCAGCACAGCAAACAGCTGTGATATTGTTTAGCGGTAGCTGGACCTTCCTCTTGTAGTGAGGGAATCATAAGCAGGCCATTAGTAGCAGTGCATGGTGGGGTTTATGGTTTGACCATGTCCTGAACGTGGACATATAAAACATAGATAACACGACAGTTCCCCAAATGTGAAACCAAAAAATTTAGATTACCCCCTGGTGGCCGGTTGCAATGTAGGGCATAGAGCCTGCTGTCTCCATGTTAGCAGATAAGACATTGGCCAAACTAAGATCGTTTTGGTCATTTTATAGAGGGGCGGCTATGGCTCAGGAGGTAAAGGGGGTGGTTCACTAATCAGAAGGCAGTTTAATCATCGGCTCCTCACACTGCATGTTGGGGATGCCACAAAGTTCTCACTGGCATTTGAGAAGATAACAGATAAGACATACAGAAGATGAAGGTTGAATGGAAGGTTCACTTCCTAACAACACCTGAGGGGGTCAAGACTCCTCTCAGTGCAACTGTACTTATTCACTTTTAAAAGTTCTTAAACTAAATGGTTACAGTATGTCAGCCTCTTTTATCAAGAGACTAAGGTTACTATTGCTTGTCTTGTTAGACTTTGTTGTACTCTGAAGAATATTTAGTTTGACGGCAGACAGATTTCTCTTAGGATAGTCTGGTTCCAGGATTTTTATCAAATCAATGGCTTGTTTATTAGGACAAATGAGTTCTCAGGCAGGAGTTCCAGTCCAGTCTTTTATTGTAGGATAGTTTAAACTGGTTGTCTGATAACAGAATAAAAGGGATAACAACATATATTAATCTAGACATCATAATTCCTAGTTTTTAAAAACTTTTTATTAGTAAAGTACTATAAAAACACCAAAGGGCAACCATTTACGACATGGGTCTCAAACTTCATTGGCCTTAGTGGCCCCCTACTTGACATCAAAGTTTAGTGTTTCCCACGCGTTTTTCTCACACGCACCTATTTGCCGAGTCGTTGCGCGAGTCGTTGCCCTGGGCATTTTATATTTTTTTATCACAGCTCAGGCTCGTGACAGCTTTCGGTGGTGTTTGTTGACAAGTTAGCCAACGCGAATTAGCAACGTTAGTCACTTGGTTGAAACGTGATTCCGGAGTGACACCAAGTGGAAGGAAAATATATCCTGTCACCCAGTGCAAGGTACAGAGGACTTAAGAAGTGGGCGGACTCAACAAGAGTAATCAGTGAGTGAGAACACGATTGATAAATTTAATAATGATAAGAAAAAAGAAGTGCTCAAAAAAGCTATGAACAATGATAAAGTTTTCAAATCCCTCTCAGAATATATAGAAAGGGCATACTAAATAAGATCCCAAATACTCAGGTATTGGGATAAAAACATGTAAATATATCACAAGGGTTAAGGGTGACCAAAGCGCTGTAAAAGTGTATGGTAGGCAGAAGCCACAGCATTGATAGTAGTTTTTTTTAATAATATTATTCATTCTTTCTATTATTATTAAAGTAAGAGTAGAGTAGGTAAGAGAAGCCTATGTTCTGAAGAACCGTTCATGTTCTGAACTGTTATTAATAAAGATTGAGAAGATTGGATCAGTTGTACTTTTTTTTTGGAATACTTCCTTTTTTGTAGAATACTTGATGCGGCCCAGCCTCACCCAGACTCTACCTCCAGCGGCCCCCAGGTAAGTTGAGTTTGAGACCCCTGATTTACAGCCTACTGCTATTAGAAACTGAGTACAATTAGTTGATAATTATTAGCCTGATCAGCCACCATCAGTAATGAATACACACATTATTAAAGCATTAATCAAACTAATAACTAACAGCAGTCAACATCAGACAACCGGGAGCATGCCTCCCACAGCTTCTCCCACAGCCCTATGTTCCCACATTTCTAAGATTTAAAAAAAAAATTCAGAATCAGAATCAGAATCAGATTTATTGCCAGGTAGGTTTTTACACATACAA
>NW_023339696.1:2038234-2038383 GCF_004916995.1 Morone saxatilis
AAACATACAAATCACACAAAAAATCACACAAGAATAAAGTACTTCAGTTTTTTACTGTAGTAAAAATATAAATAAATAAAGATAAGAAAGATAAGAAAAGATAAAAAGACTGTACAGAAGACGGGAGTGTCGGGGAAATTCTTCCATAA
>NW_023339696.1:2038483-2051139 GCF_004916995.1 Morone saxatilis
TTTGATACCTTCTTGTAATACGATGCGGCCAGCTTTCACCCAGACTTTACCCAGCGGCCCCGGGTAGAGTTTGAGACACCACTATTTCACACTAGCTATTAAGAAAGAGTACCAATTAGTTGAAAATTAGTTACCTGATCAGCCACATCAGTAAGAAACACACATTATTTAAACATTAATCAAGCAATTAAATAACTAACAGCAGCTCAACAATCAGACAACCGAGCATGGCCCTCCCAAGCTACTCCACAGCCCTATGTCCCACAGTTCTAAATTAAAAAGAAATAAGAATGTCAGAAATTCAGAATCAGAATCAGATGTACTGCCAGGGGTTAATATCGGCTTGTTGTATACACTACACAGGAAGTTCTTGGTTGCAATTGGCTTAAAGGTGTATAGCAACAACACAAACAATCAACAAGAAAAAGTATTTCAGTTACCTGTTAGTAACACATATAATAAATAAAGATAGAGAGAGGAGATTTAAGAAAAGAGCGAGAACGGTAGGGAGAGATCGGGGAGTGTCGGGGAAATGCTTCATAATCATAGAGTGTGCTAGTGGTCTCTACAGAATTTACGAAGACCCAGTTGATGAACAAATCTCTACTCATGCGCAAGGGAGGAATACCAAACAGCAGTAGAGTCCCCTAGACTTCTAAAGATGCTTCGTGTATATACATCCATACACGTAAACAGTGAACACCCATGTTTGTCTTGTTAATGTTACATTTTAACAGTCCATCTCTCCACAAATGGTCTTGTACTGAAGTTACTCCTGACCTAATTCTAGTTGACACATGCTGACAACTGCTCTACATAAGACACAACCTACAGGAGCCATGTACAACTGACGCCTCCGATATGGCTGTATTATACCCGGACAGGGAGGTGTAGTAGATTGAATGTATATATACAGGGTGGTATAGAGTGCAAAAGCTGAAGTCCACAAAACAGGATCCTGCGTTATCCTTTTGGGGAGCCAGATGCTGGAGGGTGAGGTGAAGTGCAGGGCCATGTTTACAGTGCACCTGTTTCAGGGCTCGTGTCCAAAGTTTTTTACATTTATCCAGGCTGTTTTTAGATGATCTAAAGGTGTATTGCAGTTCAAACATGAGAGTGCATTGTAAAAAGTAGATGCCTCCTTTTGTCAACGGATTCAGTAAGAATATAAAATCCATTGGTGAACCTTCTAGTATGTTAGGGAAGGACTTTGTGTTTTTTTCTTACAAAATCCTGCAGCTGCAAATATCTATAATGATGTGAGTGAGGTAGATCAAATTTAGTTTGTAGTTGTTGGAATGATGGGAATTTATCCTCAATAAAAAGGTCTTGAAAGGACTGAATCCCTTTACTGTACCACTTATAAAACTTTGCATCCGAGAGAGAAGGAGCAAATAAATGATTTGCAATTACAGGAGCCCGAAGTGAGCCAAAATGCCATCCAAAGTGCTTTCTTATTAAAGACCAAATTCTGAGTGAGTGTGAGACTATTGGATTGTTTACAGAATACGAATATGTGGTGGGTAAAGCCGGAAAGAGTAAAGCTGATAAAGAAATTGGGGAACAGCACTTTTCCTCAATGGCAGGCAGGTATATAATCTTGGGGCCAAAAGGAGAGTGCCCGTAAATTGCATGCCCAGTAGTAGAATTTGAAGTAAGGTAGACCCATTCCCCCCTCTGACTTGGGTCTGTGCAAGAAATCCTTCCTAATCTGGGGCATCTTCTTATTCAAAATAAAACTGAAAATTAATTTATCTAGTTTCTTAAAAAATACATTAATAAAATTTGGAATACTTTGAAAGAGAAATAGAAATGTAGGTGGGGTGTTCATTTTAACTATATTAATTCTTCCAGACCATTTTACAAAATTCTGTTCTGTACATTCTAGAAGTTCTGCAAAGTTTTGTTTGAATAAATTAGAGAAAGTTTCTGTAATAATGACCCCAACGTAACAAAATTGATTAACGACATAAAATGGGAGAGAGCTTAAATGATTGTCGCCGGGCACTAGCATTAATGGGAAATAAAACACTTTTGGAAAAAATTTGCTTGTACCTTGATACCTTGCCAAAACCCTCTAGAATAGACAAGATGTTGGGAATGGATGTCAAAGGGTTAGTAATAAACAGTAATAAATCATCTGCGTATAACGACACCTTATGCTCCCTCGCTCCCCTAGTGATTCCAGTGTAAATAAGTGAAGTACGTAAAGAAATCGCAAGTGGCTCAATAGCCAGAGGGAAGAGAAGCAGAGATAGAGGGCAGCCTTGTCTGGTGGCTCGACTTAAAGGGAAATATTCCGATCTGAACTTGTTTGTGTGAACAGAGGCTAAGGGTATAGAGTAGTAGAGAAATGCTGGCTTGATAAAATGTTGGTGGGAGGAGACCTGTTCTAAGGGATTCATTAAATACTTCAAGTAATAAAGGAGATAAAAGTTGTATAAATGTTTTGTAAAATTTCTTTTAGGGTAATGACTTCCTCAAGTTGCTCATCTATAGTTATAGAAGGTATATCCAATTTATTGAGAAAGTCATCAATTAATGTGGGGTCACCGACTGAGTCTGTAGAATATAATTTGGAATAAATTGTTTTGAATTTGTCATTAATTTCTTGTTGATTTACCGTTAATAGTCCAGAGCTAGTACGAATCTCTGTAATTAATCTAGAAGCAGCTGATTGATTTGGTGTGCCAGGACTTTGCCTGCTTTGTCACCATGTTCATAAAATCTATGACGGGTTTGTGTTATTAAATGAGTTGTCTCCGAAGTGGAAAGAATGTTGAACTCAGTTTGGAGGGATAGTCTTTCCTTGTACAGTTCAGGTGAGGGAGAGAGTGCATATTGGCGATCTAATTTGAGAATTTTATCAGACAGAACATTTCGCTGTTAATTTTGCGTTCGTATGGCTAAAGCTTTTAGAGAAATAATCTGGCCACGAATATAAGCCTTAAGGGCTTCCCAGAGAGCTAGAGACCTCTGGTGAGTCATTTGTCAACAGATAGAACTGTATTTGGGATCTTATGTCCTGTACGAAATCGCCAGGGGTCTGATATTCTACATGTGTTTATGAATGTGTAATTTTTGCCGATTTAGTAAGAGTCTGTGTTTTGCTTGATGACCTATCTAACTTTAGAGGACTAAATTAAAATCCCCACCTAAAAACAATTGTGGGTATCCAGATTTGGCAAAGTGGCCAAGAAAGAAGAGATTAACTGCTCTTCATCATGATTAGGAGCATATATATTGGCTAAAACTACAGGGATGTTCTAAAGTTTGCCAGTGAAAATAATATACCTGCCATTTGGATCTGGAATAATATCAGATTATATAAAAGGAACGTCTTTACTGATAATTATAGCAGTGCCTCTGGATTTCAAATTAAAATGGGAGTGGAATACCTGGCCGACCCAGTTTTTTCATAGGAGAGTGTGAGCTCGAATTTTTAAATGTGTCTCCTGCCGGGTTGTCCCCAACTTTTTAAGATGAGCAAATATATTTCCATGCTTTACTGCCCCATTCAGGCCCTTACAGTTCCATGTGGTAAATTGCACCAATCTTTCCCCCTCTGTTTCAATCAAACTAGCCATACTGTGAATTGAAAAAAAAGAAAAGAAAAGCGCTGAGCATGAATGTTGGCAACCTTACAGATTTAAGAAAAAAACTAAAAAAACTAAAAAGATTACAGAAACACAAAAAATCCGGTGAGAACATACCCCAAACCCCTCTTTATCTTTCCCCAACTTAAAGGTATAGAAGAAAAACGTACCTTGACATTCTCTGTCTAAGACACATTCGGTTAAACTGCAGGGAGCGCAAACTGGCTCTCAGCTCCTTGGATGTAGAACATAAAACACTCAAATGTATATTAGTGCAACCCAAGTTACCAAAAGGTGGGCGAAACAAGAAAAAAATAAATTTAACCACCATCACTCAATGTGCGAGTGTGTCTTTTTTTTTCCTTCTGTGTTTTGTTCGTTCCATTAATGTGTGCGCACTTCAAGAAAACAAAATATCAAAGCGGCAATAAAAAGATCACAGTAGTTCGTCTGTCCAGACAGTGGTGAAGAGAAACAGGAAAAATAATAATTTAAAAAAATAATAATAAAAAAACATAAACGAGTATGCCGCACTTACGTTCCCATTTATCATTAAATCGGGCTTCCCACAATGGCTCACATTATCCTTATATCAGCCCAGATCCATGCATTACCATAATGTCCATAAATCGTATGTTAACATCAGGTGTTGCCATCGAGTTGTGTCCTCTGACTGTCTGTGATATAAACTTAGCATGTCAGCTAGCAGCTGGTCAGCTGCTGTTACCTCGCCAGAGTTTATCATCCATCCTGTTGCTCCGTTGGAGCGATCTTCTTATTGTAGAAGTCCTCAGCTGCCTTGGGAGTATCAAACGAGTATCTGATGCCATTCAGGGTGACTGTAAGCTTGGCTGGATAGTACAGGCTATACTCAATTTTGGCGTCTCAAAGCTTTGCCTTCACCGGGTTGAAAGCCGCCCGCAGCTTGCCGACCTCTGGGCTCATGTCTGGGAAGATATGCACCGGGGCTCCTCTGTAGGTTAGGCGACCTTTATTTTTGGACAGACCAAGAATTTTCTCGTTGTCCAAGTAGTAATGCAGGCAAACAACCATAGCACGGGGCCTCTCTCCTCTTTTGGGTTTGGGTGCCAGCGTCCTGTGTGCGCGGTCGATTATCCCCGGAGTATCGAAGTTAGGCTCCAGTTTTCAAATTTTTCCTGTTGTTTTTTATAATCTTTCGCCAGCAAGTCTTGGGTATCTTCTAGCGCTCTGACGCGGCCCATGGTGTCACTCAAAGCTTTGCCCATGTCCGCCTGCTCTCTGGAAAGATCGCCCTGCGTGGCTCAGAGTGAAGAAAGCTCATTTGCTAGCTCAGAGCGAATGCTGCAGATGTCTGCTTTGGTTTCTTCGCGGAGAGATGAGATGTCATTCTTAATTTCTTGGTGTAGGCCGGCTATTTCAGCTTTAATATCACTAAGCACTACTTCTCGTGATGACCGCAGCTCGGTTCTCAGCACATTGAGGGAGATACTCTGCTCTGTTTTGTCCGCCATCATGAGACACCCAGGTGAAGCCACAGCTGTAGAGTGTGATGGTTTAGTCGTTTTCCTTTGCGGGAGGCTCAAGTCATGCCACGTACAGCTTCTCGGTCAGGTCAAACCCAGAGTTGCCCGTCAAAATCAATGTTTTGGTCGAGTTAAGATGAATAAATTAATAATATTGAGACAGAGCTACCCTTACGCCAAGTCTACTCCATCTTCAAACTCCCTTTAAGAAATAAAACATTTTAGAACTCTAACACAAGCTAAAGGTTGTCATATGTCGATGGTCTTCTTGTCAATTCTGCATCAATAGAATCCATAAAGATAAAGTGTATTCTGTACAAACTTTACATTTTGTCTCTACAACTTTCTGATGTCCTGATGTAAAAGGGGAGCTTGTTTCACTATTGTGTAGCCAGCACAGCAAACAGCTGTGTAGCTGGACCTTCCTCTCCTAGTGAGTGATTCATAAGCATGCCATTAGTAGCAGAGTACAGTGGATAGGCAAAGGTTTATGGTTTGACCGTGTCCTGGACACGGACAATTTGGCATCAATATAATCCATTATATCCAAGATGTATTCTGTATGAACTTCTACAACTGGCTCAGCCTTCGCAGCTACACTGTTCAGTGGGAGAAGACAGAGGGAATGAGACGAGGACTGCTGGTTGGTGGATTAGATAAACAGCCAATTGAACACTGACTCATAACACTGTTAATTCACTGTCTATTATGTGTGTGTGACAGTATTTCGGCTATTACCAAAGTACCCGGTTTGCTGCTTCCTGTTTGGTGCTGCAGAGAGAGGCTTCCCGTGTCAGGAGGTAGAGCGTATGTGCAAGATAGTGAACCACAAATTGCTACCGATGCTGTGTATCATTGTATGAATGTAAATAAATGAGTTAGTTTCTGTTTGTGATGGACGAATGTGGCATCTAGTGTAAAGCACTTTTAAGTGGTCAGAAGACTATTTAAAATCATGTAGTGCGAACTTGGCATTAGTAGGGGGGAATTTTCCACATACTCAACTGCCCAGTTTTTTACACTGCTAAGAATACTAGAAGCACACATAAAAAAGAGGAACAGTCAAGTCAATCTTGTAAAGGTTGGCAGGTGCACAAGCACAAAGCCAGCCGAGACAAACATCTACAGAAATAGTTTGAGAGAAACTGTATGGGGGTGGATTTCAGTTAATGACGTTCTTTATTATTAAGATAACTGTACTATAAGCTTTTGCGCTACACTGTGCTAAATGGTAAATGGTAAATGGACTGTACTTATATAGCTCGTTTCTAGTCTTTCGACCACTCAATGCGCTGTATACTACATGCCACACCCCATTCACACACTGATGGCAGTGGCTGCCATGCAATCACAATCAATGAATCAACCTCATTCCCAGGTTGTCAATTATCAACGCTGGGAATAACACTCAACAATCAACTATCTTCAAGCCTTCAACCCAAAGCGTCTTTATATCTTTCTTGGCTCTGATTGGTTGTCTTCAACAGAACTAGAGGAACCTGATTTATTTTTCTTTCTCATTCATGACAAAAGGTTATTATAAGAAATTACCGCAGCTTTAATTATGACTGAGATTTAGGGCACTACTAAGGGGTATTTACAAAAACACTTCATATGGGTGTACACATTTGTGTGTGTGTGTGTGTGTGTGTGGTGTTTTCACCTCCCCTCTTCTGCCTCTCTCCTTCACTCTTTTGCTTTCATTGTGCAGCAGTATACTGTAGCCTCTTGCTGCATAGAGTAGATTTAGTCATTAGGCTCTTCTTCTCCCTCTCTCTCCATCACACACACAGAAATACTTATGCATACCGTAATACACACTCACTGAGAAGTGGTGGCTAAGTAGGATTTTACACAAAAAGGAGTAGAGAGGGAAGAAAGAGAAGGGAAAAGAAAAGAAAAAGGGTCAAAGTCATCTTCCCAGTCAAGGAGGAGCTGGCACACACTGAGTGTGATGGTGAGCTGGTGACCGAGGGATACGCAGTCTCTTGGTTGCACAACTCAAAGTAAAGGAGCAATCTGTTTCAGTGCTGCAGGGGAAAGCACTCAGTTGTCCAGTCATCATGATGATGTATCTCTGGGTAAGTAGTATCTATGTGGAAAACTGTGTGTTTGTGCTGTTTGTTGTCTGCTTTTTTACTGTTTGTTATCTGCTTTTTTACTGTTTGCTTTATATATTTTCTCTGTTGTAAATGTACTGCAGAAAATATTTTGACCCGAGTTTGATCAGTTAGTGCTTACGAAAGCTACATTTCAAAGAAATTTTTGTTTGTGTGTATTAAGCTATTAAGGAGCAATTGCTAAGCTGAGAGTGTGGATATGTTATAAGTAGCAGAGAAGTGATGCAAAGTTTTAAGACATACAGCAATAGCAAAAGTTTGTTTGGGGTGGCTATGGCTCAGGAGGTATAAAGCACTAATCACAAGGTTGGTGGTTCAACCCCCAGCTCCTCCTGTCCATGTGAAGTGTCCATGGGCAAGAAATTACATAAATTGCTCAGCGCCTTGCATGGTAGCTCACTGCCATTGGTGTGTGGGTGAATGAGAGACAATCTGTAAATTGCTTTGGATAAAAGCGCTACATAAATTTAATGTATAAATGCAGCTATTTACCATAAACATAAAGAAACTAAAAGTTGAATGAGGTTGCACTCCTCAATTTTATTTTTTCCCCACTGCATTTTCTGTATTGACAGCTACAGTACTTATGATGGTTAGAGTATGTCCAGCTAGCGGTCGTCAAATACTGCAGCATGGTCAGTGGCCCTCTGCTTCAAAATTACTTTACCCCTCTCGCATATGGAGGTGGTGGGGTAGATGGATGGCTCAAAAAAACACAGGACTTTAACCGTTCTTGGTGTCCTATGTGAAACCAAAATTAAACAATTTCTCTTAAGTAACGTACATAAGTTAACTTGTAATTTAATGTACTTAAGTTACGTAAGGTTGACACTAGAGGAATACCTACAGCATCATATTTTAAAGAGGAGGGCCACTGACCACGCTGCAGTATTTGATGAGTTGGGATTGAAAACGTGTTTGTATATCAGCCTCTTATATTACAAATTTTGGGGTTTATTGATATCCAATGTGATCATCTTAAGTTACAGTTAGACCTTGTTGTAGGGATGATGCTCATAGGAAGTAAATAAGTTAGCATCAGGTAGCACACAGATTTGGAATTATGGCCAAAACTACAAAAATAACAACAAAAAAGAAACAACATAAAACATCAACATATCAAGAAATTAAACAGAATATCTGTGGATAACTGAAGTTGGTTCATGTTGGTTCATATTAAATAACCAATTTGGTTATATGGAAGTGTCAGACCAACTTTATATTGCTTATCTGAGGTGAGTGCAATGACAAGCCAGATTAGCTAGGACCATTGCATGACTTTGCATGGTAGCATGTATTATGGTTAAAGAATGTGAAACCAAACCCAGGTCAGCCTAAAAGGATTTAGGGGTGACTGCGAGTTGTTGTAGCCCTTTCCGGTCTTGTGACTCTGGCCCATCATTATGAATCTTATTTGGACAATCAGCTTTGCCACTTAGTCGCTCACATTCTTCTCCTAAATCATGGTGGCAAGTGATCCAGTTGCTTAAAATGGATTCTGGGAGGGGATGAATCACCAGGAACTGTCTCAATTTGATGGGCAGCAAAAGAGAAATATTAAAACATTCCATCATGAATGCAACCCTAGGCTTTACTTTTGAGTCTTGACTTTGAGTATTTAGGCTTTTTGAGATTTAATTTGTTCATTCAACTTCAAATGGAAAAACATAGTTGTTTCTGAATTTTTTTTATTTCACTTTATTAGCCAGTAGAAAACTAACTGAGCACTACCTGTTTCTAAAAATGTTTTGCTAATTATTATTATACTGCTAAAATGAAAAGACCAAAATCAGGAAAAACGTCAGTTGTCCGTTAGTGTCACAGGATCTGTGAAGTGATTTGGCACTGCTCACAACCTAATGTCATAACTATATGTGTATGTGTAAGTCAGAAGAAAACAGGCTTTGGGTGGCGGTTCTGTGCATGGAGTGCAAGTACTACTGTAGATAGCTGTATTGATTATTGAAAATTTAGCGTACAATGGAAGTATAAGTCTGCTTTTGCTCTCTAAAGGCTTTATTGACCTGTGATGCATTAGTGATCACTAGTAAGTAAGTCAGTCCCAGTGAAGGAGTTTCAGTATCTCTCATTCTGGTTTTACGTGTGAGGGAGAGATGGAAAGTGATATTGACCGGCGCACTGGTGCTACATTAGCTGTAATATGTTGAAGGAAGTGTGAGTGGAAAAGATGTTTTCTCTCTTCTGCTGACTGGCTTTAGTAAGAGTTAAGTACATGGTTCTTTGATATTATTGGTTGAAGTTTGCCTGTTATAGACAGTGATAGACAGATGGTTCATCCAATTACTTGGCAAGTATTTTTTCAAGGTGCCTGCCTTTTTCCAAACAATTTCTATTGATGACTTCCAAGATGGTTCTGTTTAACAACCATCTGATGCAGTCAGGTTACAGACATCCAGGAGGAAGAAAGAGCAACTTCTTTTGGCTGAGGCTGTGGTGCAGGAGGTAGAGCAGGTCGTCCACTCATCAGAAGTTTGGCAGTTCGATCCCTGGCTTCTCGCTGCATGTCAAAGTGTCATTGAGCAAAATACTGAATCCAAATTGTTGTGTTTTGATTTGCCATATGTTTATGAATGTGTGTGAATGGGTGAATGTGACATGTGGTGTAGAGTGCTCCCAGTGGTTAGAAGACTAGAATGGAGCTATATAAGTATATCACCATTCACGGAACATAGTCATTTGAAGTGGTTTTATGGGTACATCTAACTAGCAGCAGATTTACCAGCTGCATTAACGGCGGCTCTCCTGAAAGACTGACTTTAATTTATACAATATCACACTGTTGTGTTTGGTAAAAAGCAGGGTCAGTAGTGTGATGACTTTTTGGTGACATTGACATTTGCAGGCAAATCGATATGAGAGGGAAATGAAAAATCTTAGATGTCTTCTCACTTCCCTCCTAGTTAATGCAGTTACTTAAGTATTCTTGATATAAAACAGAATTACATAATTTGGGAATAACTGGAAAGCTGACACATACACTGCCCGTCCAAAGTCACCACCTGGACTTAACTAAGCAAATCAGTAAGAGCCTTCCATTGGATAATTACTGCAGTTATTAATATGTTTGAGCTGGCAACAAGTTATTTAACCCTAGCTGATGCGATGAGTAGCTTCTCATTTTATTAAACAACCATGTCGGAAGACATATCCTGTGGTTGTGCAAAGGATGTTAACCAGTTTCAGAAGGGTCAAATTATTGGCCTGCATCAAGCAAAGAAAACAACTAAGGAGATTGCTGAAACTACTAAAATCGGGTAAAGAACTGTCCAACGCATTATTAAAACCTGGAAGGATAATGGTGAACCATCATCTTCAAGGAAGAAATGTGGTCGGAAAAAACTCTTGAATGATTGTGATCGGAGATCACTTAAACGTTTGGTGAAATCATATCGTAAGAAATCAACAGTAGAACTTATAGCTATGTTTAATAGTGGAGGTAAGAGCATTTCCAAACGCACAATGCGAAGGGAACTCAAGGGATTGGGACTAAACAGCTGTGTAGCCATAAGAAAACTACTGATCAGTGAGGCTAATCTGAAAAAAGGCTTCAATTTGCTACGGAGCATAAAGATTGGACTCTGGAGCAATGGAAGAAGGTCATGTGGTCTGATGAATCCAGGTTTATCCTGTTCCAGAGTGATGGGCGCATCAGGGTAAGAAGAGAGGCGGATGAAGGGATACACCCCCCATGCCTAGTGCATGATGGGTGCATGATGATCTGGGGTTGCTGCAGTTGGTCAGGTCTAGGTTCAGCAACGTTATGTCCCAAAAGAGTGAGGTTAGCTGACTACCTGAATATACTGAATGACCAGGTCTTTCCATCAGTGGAGTTTTTCTTCCCTGATGACATCCTTTTCACACATGGGTTGGCCACCACAGAGTCCAGACCACAGCCCTATTGAGAATCTTTGGGATGTCCTGGAGAAGACGGGAAGCTCTCCCATTATCAATACAAGATCATGGCGGAAAATGAATGTAACTGAAATAAAATAAATGTTGTGACATTGCAGAAGCTTATCGAAATGATGCCACGGCAATTGCGTGCCATACTCAAAGCTAAAGGCAGTCCAACGAAATATGCAACTTTTTTTGGATAGGCAGTGTACACGCCCCTGATACCAAGTTTATTAGCAAAATGTACATAAAGCACTCATAATGCAATAAAATGTTAGAGTAGATAATCTATATTTTCAGGTTAATATTACTGCTGCATTAATGTGTGTGCATTTTACCACTGTAGATAGGTAAGCTGAGCTGTTTTTTATATATTGCTGGGTAGTTTTGGCCTTGGTGCCCTACATTTTGGCTGTGTTGTCCCTATAAATTTGTATTTATCAAAGGCCAAAGCAGCCTGACCCATTAGTGCACTACATCACTGTTTCTTCACTAGAAGGGCACCCTAGAGGACACTCTATCACGCTTTTTGGGCTTCCATAAGGGGCACTTTATCATGTTTTATCTGCCATAGGGGCATCCAAGAGGGCACTTTTGCTGCATTTTCAAATAGGCACCGGGGATAGGCCATCTTTCAGTAGGTATGTGTGACTTTTTCTGAAGGCTTTCACATCACGTAAACAACATACTTTCCTATATACTGAAGTATACCCATCACAAAACAGCCCATAATAATTACATTTTAGAAAAATAATTAATGAAACTCTCCCCTTCAGATGTCTTATAATTTCTGTGTGCCTACTGACTCTAGGGCTTTGGCAGCGGGAACATGTTAATTGAGAAATATTAGGCCACCTTTAATGAAAGAAGGCTTGATACTTTTTTTAGTAAGTCCTATCCTCTGTGCAGCAGTACACTTCATTTGAAGAGTTCATATTTAATTGAGATTACAGCCACACCATAAAGTAGACTGCTGCCCCAGAGAGACCGAAACAAATTTACAAAAAGATTCACCACGCTTAAAAAAAAGTTCATTGGAATCTGTTTCATGAATGAGGAACCCAACAAATCTATCACATTACCACTGAATTTCCCAAGGGCTCCGTATAAAATTTTCTTGAAATTGAGAATGCGCCACATTTCTTTCTACTTTATTAAGATTCAAACTCTTGCAGCCCCAAAGAAGAGATCATTAGAATCAATATTCAATTTGAAGGCTGCTGCTTGAGATGCGTGGCTGCGCTTCATAAAAATGTCAAAAAGATTTAGCTGTGACATACACTGGAGGGACGGAATGCATTTGTTGATATTGATTTGGAGATATTATAGAGAGAATATCCAGAAGAACACTTTTAGCAGCTGCATTATGACAGAGAAAGTTGAATCACATCGGAAAAGAATAAATGCAATTAAGCAGCTTAGTGTAATAAACCAGTTGTCAAAATGTAACAAAAGAGGTAAAAAAATAAGTAAGTTACCTCAAAAGTGAATTGTTTAGGCAACTCAGTTGTTTTGAGTGC
>NW_023339696.1:2051251-2052704 GCF_004916995.1 Morone saxatilis
AATTCCAGTTTGTTCCACTGACTCCTTTTAATTAAGTTGACTTCATATCATTGCAAAAATGCTGTACATCAGTGTGTGAATGAATTCTGTTTGCGCCTTTGCCATTCACGGTATGAATGTCTGTGAATGGGTGAATGTAGTGTTAAAGCGCTTTCAGTGGTCGGGAAACTAGAAAGGTGCAGTCTATTTTACCTTTGTTTTTTTAAACTTAGTTACATCTTTGAAATAAAGTCAGCGTATACTTCTGGACGTCGGCTTGAATCGACTTTTTTCTGGTAATCATATTTGATCGCCCGGTTGCACACGCAGCCCTGCTCCACAGGCGCACCAGCTGGACCTGCTGAATGTCTTTATTGGAAAGTTGTGTGAAGTATTTAGGCAACACAGCACTTTCATCAAGATATCAGCACATTCGTATCAAACATCATATAGCTATGATTTTGTATGGGCAGTACAACATAGTGTAGAGTAAATTTAGCTTTGTGTGGTTGTGCTCTGCGGGCCACCGGTGCAGAAAACTGACGTTTCCTGTTTTGTAGTAAATTATGCAGGGTTTCCTGAGTGCTGGCTGAACAGGGACTCCATATATTCCAGCATAACAGCAGAAATATGATGTGGGAGCGAGCCTGGCTGACAGGTATTAATGGCAGGCATTGCAGCAAGGCGAACAGGGTGCTGATACTGTAGGGGGAAAAAAGACAGTTTGGATACACTGAGAGGACAAATCAGTGCAGAGCATTTTTACAATGAATGGACCTAGAGCGTTTGATTCAGGATCGTTTCGGAAAGACCTGGTTACTCACCTGCAACTTTCACAAAGAAGCTCACAATGAGTGTGTATATCTGTGTCTAGTGTGTGGATGTACATGTTTGATTGTGTTTTAGTTATTGTATTTAGCAGTTTTCTTTATATTTTATTAACATTGAACTGCATATGCCACACTGGAAGCTCAGCAGTACCTGCTTTGGTGCAGTTTTCTTTTCAATTTTTTTTATTGAATTTTCCAGATTGAATTCATTATTGTAACTTTTATGGCATAATTCCTTTTTATATGCAAAGGATTTAGTATCTGTAGACAGGGTTGGGTTCCCATGTGTCCTGGAAAACATGGAAAAGCTGTAAATTTACAGTCTAGTTTTCCAGTCATGGAAATGCCTGAAAATTTATGAAAATTACCAATTATCCTGGAAAATCCATGCATACAGCTTGCTAATGATCAAATATCTTGTTGCTGTGGTTAAGAAATACATGAACAGTGATTGATTGTACATGTAATGAACACTTTCTAGAAGCAGATTTACTTTAAATTGAATTTACTTGATGTGAACTGATACTTGGCTGTGGCCAAATTAATGTAGTCAATTTGTCTGAAACCACAGCTTATATGACAGTTTGTGAGCTAGTGGTGTCCTGTATTGTGAAGAAAAACTCCTGAAAATGTCCTGGAAAGGT
>NW_023339696.1:2052723-2053517 GCF_004916995.1 Morone saxatilis
GTTAAAAAGAGTGGGAACCCTGAGCCAGGAGGAGGCTATCACAGCAGGGTTTACGTCCCTCCTTCAGGTGAGGCCTTTCAGGACCATTAAAATCACCTTGAGGTTGCCTTTAGCTGTGGTTAGACAAGAGGTATGATTTGAAAAGTGGCCTACTGGGGGTTGTTGGGAGTTTACCGACAGAAACCTGACTTCAGCTCTTTTCTTGTGAAAACACCAAACACATTTCACCATTTGCAAGACTCTTCCACAAGTATGTGTTCTCTTTTATTTGCTCATCCACTCCTTTGTCCAACTTGCGCTAGTTTGCCTCCTACCTTTTTGCCCAGCAGCCATCTTGATTATTGACCAAATGGGCTATTTGTCTCACACAAGTAACCATCACTGTTTACCAAATCGTATTTCCCTGCTCGCTGGGCTCCGGTGAGGCTCATTCAGCCACATCAGGCCTGTTATCAGCCCTATCATCAAGCTCGAAGCGTTTCCACGCTGCGCTTCAGTCAATGGAGCCTGTGAAAAGACAGGCTTCTCTGCCTAACAGCTTGCACCAGGCAATCTGTACTATTGCACACACACACCTACACACACACTAAGGCAATCTGTGCTATCTATTAGCTGAGAGCTGAGGGTAGTCTATTCCCCATGCCCTGAACAGTATTCTCCTCCTCAGACATCTCCTCAGATTCAATCAATAGCAGCTAGTTCACCACAGAGAGAGGGCTGTCCGTGTGTGTGTGTGTGTGTGTGTGTGTGTGTGTGTGTGTGTGTGTTCATGTGTGTGTTCACAAGAGGAAAAA
>NW_023339696.1:2053617-2055576 GCF_004916995.1 Morone saxatilis
CCACAGAGAGAGGGCTGTCCGTGTGTGTGTGTGTGTGTGTGTGTGTGTGTGTGTGTGTGTGTGTTCATGTCTGTGTTCACAAGAGGAAAAAAACAGTGGGGATATAGGTAGGAGATGGAGAGGGGGCTGGATTGAGATTGGAGTGATGGTGGAGGCAGAGGATGAGGAATGCTGATGCTGCTGTCTTATCGAAGAGGATCTCTAACCAGAGTTCCACTGACCACATCTCTCTCTCTGACCTGCTCTCTTCAATCCTGCACTGATACTCTGACTGCTTTTTCTTACCTTACCTAACTTAACTGGTCTCTGCTTTCACTGTGGTGGCGTACGGCAGTGTGGAGTGGCAGCGGTGGTATGTGTTAAGTCAGCAGTAACAAGGATGAAGAGGTTGGCCTTATTAGAAACAATGAGCTATGTGTGCAGAGAAAATGACTTATTGATGATTATATTTCTCTGACATGAAATCTGCAGGGGATGTGTTGTATTATTGAGCAGGAATGTAACAAAAGCAAGAGCAGTGTGAGTTGGGAATCATAAAAAAACCAGAGCATCGGTTCACTTTAAAATTTCAGACCATGTACAAGACCTTATCTTGATACCAGGTTGCACTTTGGTCCAAATGAAATGGGGTCCAACATTTAGTATATTGATTATGAGTAAAAAAGTGAAGCATAAGAACCTGATTTCTCATGTCCATAGCCAGAGAGAGAAAGACCTACAACCCTGCCCTGGGACGATAAAAGAAGTTTTCGAAAATTAATCTCACTGGGGCAAATAATTTTAAGCAATTAAAAAGATACAAAATTAAAAAAATAAAACACCAATGGCTAATATATGATAAAAACAATAATACTAATATAACAGATAAGATATGATGTGTGCTAGAATAGAATAGAATACAATAAAAAGCTCTTTTAAAGACATGTCTTAAGAAGTCATTAATTCATCAAGCCTCAGACCATCGAGCAGAGATAGGGATGGGTGAATCAATCCTAGGCTATCAATACTTCAGTACTCAATTGATATTGATTCTGTTTATAAATAATCAAAAATACAATTACATAAATAAAAACGTGAGTGGCTGCATTATTTCCAAACATTTATAGGTTTATGTTTGTGTCCATGAGACGTGAGCACTTCTGCACAACCTTGTGTTAGAGAATGGCAGAAAGAAACCGTAGCATGGTGTGGTGCTACTTTTTACCTGAAAGTGCCACAAAGCAGTAATCTATTCAAACATTTAAAAACAACACACCCTGAAAGTTATAGGCCCAAAACACCTAAGTCTCCTGCACCTGAATGCAAACTACTAAACTAAAAAAGATATTACCATAAAACTACCCACGTTAATTACATTCATTATTTTTTGTATTAAAAGTTTTCTGAAATTGTGTTGTGAAAATATGCAAATTATGTATTATATAATAACAATTTGCAGATTTCCACATCAGAAATCAAAGTATTTTTTGTTTGTTATGAAAGAAGAAATTTGAGTGCAAACATCTCTACCGTTAAACTTGCAATAACAGCAGGATCCCTAATAGACGCAGGTCTCATTTAAAAGCCTGGTGTGGCTACATGTTTTGACAAGTAAACGCAGGTCTCCAATAGAGGCCTGGTTTGGATTTTATAGAAATTATCTTGATGTATAAAACCTCTTAAAACCCACCAGGTCGCCTGCTTGAGCGAGTTTTAAGTCATTTCAATCTCCTACACAAATATAAATGTTTAAACTGTCAATATGTACAAACTGCACATTATTAGATCAGTTATAGATTCTCCACATTCAATCGTTCACTGTATTTTATGAAAACGATCAACAACAAAGTATAACGTTAATTCATTCTGACTTACCGGTAACATGGTAAACAAGAGAGAAGGAAAAAAACCTCTGAAGCGATCATAATCATCATGTTAGTTGTCAAATTTGCTGAACAAAATCTCAAGAGAAGCAGCAGT
>NW_023339696.1:2055593-2058552 GCF_004916995.1 Morone saxatilis
AGGAATTAAACGCCTGTCCCAAATTGACGCATGTCCCAAATCAAGGCAGTGGGAGTTCAGTGATTTAAGCAAATAAACACCTGGGCTATTATCAGAAGTTTTAAGGTATTTATTTTGTACTAATTTTTGCTTTTCTAATACATTTGTGTCTGGTATGTCCCATGTGATTTGCCTTGTAATTGTATTGAATTTAAAAACACTGGTATCGCCCATCACTAGTTCTAGAGTAGAGGGGCTCTGACTTAGTCTGATTTAGTGGCATCTAGTGGTAAAGTTGCAGATTGCAACTTACTGAACATCGCTGGTGTCTGTATTTGACAAACTGGCAATGAGAACGGGCTGTGAAGTGTGCAGAAGAAACTACAGTGGCCCTATCTACAGCCAGTGTTTGGTTTGTCTGTTCTAACATACCTATGAATATTATATTCTATTTCTGACTATAGATCCTCCTAAATGTTACACACTGGACCTTTAAACAAACGCACATGCATAGCAACATTTCAGTGTGTCTGATTCTGACAGATTGAGCTCAGTGCTTATTCTCAGGCAGCATGACCTGGTTTCTCCCAGTGACCTTCTTTATCGTGTGTATGAATGTAATGTGCATTGTAGTGATGAAAACAACATTATTTTCCTACTTGGTAAAGAGTTGATTGATGTGAGTGGTGGAGAAGATAATGGTAACACATTGTTATATCACCCAACCCTTGGATGTGCAGCTTTTCAAACATGTTGCCTGTACTACAACGCAAGATTTGGGGTTCAACCCTGGGCTCTTTGTGTGAAAACAGGGATTGACTTCTTACCGGTATACATCGCAATGGTAATTTATGCTTAACACCTAACCTGCTCCAGATCTCCAGTTCAAGATAAGAGATCAACACTATAGAAAAGCACCAACTCGATGCTATAGGTATCCCTTTTACATAATTTCTTGACATTACGGTCAAGTTAGCAATAATAAATATACAATGTCCGGTTAAACTTAAACTTGAATAACGCTTGCGTGGTTAATGTGAAACATTTAGATTAGGTTTAGGCACAAAAACTACTTGGTTAGGATCAAAACTTACATTGAATGTATGTGAATAAAATAACATACCTAACCTAAGTAACTAAACTTACTTAAAAGAGGAGAACTTGGAAGTGAGACCAGGTTGAAATGGCATCACCCTGCTATCTATCTATCTATCTACTCTATCTTCATTCATA
This sequence comes from Morone saxatilis, assembly GCF_004916995.1. Lineage (NCBI taxonomy): Eukaryota > Metazoa > Chordata > Actinopteri > Moronidae > Morone > Morone saxatilis. The sequence goes on from NW_023339696.1 coordinate 2,056,806, forward strand.
TCTATCTATCTATCTAATCTAGTGCTAATCTAAAATGCCATCCAATCCATGCCATCCATCCATCCATCCATCCATCCAACCAACCAACAAGGCACTGGCCACAGAAGTCTGATAGAAAACACTGAAGAGCTTCTTACTGACCTCAAAGGATTTTCCTGAAAAGGTAAACAAGTTCCTTTAATATGATGCTTCTGAAATTGCAATAGTAGGCTAATGAATTTGTAATGCAGTTCTTCCCCAAGTCAGCTTAATGCAGCTGGCATCCGTACTAAGTCAGTGGTGGACATTTCCCCAACCGAACACACGCACTGTGCTTTTACATTATTTCATAGCTCTAGGTCTCAGCCTTTGCCGTTGACATTTGGGTTCCACAAGCAGACTGAATGACTTTCAGTGTTCAATTGCCTTGCTCCGCCATGCGTGGCAGGTAAAGGACCACAAAGCGACAAATGGATGCACTTTCACACTTTCAATACGCTACAAATACAGTTGCACATATACACTCACTCTGAAGCTGCACTGCAGAGGAAAGTCAGTGTCTGTGGCACAAATACAAATAAAAAGACTGTGTCAGCATTTCAGCAAAGTAATATGACCTCAGAAATAAACAAATACTATAAATTCCCCAGCAAAAGCTGGTATATAAGTAATGCTTGGCCTGAATAAATAAAGGCTGGGGAACAAACACATCAAGAAGGGGTGGAATTATTAAATTCAAAATAATGTAAATCCATTAGAGTCATGTCATACTCACATACTTGCTTCTACTTAAGCTTCTGTTAAGCCACTGTCAAAGAAACTCAACACTTCCTGCAGATGTATCAAAGCAAAACCCTACCAGCACCAGGAGGGCCCCTTTACAGTACCAGTGTGTAACATTTAGGAGTATCTGTTGGCAAAAATGCAATATATATATATAATTTTCATAGGTATGTTTTTATTGGTGTATAATCACCTGAATACAGGAATTGTTGTGTTTTTGTTACCTCAGAATTAGCCTTTTGTATCCGTGGGTTGCCTTCATGGATGTATGCTCCGTTTATTCCTATCAAAGCTGCTCAGTGGCGCATGAAGCCAAAACAGTTCAACAAATTACCAAGATTTTTCACATATGCTTCCACATCATGAGTACCATAGAGCAAGCACAGCAGAGAATTCCTTCGGCCGAACCGGTTTATCCCTCCGATAACTAGAATAGAGATAAAATTATTAAACGTATGACTTTTCTAGACCTTCCAAATGTTTTCAGACCAAATGGATCAAATTCTGATGGTGAAACAAATTATTTTGCAGGGATTGTGACACTCAAAAAAGGCATCCACTATTTTACAACCACTATTTCACAATCTGAGTTTATGGCATAAAATCTTTGCAGCTATGTCAAATTATCTTAAAGGCCACTACTCTTCCTGGCGTCTTGGTTGCCTTCCATGAAAACCACAATGTTGTTGTTAAAACCTGCATTTTATGTAAAGGCCAGCAGGGGGAGCTCCATTGGCTGCAATAACACACCGATACCTTCACTGCATTGGAGAATGAGTTGACTTGACACTTCATTCATGAGCTCAGTAAACAGTTTCCTGATGAGTTTAGGCTCTCAATCTAAAATAGACGATAGAGTCGCTTATGCTTTTGGGCTTTATGATTAAAGGACAATTCCGGCGCAAAATGAACCTGGGGTTAATAACACTTATTTACCGAGTTGGTCTGTTCTCTGGGATATGTTTTCATTCTAATCGCACGTGAC
>NW_023339696.1:2058652-2060707 GCF_004916995.1 Morone saxatilis
TGTGTGTTCATTCATAGTTTTGATGCCTTCAGTGAGAATCTACAATGTGAATAGTCATGAAAATAAAGAAAAACCATTCACTGAGACTGGTAGTGTATATCAATTTTTTTTTTTTCCCCTTCTAAAGGTTTTTTTGGAGCAGAGTTTTTCCTTACCCGAATCGAGGGTCTAAGGATGGATGGATGTGATTGTGATTTGTGATATGTGATACTGGGCTTTCTAAATCAAATGGACTTGACCTTTAGTGGTCTTCACAAAAAACACATAAAAAACTCTAAAGTTGGTGCACACCATCAACGTATATAAAAATCAATGACATGACAGTGCTCCAAAAGTGAATCCATAACATATCGATCGTCCCCTGGTGGCTGACTGTAGTATAGGTAATAAACCCCACTGCCTCCATGGTAGCCGATGGGCCATCGAACAAAAAAAAATAAAATCAAATAACACGTCAAATAAAATTTCCCCAAAAATGTTTTCTGTCATTTTAGGTAGTTTTTATCACACTGATGTATGGTATGTATGGTGCACACTGACACAATGACTCAACCCTCCCTGCACTAAATAAGAGGTCTAATTCTTGGCTCTCTTTGCTTGAGCTTTGCTGTAATGTTAGCCCTGTAAATCCCAGACACAGGGGGTCCAATTTTCACATTTGGTTTACATATTTAAAGTTGAGGTAATCAACAATGTAGCCCAGTATCACTGTAATTATGGTCCTTATAATATCTTTATTATATGTGTGTGTGTTTATTTGTGTATGTGTGTATGTGTAATAAACCAGTGCTGCCTCCTTAAGGGATGTGACATTTTCTACTACAAACAGCTGTAGTGTGCGGAGTGAGTCAGCCAATCAAAACGCAGGAGCCCTCTCACGTGCAACACCAAGTCCAATGACACACACACACACACACATTTTTGAAAATTGTTTATTTGTATTTAAATATCTCCTTGGTTTAATGGGGTAAAGAATTTACTCAACGCTCATTATTGCATTATTTAAAAAGCAATATTAGGTATTACATAAGCAGGGTTCCCACTCTTTTGAAGAAATTATTTTCCAGGACCTTTCCAAGAGTTTTCTTGACAATACAGGACAGCACTTGTCACAAACAGTCATATTATTTACTGGTAAGCCTTGTATTGATCTAACACCATTTCTTTCTTCCTAAGTGTCTCAGGTTCATTACAGGTAGGTGGTTGGCGTTTTTATGGTACAATCTGCTTTAGCTCACTCTTGGTTGTTCTCACCACAGCCAATTTTCCACTGCGGTCTCCGGTGAATTGACTACAGTTTACTACAGTTTTCCTCTAACTGTAACATCAATGACTCAACGGCAAAAAGATCGCTTCAGGTCTGTTGCACTCCACTTCTGGAATCATAGCACGCAGCTCATCCTACTAACCGTCTAGTTGATTACTGAAAAACTAATCTTTAAATTTCCGGGTTTTCTAGGGCGCGTGGGAACCCTGATAAGATTAGGCATTAGATCTTGTAAGAAAAATCAATTAAGAACAGGAAGTCTACCTGTGTGTAATTGTGAGTTGTAATGAACACTGCAGCCTCTAGGGGCCACTTGACTGTCTTCAACCATCCTAGATTCCTCCTATCTACAGCACTGCACAGGTCAAAAAGCAACCTTCTTAAAACCGCTGAGCAAAGTGGGCTTTACAGACAATTATTTCTAATTCCTGTTGGTTATATCTAATAAGTGAATTTGATTATGTTTAACTAACAAACCTCTCTGTGTTCTGAAAAGCTCATTTACAGTTTCTATTTAAACGTTCATATTATTATTTCTATTTCTTATTATGTCTTTGTTTAGCAACTTGAGCAACTGTACCGCAACCAATTTACCCCCGGGGATCAATAAAGTATTTCTGATTCTGATGTACACCTTATATCACTAATTCCTGTGCCACTCATGTAATATTCAGTACTCTACTCTAGCTTCGTATTTGATCAGCACTGCCTAGTGTGACGGTTTGAGTTTTATGTGCTACATTGGACAGACTCACTGAGAGTGATCTGTTAAAGGACAATTCCGGCGC
>NW_023339696.1:2060807-2064645 GCF_004916995.1 Morone saxatilis
AGAAAAAACATTAAATGAGAAGGTGTGTCCAAACTTTTGACTGGTAATGTACGTATATACTTTTCTCACTCATTTACAATACTGGTTCTGTTTTCAGTTGAGGTAAATAAATATTTCAGACATTTTTTGTTTTATTTTATCCAATGAAAAAGGCTATAAATACCTGCTTGGCCAAATCCTGCTGGCTGTCACATGACCAGCACTCAGTATACTGGTTTCTGGTACCTGAACAGGTAAACGATCATTTGTAAAATCGTAAAACATCACATAGAAATCAGATTTAAGAGCTAGGAAGTCTGTGTCTTTTAGTCTCTATCCGGCTCTCACAAATTAGATCATCAAGTACTTCAACTGGCTTAAATAGCTGACAATATTTACCCAGTGCACACACACACACACACACGTCGCTTAGCTCATTACGCAGTGCCGTATTTATTTTGCTTGGAGAGTGCTGCTCCTTTAGTCTGCTTTACAAAAAGAGGGCAGTCCTTATTCCTGCTGCACTGTTGTTTAATTGAAGGAACAGACTCTTTCCCTCCTCTAATTACAAGCCGTCAGACTGGTGGAGGAAAACCCTGAGATATGGCCACTTTCTCTCTGCACAGACAGCCAATTATGGGAGTAAATTGGAATAGCTGGCTTGAAATGTTTGCTGGCTCTGCACAGTGGGGAGACCGTTTTCAGGAAGCTCTGTGTCCGACGCTTTTCTGCCATTTATTTTGGCTTTCAAGACTCTACTGCAGTAATGGGAAAAGGCACAAGGAGCTTATGTGTAAGCTTCATTATCTACGAGATTATTTACTTAATTAAACATGAAAAGCTGTGTGTTTTCTAAAATGTGAGCATACATTTTATTATGTTGTTGTGGTTTATTAGTAAATACAAAAGATACAGGCAGTGGTCTTTATGAAACCAAGTAACACATAAACCTTTTTCACATCAGCAATTTTGACAAGAAATAGCAGGATACATTCAGGTGCTACCAAGGGTTCTAACTAAGGTTTCGTTCTATTTAGTGTCGCAGAGTGTTGTAGTGGTACAGTAGTAGGCTTTTTTCACAGCAGCCATTTTGACTTGAAATAGTAGGGTAAACTGAAATGTTTTCATAAAATTACCTACTGCAGCTTTAATTAGTATTAGTACATTTAGGAGGATCTATTGTCAGAAATAAAATATAATATTCATTAGTATGTTTTCATTAGTGTATAATCACCTGAAAATTAGAATCATTGATTTTTTTTACCTTATACCTTATACATTACACAGTATGAATAATAAACTAATAATTATGGGAAATCATTTGGACAAAAACACTACTGAGCGGTGTTATTCTGTAAATAGTTTATCTGTGAGGGCTGATACATTCATTCATTACACAGAGAGTGCTGCAGTCAGATAAAGCTGAAAGCTGGCCAATGCATTCAGAGCATTAGTTGTCAGGTTGCCACTAAACACATGAGTCAGCCAAACACATCTCTGTTTTATGTGGATCATTTTAGTTTTATGTGAGTTTGTGACCAAAGCCTCCGTCCATTATGCCCTAAACACTTGTGAATGCCTAAAAAAGGACTCTGAAATGACAATGATCTTGAGATGACACAATGCATTCTGGGAGTCTTTTGTCCACTCAGTTTACTCAGTTTGAAATATGTTCATGGATATCTATGGTCCCCAGAGGATGAATCTCGTGTGAATCTTGCTCCCTGTAGTACCACCAAAAGGTTTTTGCATGAAATGTCTAGTGTCTAAAATTGGCACATCTGATTGTTGTCCACACAAATACCATCCACAACAAGACCCTCAAATTTGTTTTTTATAAATATTAGATCACTGTCTGACAAAGCCTTACTGATTAATGATTTGATTCTTCAGCATAGTCTGTACATTGATTGGTTTATGTGAAACATGGCTTAAACCAAATGTTTTCTTACAATTAAATAAGGCTACCCCACCTGATTATACCAATGCCCATGTTGCTTGGGCTTCATTTTCAATTTAACCTCCAAACTTGATATTAAATTCTACTCATGTGAGGCTCTTGTATTAAAAGCGTCTCCATCAATTATGAATTGCTCTGTCCAGGGCAACTTTCACCATTTCACCTTGTTATACATTCTGATGTGATGTGAATTATTGGTGATGATGTCAATATTCCCCTAAATAAAGCTTTTCTGGCACCTTTGATACTTTTTGTTTCATTCAGCTTCTACCTACTCACTGAAGTGGTAACACTTCATACAATTTCTGCCATGGCTGTCTCTCCCGTCACATCTGTGTTGGCAGGTAACTTTCTTATTGAATCTGAATTGACACTAGTCCTGTCCATGTAATCTTGTTGCTGTTGTATTCACCGCTCGCCACATTGGTATGTCATCTTTACCTGCAATTGGTGAGTGATTGCCTGTGGTCCTGGCTCCTCTCACAGCAGCGACAGGGCCTTGACAAAAGTTGTTTTAGTGACTTAAACACAGCCCTTTATAGTCTGCTTGGTTCAGTTGCATCTCTGTCTACTAAAACAAGAGGTCTACACCCTGGTTTGCTGATGAAACACATGCTCTCAAGCAGGCCAGCCGAAGAATGTAACGCAAATGCTATAAATCAAAACTGCTTAGTTCCTTATGGATGTTGAATCCCAAATAGTATCTGTTCTTACTAATGTTGAGACTTTCTCTTGAAACAGTTGTCTCAACACACTAAGATCTCTGGCCATTCCTAGGACCTACAATGCTGAAAATTCCAAATGTATCACCTATTACCGTCACTGTCGCCGCTAGCTTCAACACACCAGTACTTAAACCTCTACTTATGAATAATTATCTTTTAAAAAAAAAACTAGAAGTTGTGTTTTGGCCTACATATTCTATAATTATCTTTTTGAACTTTTTAAATCTGCTTTCAGGACATGTTACTGCACTTAAAAGTACATGAATGAACGGTTGAATGGTCTGCTGAGTCCACCACAATGCTTCAATTACTGGATCCTAGTGCAGCTTTTGACACTATAGATTACTGTATACTCCTAGACAGTCTGACGGATAATCATTCCAAAATTATTAAACTGGAGGTCTGCTTATCTGCTGTGAAAAAGTGGATGTCATGTAATTTCCTGCTCAACAAACCACTTTGAGCAAGTAACAGTTTGTTTTCTCAAAGTTTGCAAGAATCTTGGAGTTACATTTGGTCATACCACCTACACAACATAGCTAAAATTAAGCCTTGTCAAAAGGTTTAGAATGGTGTTGCTACAATTCTAACAACTAGAATTGAGCATATGAGAAAATTGAGCATATTACACTAACTTTAGTTTTAAAAAAGTCATCATGCTGCCTTCCTCTGGAATAACTTCCCTGCTGCATCAGACAGTTTGACTCTATGAGGCCTTTAAATTCAAACTTACAATTTATCCTTTTCCCTTAACCTCTACAGACCCACCCTAACCTCTACCCCCTAACCCAAACCATAAACCTGTCGCTGATGGGCAGGTAGGTTTTAACAGGTTAAAGGGTAACTTCTGTATTTTTCAACCTGGACCTTATTTTCCTTATTTATGTTTTGGGTCAAAGTGACTAATGGGGACAACAAGTTTTGAGTCCAGTGTTGAGTGACAGTGCTGGAATCATCCTTGCGGGTGATTGTGCGAAAAACGTCCATTAAAAGTTTTAGTTTTTTCCACTGACTGACAACATTATGGAAAGGACCCTACAGAAAGATTTTACGTTTTGCTTGATCCTCTGTCGGCAGAACCTGACCAGCTGTCTCCGGTGTTCAGCTCCCAGCTCCCAGCTTACTGTGCCTGACTCCACCGGACATCTTCAACACCTCATTGGAGACATGTCAT
>NW_023339696.1:2064745-2067516 GCF_004916995.1 Morone saxatilis
CCCATGCCATTTAAACTTTCCCTCACAAACTCACAGCGCTACTCTGACTAACTGCGGACCAAGTTCGCGAGACTGAGGAGACGGATCAGAGATGAGAGAGAAAGAGAGAGATTGCAGTTTTGTTCAGCAACGCATAAACCGAATTTATAAGCTTTTTTAAGTCCGGCCAGTGGCCGGTTCAAGGCTACACTTAAGATATTTAGTCCGGTACGATGCACTCACATCTTTGTAAACAGAAATCTATTTTCCGATTCAAATCGGTTTTTGTTACACCCCTAGAATCTCTGAATATATTCCTGCTAGACACAAGAAGTCTCCTACTTCACTGTAAATGGACCTTACAGTCAATGTGCACTGGTGACTTCACACTGTACAAGTTGCACACTGGACCAGGATACTTTCCACTCAACTTCCAAACTTTTCACTTGCAGCAAATAAATGTGAAAACATCCTTCTAGTGTCAAACTCTATATATACATCATTCAAACAACACACTGTAGGAACAAGAAGAAAAAAATATTTTTGACTGCAGAGGGACATACAGTACAATACACACAAAAAAAACAGACTGTGTTACAGTAACCAGAGTATGGCATTTTGCTCCAGGAAATATTGATCCAGCACCATTATAGCTTTGTATACCATTGGGAATTTGGTTTGAATATTTTGCTAAAAAGGATGATCCTGTGATCAAAACACTGCCACTATTTGTTGTCCAATAAACTACCCTCAAGCACAAACACTGAACATAAACAACTGGTGAGCATATGTGGCTATAAAGTCATATAAAGACAATGAGAAAAGGCTGTAAGAAATATCTCTGCTGATACAGTGCATTTGTCTTCTTCCCCTCCTATCTGCATCTGAAGTTCAAGTGTAATCACACCATCAGTTCTGAAGCACCATGTTTCTGACAGCTCATTTCCCTGCTGGAGCTGACAGTGATGGATGGAAAGTGTGTTTCTCTGTGTAACCAGCGTGTGAGCATACATGAGTGTTTAAGTGTGTATGCACACCGTGTGTGTGAGTGTGTGCTGAGGCTGCAGCCTGCTAAGGGTTATCACTGCATGATGTCTTGGGGGGCAAACAGTCAGCTAATAAGTCCCTAGGCGAAGGAAACAAAGGGAGACCGAGAGAGTTAGATAAAGTTTGGAGCAGAGTTTTAACAACCCTTTATTGTGCAATTAAAAAGTTTCAGTTTGTCCACTGCAACTCTACACACAATGTAAACTCACAGACATTAATACAGAAATGACTTGACCTGTAACATAGACTTCTCTTAAATTTCATAGTAAATATCACAGGCTAAACAAGCAAGAGCACCCCCATCATGTGTGAGGCCACACTACCAGATGAGCTAAAGACATTTTCTGCTCACTTTGATCTTCTCAACAAAGAGTCAGCTGTAAGGTTGATTCTCTAATCTTGCGGCCATATGAGGAAAAAAGGGAAATCCTATTGTGAGAGCAACTACCAATTAGAAAGTTCATATTGTGATTGTTTAAATTTACTTAATTTTAGTCAGTTACATTCTTGTGGCTGGCAAATCTGATTACCCTTTTTTTTAACAATCTGTATAGCATATATGACACCCTCCATCCAACATTTCTCAAAAAAACATTTAACAGCAGGAATAAGCAACAGAAGAGGGATCCCTCTTCCTGGACAGACAGACATGCAATAGATGTTGTGTGTACAGAATAGACCAACAGTGGTATAATTACAGTATAGGCAATCAGGATGACAAAATTATAGATAGATTGTAAACATATATGAAGAATATGGATCCAGCAGGATGGCAAGCAATTTCAAGGTGCTGCCAGACAGATAGGACCTGAGTTATAAAATAGACCACACGGACCCACAAGAGCAAGGCTCAAGCACCCTATTCACACAGACAGGATAAGAGAAACAAACACACAGAAGGAGGGACAGAAAAGGACAACACGCACCCAAGGAGAGAAAGAGAGAGACAAGAGGAGATGCTGAATCTCCTGGAGGACAAAGATCCAGATCCAAACATACTGAATGAGGCAGACGGGGGAGAGAGAAAGGTCCCAGGATGGGCAACGGTGCAGCACAGAAAACACAGTATTCTAGTACTGTGTTTTTTGGGTTCTTCCTGAAGTCCACAACCATCTCCACTGTTTTCAGAGTGTTTAGCTCCAGGTTGTTCTGGCTGCACCAGGTCACCAGATGGTCAATCTCCCATCTGTAGGCGGACTATTCTCTACCAGAGATTAATGAGGGAGGTGTCGTCCGCGAACTTCAGGAGTCTGACGGACTCGGTGATGGAGGTGCGAGCTGTGTGTACAGGGAGAAGGCAGGGAGAAAGACGCAGCCTTGGGGGGATCCGGTGCTGCTGATGGTCCGAGAGTCAATTCATCCTGTTTTAGTAACATTTGATAAAAACTACAGTGGCCAGCTGTTTTAGGAAAAAACTTAGAACTAGAATATTTGTGTAGTGATTTTCATCTTTGGTGGGGAAGTCAAGGTATTATATACTATATATATAGTCCATTATCCATTATCTATGGAGATGGAAAAAAGTTGGTAAACAGTCAGCCTTCACAGTTCAAGTTACATTCCACTAAATGAGAAGAGTATGTGACCTGCAGTTGTAAATTTGTACCAGCACTGGGAAGTAAGTAAGTAAGTAAGTAAGTAAGTAAAGCTTTATTTATATAGCACCTTTTTGACACAGAGATCCAAAGTGCTTTACAAACAACAAATATACATATGGGTATAACCATACCCAATCAAACAAACAT
>NW_023339696.1:2067616-2067791 GCF_004916995.1 Morone saxatilis
GCAACAGCCGGCCTTGGTGTCCACCTTGCTATATTTTATGTACTACCTCATTACTATGATTGAGTAAGTATTCAATACAAATACAGATACAAATACAGATCACTTAGTTGGTTGAATAGGTACAGATAATAGTGTCTTTGCTCATCCTTATTACAGGGGCATGTCTAGACTTTTT
>NW_023339696.1:2067874-2075116 GCF_004916995.1 Morone saxatilis
AACAGAAGTTATCTCAGGACACACACTATTCATTTACCACTACTTTAATTACTAACATTACAGTACCACAACACAAAAGAGTGGCATCATACAAATATAATATAAAGATTCCAGACTTGATTTTAAGTTCACACAATCATACATTATTGTCAATATATCTTGGCACCCCCTTTTTCCTCTGAATGCCATAGAGGTCATAAATATTCAAGTACACTAGGTGAAAATAATTTAGCACATGCATAGAATTGCATGGTTTTTGCTCAAAACTGCATGGGATTAGCAGAAAGTGGGCATGTATGCAAACAAGAGACTCTTAGGTACCGATAGAACCCATTTTCATTCAGATAGCCTGAGGTCAGAGGTCGAAGGTTTTTTCTTTTTTGGGGGGCAAAATTTAGCCTAGATTTGGAGCGTTATTTAGGCCCCTCCCTGACAAGTAAGAAAGCATGACATGGTTGGCATTTGGTTTCATATAATACCAGTATCTTCACTCTAGCTTTAAAACAGAGCCTGCTACAGCCTCTGAAAGACAATGCGGAGTGGAAGAGGTAAGGATAATGGGTGGCACTTGAGGTGGCCTCTGGACACACCCCTGCACTATTACCAAACCATCATTACAATGAAACTGATAAAGAACGCTTCAGAGTGACTCCTACTCTGACTGAACAGCCAGTTGCTCTGCCCACTCACAAGGTGAATTAACTGACGAGTGTGTAACTAGCAGGAGGTCTGGGTGTCTACATCTAGTTTGTGTTTGAATCACTGGCCCCTCCAGGGGACGGGCGCTTTGCCTGGTGCTGGGCACGCCAGACTGGAGAGCACGGCAGGAGGCAAAACACTGATTTTTAATTGATACATTAAACAGTCAAACAGATTGCACAACCTCAGGCCATGAACAAAACAGCATGCACAACTCCAGGCCCCAGGCAAGCAGAGAAGCACTATCTCTCTCTGTCATCTCCCTGTCCTTATTCTTAGACTTATTCTCATCTCCACAGGGATGCACTTATTTATGCTGTCTGGTTCAGCTCCTGAAAAACAGTCTGCACACAGACCTGTTTGTGGAGGTACTGCTGCTCCTGCAGCAGCACAAGAATGGGATCTATAGGCCCTGTTTCATGGAAACTGACTGTGTCTTTTATTTGGCTCCCTGATCTGAGCCAGAAGACAAACCTCAAATTGCATCATGTTCTTACGGTGTGTTTGTTTGTGTTTGTGTTTGTGTGTTTGTGTGATCAATATGATCTGCAGCTCCCACTCCAACTAATGTGCTTTAAATAGGAGAGTGCTTGTTGTTTGGGAGGACTAATTAAAATGATTTATGCTAGCCTTGCATGACATCACTGGAAGCCAAAGTACAGCCCACACGATAAAAAGCCAAATGAATTAATTTATTTGCCAGACACATATACTCTGTGAAGCTTGGCGAGCTGTGTAAGAGACAGCTTATCAATAATATTAAATTACAAGTGTACACCTATACTTCATCTGTTTATGCATTCTCTGAATATTGTAGGTGAAATCAAATTGGCTCTCATATAAGCTAAGGTCTATTTGAATTCAGGGGCATTTACTCCCTCAGTTATTTGTTTGTTCAGGTGAGATTGCCATTTAAACTCTGTTGGTACTGAGTAACCATATCCAGAAGACACAAAGACAGTTCTAAGGAAAACGTGTCCAAAAAAACAGCAAATGCTATGAAAAACAGAATATTGTCAACAATCACACTAACAGAGTGTAATAGTTAATTCTTGATCTTGAGATTTGGCAAAATAAATTTAGCTTTAAACCGCATTTCATGGCCTTCATCAGAGGATGGAGTAACCTCAGTGGTCTTTGAGTTCAGTTGTCACAACATGCCCTAAATATAGAGCTAGATAGATATCTAGATATCTAGATATATAGATCTGTAACATGTTAATTGTCAGCTGCACAAGCTAACTGCAGCAGTTAGTGGCAGTTATCTACTTTTCAGTCCATCAGGAAACTTCATAAATCACTTTGGTATCACTTCCGTAAAACTGGCCTATGTCTTTCTTGGAAGCTGTGTTCGGTCCCGGTCCAGCCATATTCACTGGGAGGTTCCTGAGCCTGATTCTGTTGCACACTAACAACAGCTACAGCCACAGTTAGTGCAGTGCAGCCGGAGGACATCAGAGGGAAAAGCAGAAAAAATATTTCCTCCATAAAATATAATCCAGTCTCACCAAAATAACTGATAAAGTATTGTTTTGTACAGTGATAATAAAGTTGTTATTGTACAGTGATAATAAAGTGGTGTTTTTGTACAGTTGTGTTTTTGTACTGTAATCAGTGAGGATCAGCCCCCAGAAACACTCCACTCCAGCAGAAAGCCATTCTCTTGCCGTGCTCAGTAGGAGGCAGGATTTGGGTATTAGCAAAATGAATGAGCCCGCCAACCAGCAATTTATATAATAATACTCCACACAATGACCACAGAAACCGACTATTTAAATTCTAATACAGTATATTAAAAACGAACCACTACTGTACAAATCAAAATATTGGAGATAGGAATGCCTGCACTGTAAACGATTTCCTTGTATATTTACAGTAAGTTACTGGCAGCACGGTTGCCAGCAAGTTGCTGTATTTTGCTTTACAATAAACTACTGTAATTGTACTGTAATGAAATTTACAGTATATAGAACAATACTGTATTACTACAAAACAGTATTTTACTGTATTTTTACTGTATTTGGTCTATTTCTACAGTATTTTATTATATTGTACTGTAATATCTGCAGTTATATTAATATTGATATCACTGCTATTTATTACTAATTATAATTATTATTATTATTACTAACAATGATAATATATATTTTAATTATATAATAATCTCAAATGTTACTAATATTGTAATATTATACTTCAGAATAACATTACAAATCAAAAGGCAACCAAACAATGTTCTTAATAAAAATATACATTACTATTACATTATCAATAATGTCATTAACATTATTCATTTTATTAACATTTTGTTACTGACAACATTCAGCCCAGAGAACAGTGCAAGTCCAATTTGTTGATTTCCTCCAACATATTTACAAATTACAAATTTATTTTTTTCAAATAACTTTTACATTTTAAAATGTATTTAACCACAGGCTTCTGGAGTTTTTTGATTACGAACCAAGCCCCCTAGCAATGCAGAAAAAAACACAGGCATGAAAACTTTTTTAATGCCCTAGGACAGTGGTTCCCAACCCAGTCCTCAAGTTACCCTGTTCTGTTCCAGCTCTACTCTTGCACATCTAATTAAGGTCTAATGCTGACTGGTTGAGCAACAGAAACAGATCAGGCCAGATCAGAACTTCAGGACTGGGTTAGGAACCACTGTCCTAGGAGAGGACTATATTAACCTTACAAATCCAACAACAACAATACCTTCACTAGATGAGCTATTAAAAGGTTCAGTTGGTAACTTTTAGAAAAAAATAACTTTTTGTCATATTTGCTGAAACTGTCACTATATCCTGACAGTACTATATGAATCAGTCTAATCTGTGAAAAAATATTTCAGCAAATATGACAAATGTTATTTTTATAAAAGTTACCTACTGAACCTTTAATGAAGGGCATGTGGGTGGTGTCCAACAGGCCACTGGCTGCCTACCACTGGCCCTCAGTTTGAAGTCCTCCATTCAAACTCCATCAAGGACCGAATGAAGCTGTTGACATGCGGGTTGATGGCCATTACCTTCCTGTGAACCACCCTCCCAGTCTTCTTGCTCACTCCCTGTCTGGCAGAGCATTTCTTGCCATCCTCAGGGTTGATCCTGACCAGAAACCTGTAAGCAATATCAAACAGTCAATAAATAGTGTTTTATAAAGAAGACTTAAGTGCACTCAGCCCAGTCTCAAATTTCTCCCTGTTCCTGCAACTTTTAGCTCCAACCTCTACTGTGGCCACACCTGATTTGTAGGGCGGCTCGGTGGCTCAGAGGCAGGAGCGCGCCGTCCGCTCCCCAATCGGAAAGGTTGCTTGGTTTCCCGGATCCCCCCGGCTCCTCCCTGGCACGTGTCGAAGTGTCCTTGAGCAAGATACTGAACACCAACATTGCTCGCTGATGCATAGCGATCAGTGTGTGGATGTGTATGATGTGTTAGCTTTCTGTTCGAGTGGACTGTTGGCCACTCGCTGTGTGGGGAGAAGCGTGAATGTGCAACGTCAGTGTAAAAGCGCTTTTGAAGTGGCTCAGAAGACTAGAAAGGGCGCTATACAAGTACAGGCTCCCATTTACCATTGTACCATTTACCCATTTAATTTATAATACAGAAGTGTAACGCAGAAAAGAAATTCACTTGCTGCTGAACCAAAGCATCCAATGGTTCATGCAGCCAGTCTCCTGGTACTCCACGTTGAAAACGTAAGTAAAGGCTTGCAAATAGACACGGCGAAGCAGCCTAAAAGTTATCAACCTCCTGTCCCAAGCCCATCATGGCGACATCTTCCTTCCATGGACAGCATCCACCTGGATGCTGTCCATTTGATTGAATGTCCTGAAAATGAAAGGACAAATTGTTACTCAATTACCTACAATATGTTATTCTGAAAGCAACCTTGTTATGTCAATAAAGTCCATGGACGACTCTGCACCAGCAAAATGAACTTCACTGCATTCTTAATGGTACCATTTGCATATTACTGTTTCTACATATTCATTATTACAACAGTAAAGTTCATACAAAATTCACACACACACTTATGGATGGCACAGGGTCCAGGTCTTCAATCCATCCATAAGTGAACACACATTCCTCACTATACTCTGAGATTTTCTGAGATTGAATCAATCCCACACCCTGAAATCCATAGAGATCTGGTATCAGAGTTTGTTGGCTAAAAAGGCATAATAACTACAATTTTGAATGGCAAAATAATGTTCAAAATAGCTATAGCTACAACATGAATATGACATCTGAGCAGCACAAGATATGAAATATTGATCAAATATTGTCAGTGATAAAATTTAGCTCTCATGAAACAAGGGGTGCACTTACTTTTACACAGCCTATTTTTCATTTATTTGAATTTTCTATCTTCATAAAGATATCTAGAATTTTGCCATTGTGCAAAAACTCAAGGGGTCTACCATCTTTTTAACGGCACTGTAGGCAAAACGAACAATGGATGTGTTTGAGATAGAACAATACTTACATCGGCCAGCATGAACAGGGAGTCCGTCGCCTCCCTGAAGTAGGCCATCAAGAGCAGGACAACTGAAGTCGCCATCAAATCTTGATCTTGTAGTGTCCTTGAGTCGTTCTCCATCTCGGTCAGCAGCAACTGAATCTCCCCTCTCCACTTCAACTTCTGATGCTGGAAGTAGTTGATGACTCGCCTGCCTTTATTCTGCAGTGCCTCGGTCAGTCTTGAGATAATGTCAATCCCAGTCAGCTTTTCAAAGTGAGAACAGAGCCATCTTTTCTGGAAAAGAAAGGGCCACTCTTGCATAACATCACTGACTCTGAAAGGAGGACTGAAGTTGATGAGTTGCTGCTGCTTTAGGTACGTTATGTGCATAAGGTCATCAACCATCCCCCTCTCTGCCCCTCTGGGTCCTTCCTTCCTGTACAGCGTGACCAACATCTGTCTCTTGACCTCAAGAGAATCTACTGTCTCTCCTTCAGGCAGGTTATGAGGCTGCCAGTTGATGCATCCATAACTGTCCACTTGACTGCAGGTATTTTTGGGCTGGGACTGGGAGGCATCACCATCATTCTTGTTTGTCCTCTTTGGTCTTCGAATTCTAGAGAGAGTGTTGTTCCTGTTGACATGTTGCACTCTTGTTTTGATATGATTCAGGAGGGAAGTGTAACCAGAACCCAAGAGGTCTCCCTCATCTGTGACATCAGCAAAAGTTTTGGGATATTGAGCAACAACATTCTTGGCTATCTGAGTACATTCACCCCAACACTGTTTATAACTTAGCTAAGCTTGTGGCGAGTACATAACAAAATGCATTGAAATACGCATTCAGCTGATTTTGACTGTTATCTTTAACTTTTTACAAAATTGGACAAACCTCTCCTCTGAAAGGCATCTATAAGTTTGCGGCTCTGTATGGGTGTCAGGATGTCCTGGATGTCATCCTCCTTCACATAACTCAGATCTGCAACTTCTTCTATTCCAACAACCAAAAGCAGTCGCTCAACCAGTGACCTCAGCCGATCCTCATCCAGCCTTGGGAGTGCTGCTGCGATTGCGTCCATAATTGTTTCAGGCATTGTCCAATCAGGTGCACTCTGCTTTGATCAAGTAAAATCAATACAATTTTCCCAAACACAATTCCACTGTCACCATCTGCCACTGCCACAACCAGCCTCTTAGAATATTTAGTATTCTTGTACACTACAGCAGACAACTCTGTAGTGTTTTTCCTGTTGGCCAACGTCCTGCTGAGCGCCTGCTGAATTCCGTGACTGTAGAGCTTCTCTTCAAAGTTGCTTGCTAGTCCTACCACTTGAATGTTTGGGAAAAACAGCTGCCCTGTGCTTAAGTAAGCCTGCAATAATTGGTGCCTTTCTACCAGTGAGCTGCACAAATTTTTGAAGTTGCGCAGTCTCCTTGCACACTGTTTGTGATAGCAATGCTTGCTTTCAAACCATAGGGTCCACAGTCGAATTAGAGGGCCAAAATGTAGAATGAGGTCTGGATAGTGCACTAAATAGTGATGTTTGGCTTTTAGCGAAGAGTCAGGGAACATGGTACTTCTGAAGTGTATATATTCTTTAATGAGAATCTTTAAGTACGCAATCTGGCCATGGCTGATTTTTGGTGCACAAATCAGCTCGACTATTTCCCTCAGTTTTAGGCACAGTTGCCAAACTTGGTTGTCAACTGGATTCTTAATACGATCCCCAATGTAAAGAGGAAGCAATCGTAAAAAGCACCAGTTCTGTGCTGCATGACCCCCAAGTTTCTCCCCCTTTTCCTTAACTTCACATGGCCTGTTGTTTGAATCACTACCTGAATATGTGAACTGTGAAATGCACCTGTTTAATTGGACATATGTAAAGTGTTTCTCAACATTTACAAGATGGCTAATGTACATTGCCAAGTCATATGAGACTACCCCCTCAAACAGGTCATGGCCCAAACAAGGAGGGAGACCTGGACGACACACATTAAAGTGTTTCAGGTTATTGAAAACAGAATCAAATTTGATTCCATTGACCATAGCTTGGTCACCACCGAGTTGCTCAACACTC
>NW_023339696.1:2075141-2080490 GCF_004916995.1 Morone saxatilis
CCTACTTTTTCAGGTTGTTTCTGAAATGTTTCCCTGTCTATCAAGCAGTAATGGCAGAAGTACTTGTTTCTGCTAAAATTCTCTGTGAATCCACCGATACAATGTGATCCAAGATTGTTCCCTGATATGGCTATCAATGCTCCTTTCAGACTGCTACCATCCTCGGTTTTGAAACCCACCTCTTCTATATCCTTTAAATCAGCTAAAAGAGGGGTGAAAATTGTCTCTTGCCCAAAAAGACGAAAGTCTTACTTCCTGCAAAGCAGTACTAACTGCATTGGATCAACACATGAGCGATTGTGGGGTAATATTTCACCAAGGGTCGAGTACACAGCCAGTATTTTATGCTTCTTTTTACCAGATCCAAGAGGATTGACTACCTCAAATGAATCCTGATACAGAACTATTGACAAAGCCGAGGGGGGATTCTTTTAACAAAGGATTGTCTTTGATGGTTTTTCCATCCATCATATCTGTCAAAACATCTGTCTGAAGGATTTAACATCTGCTTCATCTTTGTCTGTCTGTACTGGTCTTTCACTACTGACTGACTGAGAAGAGACTTCAGTGTCTCCTTGATAGTAACGTACTGAAAGAAACGTTCCCTGCCAGCTGCATCTGCACCTAGATAGATCTGAGTGGGCTCAATGTAGCTGAAAGACAACGATTTCCTTGTTTGGTCTGATCTCATGGGCCCTCCATGGCACTCTTTAAAGAGATCTTCCTTAGACACATCATCTAGTATCTGACTAATTTCATTGTCCTGCAGGTTCAACATAGTTAACTTCTCATGAACCTTTGAAAGTACATACTTCATGCCAGAGTTGTGCACCTCCTGAAATTCCTCTATGATTGTTTGAATAGTGCTAGCTGGAAGAAGCATTTTGGCTTGCAGTTTAAGATAGAAAAGAGCTAAGTTGTTCAAAAACTGACTTTGGTCAGGCACAGCATCCTGCTCTGCATCTTGCACATCAGGCACAGCTTCAGGGAACATTTCATCAGGCAATGTGCAGTGCACTGCTCATTTTGCTGGCTGTCAGGTGCAGTGTGACTTCTAGTTTCATGGTGTGAACATGTATGGATTCCACTTAAGTGAGAGGAAAAGGTTGACCTAACACGGAAATATTTGGCGCAACCTGTATAAGGACAGGTCACCTTTTTACCATCCCTAAGATGCCATTTCAAGTGTGCACACAGACTTGAAAAAACAGTGCTCTGAAATTTGCAACCCTCAACCCCAATAACATTCTGGGGTTGAGCTCTATCTTCAATTGGCGCCATTTTTGCCTTGCCATGGTACCGATACATATGAGACTTAAAAGATTGAAATTTCCTAAAAATGCAAGGGCACTCAAGTATACCACATGCAAAGCAGTGATTAGACACATTCCTGTGTACTTTTACGTGTGTGGTGAAAGCATTTAAGAGAGAGGTTGAGAAACTGCATGACTTGCAGTTGTAGCTGGACATACTAAAAACTTGGCAGGGATGACTTTGGCGGATAAGTGGACTTGAATGCCTGCCTGGGAACCCGGTGAAGATCGGACCCCTCACTGATGATCAAAACTGGTCAGCAATGGTGAAACTCAGATCACACACTGTAACAAAGAAAACACACAAAGACAAGTACAAAACCTGTTAGCCACAGTACCGAGAGAGATGGACAGAGAGTGGAAGAGAGAAATGGTGAAAGAAATTTCTGTAGCAAAACAAAATACAAAACATTTTTAAAGTTTAAAAACCTGTATTATTATGACTAATACTTACAGAAAACTCATAAACCGCACCAACACCTTGCGGCAGGGATGCCCTCCTCAGGGTGCAAAGACAACGGACCACACTTGTAGTGTAGAACTATAAGAAAGCAAATTATATTTAATTCCATGATGTGTTACCTTTTGGGGATGTATAGGCTAATACATCACTGTGTATTTCATACACTCCAACAATACATCTAGGTTAGTAAAAATTAGCTTATGCTTGACCTTGCTGAATACATACTAACTTACTTTTGCCATGGCATGCATTTTACATGTCTTTGTTGGCCAATAGATCATTAACCGTGAAGATGATGATTTGCATCATTAGAAGGGAGGACTCAGACGCAACCAACACATCCCATTAATATCTCTTAAAACATGAATTGTTTTGAGAGTTATTTCAGCCGAGTGAGGAAATCTCTATAGCAAATTACCATTCACGCCCCAGTCTAGATGTGTAAGTAGACAGAGAAACCAGATTTTTTTTTTTTTTTTTTTTTTTTTACATATTAAAAAACCTTTGGTTTTTTTTTCCCCCCAAAAAAGGGAATAATGTAGTAAAAAGTTCAGCAAATAATGACAAGAAGTATTTTTATAAAACTACCTACTGCCAAGTTTTTAGTAAAATTCATTCCATCATTCATTATTCGCCACTCCTTGTCACACTTCAACCTCACTCAGATACTCCCTCTCCTCATATGCCAAATTAGGATTTTAGGCTTTCTATATAACAAATAGCCACAGTAACCAGACCTTGCATCAGATAGGTTCCTTTAGAAACCTGCAGCACGTCATATCACGACTGATGGTCCTTCCCTTGGTTCTGTGTCTTTCTCAGTCAGACCACAAGATGTCCCTCCTATTTTCTCTCCTTCCTCAGGTGTTCCTAATAATCATTTTTCATTAACCTTTATGTATTAACTAATCTGTTCCAGTCAGCGTTGTTTTTGTTCTCACTTGTGGCCCACCATATTGGGAGGATGTCCTGGTGTCTTCATGTCCCTGTACTTCCAGTGTTGTATTCAATTCACATCTTAGTAGTTTAGGTTTTTGTTGTCAATGTAACACACTAGTACAGCACGCACGCAAATGAGCCTAACAACAAAAATGCTGCCAGCTACACACAATGCCATATACAGTTTAAAATGTAATTCATTCTAAACTTTTTACATATAAATTTATAATGGCATAAATTAAAGGATAATATGGGATTGCTAAGAGGATTATAGGTTCCACTGTGTAAGTATATGGATGCACTTTTATTTTTTCATGTTTACTTTTATATTTACTCACATTTTTATTGGCTAGTGTTAATAGGGGTTTGTAACGTTACTTACATAATGAGACCATCATCCAAACTTTTTTACCGTTGCACTGATGAACTATTTTTAGGATTTGTATTCGTATATGGGGGCAGATTTTCTCAATCTGAGCATTCCCAGGGCTCTCATGTCACTTTCATCTTCATACCAAAAAGTAGTTAAAGAATATAATGATGAATCAAAATGAGGCATATTGTGCAAACGGTAACTGCAAGCAATGTTCTGGTGAATGCACACAGTAATTGTAAATGAGTGTATTGGTAGTTAGAGGGATAACATCATGTATGTGTTAAAATAAAAGAATACAATTTATTGTATATGTTTCTGCTTGAAATTGCTTTAAAGACTATGTTTTATATGTAGTTTGAGTTGTGTAACTTGCCATTATCCCCAAAGTTTTAACAATGTTGCAAACTCGAAACCTGTAACTTTATTCCAGAATAACGTGTTTCACGGTCGCTTGTCAATGGCGTCAGTTATTCCTTGGGCATAGCGTCAGCATTGTGATTGATCTGCTAGGCTGTCATACAATGTTACTTTTTATCAATTTTAAGCTACATTTTTTAGCATCCCCATGGTTATAGTTGGTGCTTTTTAACTCTAGTTTTGAACCAGATGAGATTTTAGTATCAATGTCGGGAATTAGTTAACTGAGGCATGCTGAGCTAACGTTAGCGCAGCTGGCTCGCAGCTCATTTGGGACCGTCTTTGTCTGCCTACAATCCTGGGAGACAACAGTGATTTTTAAGGTATTTTAATTACGTGTTTTTAGAGTTTTACCAGCATGTCCGTTTTATTTTGGTAGAGGAGGAAGACCTTTCTGTAGTATATTGGGTTCCTGTAGGAATCACCGGGAGTCTAACTGCAATGATTGGCAATGGTGAGCGAATGAGACAACTACCCATGATTAACACTACTTCACATGTCATCATAACTTTGTCTTTTTGTTACTGTTTGTGTGTAGAGCCTCCTATGTGGCATATGTTGTTATCATGACTTTCTGCAGAGTCAGATTCCTACCACTCTTAGATGTCGCTGTAGATTTAGTCAAGCACAGTACTGTTATAAACCAAACAGTCAAACCACGGATACTGTAAATAGCGGAGTGCGGCAACTTCATCACATCCACATTCGGAACACCCAGCTAGTTCTCACCTGCACATACCGGAGAAGGAGAAGCGCTACCTCAGCGGGATTGCCTGAAAGTTCAGTAAAGTTCGGTTTATTTTAATAGTTTTCATGCAAAACCTTTAATCATGAGGTTTTAGGATTTTAACGCTCTAGGTGTAACCAACAAACATGGTTTTTTTTTTTAGTGTGGGATGAGACTTGCAAAGTTAACGTTAGCCAGCTAACCAGTGAGCACCAAACCGGGATTTCAACGTTGAATTTCTAATGTTATATTAAAGGTCTCAACCGAGGATTTATAACTTCAAACACTACTCTTTAAATCCAGTATAAACCTGTTTATTTTTGTTATGAGTTACTGTTAGTCTGTGTGTGTGTCTAGGTAACGTTAGTTGAAAACTGGTGATATTCGGTCTGACCTGCTCTATTTGAAAAGTGTCTGAGATAACTTCTGTTATGAATTGGCGCTATACAAATAAAATTGATTGAATTGAATTGAATGTCTATGATCTTCAATCACCCTCCCTTTTTCAACCCGCTTAAAAGTGCGGTTACAACATCAACGTGCACGACAAAACACAAATTTGTTTACATCATTTTGAAAATTCTTTGAAGTTGTAGAAGTCATTTGCACTGGTATCTCCTTCCAACACCAAGGTAATTTTCTAGCTACCTTGGGTGACTTTTAGTGTGGATAGCAAGTGGCTAACCTCTCAAAAATTGTAGCAGAAAAAAAAAATGTGGTGTCAATGGTGTATTGTGGCAGGCGGGTGTATCACGGTTTAACTGGTGACCATGTTAACAGGGTGACTTTCCTGCCATTTTAAGATAGCGTTACGAGAGGTTAATACGTCTTCTGAACACAAATTTAACTTAACATAAATGGTTAGATACTTAGAAATATTAAAGACCAAGATGAAAAATTATTAAACTAATAAAGTCCTTCTTTAGGAGAAGCCTACTACGTTGTGAAAGTCACAGTTAACACAGTCACCAAGTTAAACCGAAAAACAGCGCAACCAAATAAATCAATGTATGGGAATACACTGTGGGGTTACAGAGTTTGCTAATTGGGCTTTGATTCTAGCCTTTTGACTACAACTATTTATTTCGTAAGGTTACTTTATCACGGTTAACTG